>NW_020653855.1:5265977-5294582 GCF_003589595.1 Hyposmocoma kahamanoa
GTAACATACATACAAAAAGAAACATACAGTCGAATTGAGAACCTCCTCCGTTTTTTGAAGTCGATTAAAAATAAGCAAAGGGTTGAGGTGTTTCTTTATTAAACCAGTCGCAAATTTTAATCAGCCAAACAAAAGAACAGGAACCTACGTTCGCGTCCGTTATTCAGTCATCCGTAAACAGCAAGCAAAAATTGGTTCAAATACCAACCTTATTATTAACAACGCTAAGGTGCACTTAAAAATGTTATCAGACGAAATTCAATTATAGTAGCAGTAGAACTCCTTGTCAAATAGTCCGTCCAGGGAAGTACTGCCACGTTACTTATTTCTGCCGCCAAGCAGTAATGTGCGCATTACTGCATCCCGGTTTGGAAGAGTAAGGGTGCTGGTGAAATTGCAGGCACAAGGGACTTGTCAACTTATGTCTCAGGGTGACGGGCGCAGTGGCAGTGCCCCTAAAGCCTGAGCGCACGACTTGTCCATCCCTTCAATTGGCATTATAAAAAAAAGTTTCAATCAAAATTAGTCACAAGGTTCAATTAAAAAAGACACTTGGAATCTTTAGAACTGACTCACTCACAATAGAGTTCACAGTATAAGTATGGGAATATTTAACTTCTCGTTACTTCTTAATATGAACGTTAATGAGGATTTCTTTTAAGCAAGAACGATTAGTAGAATTTAGTTGTTCTCTGTTCTCGTATAAGTTAATGGTATTTATAAGCTATGATGTCAAATCATCTCCTTGTCTAATTTGAAACTTTAAACCGTTATATTATAACTGAGCTGTCTGACATGTTCCAATTTTTTTTCATCTTCAGACACAATGTGACATGATTTTGATTTAACTATACTTACCAATTCATTAACCCGTTGCAATATCTTAGTTAGCCCGGCGATGACCAGCGAGAATCGGTGCCTACTGATCTGTACCAGGCACGCTTTGATCTGCTCCTCATTGATTCGGGAGTGGAGGTTTTGAGCGCCCGTTTTATATGGAAGCTGTAGGAGTAAAGTAGGTATATAAAAAGAGGTAGGTATATAAGACTGTATAAAGGCCTGCAGACTAAACAAGCAACTTGTGGACTGGTCTGATATTCTGTTTTTCCAACGTATTATTGCGTCTAATTATCTATAAATTGTTATACAGTGTGTTTTTTCAATTGAGGTAGTATGAGGAAATCTGAAATCATTAAAGATACAGGGAACCTGAATGTCATTAATTTAGTATGAAAAAACTTTTTGCTAAATTTGATCAATTTCTGCTATCACGATTTTTTCTTACAATACCATAAAATGATTCTTATCTGAAACTGAGTCAATCAGCATTACAAAAAAACATTGTCAATTCTATTCATTTTGTGTAAAAAATATTTTGACCAACTTCTGAAGTCCCAATACAATGAAATGATCCTTACATGAAACAGTTGATCAGAACTAAAAAAATATTAAGCAATTTTACTAATTTTTTTTTATACAACTCCCACTTGATCAAAAAATTTACTATGCCAAACTTGTTTTAACAAAAAAGACTTAATGATTCCTATGACAGGTTTCGTGTATGTTCCATGGTTTCGGATGTCCACATACTGTCCCAGTTAAAAAAACACACTGTATAATGACAGTGTTTCACAACTATGAGCTGGAAAGACACAATGTCGATGAAACCGGGTTGTCCTGCATATTACGTTGTTCTACAGCTGGGATTGTTTTAACTTAAAACTCAGTCTGAAGATCTAGGTGTATTATGACATATGATTTTTTAAATTCTTTATGTGTTTCAAGTTCTGCTGCTCAGAATAGATTTCAGAAATTTTGTACTTTATTTATTATTATTAATTAAGCATTTGGTATTTCAGTCTGAATGTCAGTCCATACTTTATGATATGGCTTGTGTTCAGTGCAACATTAGTATAAATGGCAGCTGCAGACAAATTTTTGACATATTATAATTATTAGAAACAGTAGGTCTAACGGCATCACTTAGCTGGAAAGACAGGATATCAATGCCACCAGACTGTCTTTCATTATTTCATTGAGTTCTTTAATAATAAAATCCAATATTTATTGGAAAATTTTCATCCTTATAATTTTATTAATCCTATCAATTAGTGTAATAAATAGAGAGTGTTTCAACTTCAACTATTGTATCATCTATGGCTCCATCGTTTTGCGCGACGATTTCACCAACGTCAGGGTTGAAAGACTAACTTATTCAAAACTCAGTGAGATGTTGAGATAAATTGCTGATTATTAAAACACTTAGCGGTTATTATGAAAATTGACAGTTGTAATTTTTTTTAGATATTAGAAAAATATAATTTGAAGGCTCATATTACTTTCTTTCTTTTAGAAACATTTTGTGAAGTTTTATTTAGCTTGAAATAAAAAGTAAAATCATTTAGTAAAAGAAAGTTAGGCATCATTTTCGTTCAGTAACATCAACTTTTGACTGGTGTCAATGTCAAATGCGGAAACTTATCATTGAGAATGAAATAAGAAATAGAATTATATGGAAAATATTGGGAGAATATGGGGAGAATATTGGGAAGAATATTCATTTTTCTAAAAAATTAAGACTCATTTAAAAATGAGAATTTATCTCCAACTCTACATCAGTTGGGACAGAAAATTATGAAATTAATGTGGTCGAGTGGTGGCTATTTGAAGCTGATTACAGATTTATGTTATTAAGCTTTAGAAATTTGTATAAAGTGAATACTAGAGGTGACTGTGCCTTTAGAGAGTGTTTCTTTTTTTGCCTCTTTAGTTGATTTGATTCCCTGCTCAGGTAAGCTTTCAAAAAAAAAACCTATGAGTTAAATTATATTCATATTAAGTAAAATTACCTATCATATACATTAAGTAAGCATTTAAAATAGTTTCCCTTCATGTTCCGTTGATTTTTTTCACCCTGTATTTACCTAAATATTCAACAGTTTTATTTATGAATTTATTTGCATGTTTATAATACAATCCGACACCAGCCCGTTACACCAAGTACCAAGTAAGTGGTATAATCCGAATAATACTTAGAAATCGTAATGAAAATATTTTGCTAATATTTATTTTTATTTTTAAGATAGATCTTCTTCTTCTTTTAAAAGCTAAGGCTCTATCGAAATAAACGATGATTTCCAATGTCAAGTAAAAATGACTATGTGCGGTAGTTTTATCGTGTACATTTTTTACAGCACAAAACTTTTCTTTTATTTTTCTATGCAAATTTAAAATTATTCTCAACTCAATTTTTTAACCCTGTTTATCCTTATATTTACAGTCAGTACGTACTTTGTAATCTGTACATTCTGTATAACTTTACCAAATTCGTTCCTTTATTTCCGTAGGTACATGCGCGGCGCACCGCTAAATGTTTTGCGTAGGTGTATTGAACAAGTAAAAAACGTAATATTGAACCATTAAACTTAGACTTGCGCGAGTTAAACTTACGTACAACACAGTTTTTATGTTCCATTTAATATGTAATACAGTAAAAACGTTGAAAATTCCTGCTTTGTTTACATCAAAGTCAAGATCAAGGGTGCTCCGTTTAGTAATAAATAAATAAATATTTAGACACTTACCTGCTCTTCGAATCGGGCTATAAGCGAATTAGCCCACTCTCCTGGTTTCTGAGTACCCATTTTGTACGTTTATAGTGTAATTTTCACATAAATATTTTAAAAACAATAAGTATTTTATGCGAACCCATATTCTTCGATTTTTCTGTCGGAAATGGTGGAAGTTGCCAGCACGTAATTAATGATTAAACTTTTTGATATATTTTAATTTTATATGGACCGTTTTAGTGCCATCTAAATCCAAATAAATTCTAAAGTAGTGGTTTTTTGCTGGAACCTCTAATTAAAATCAACGTTTATCTAATATTTATAGATTCCAACACTTCAAAAATTATTACTGATTTAGTAACAATTTACTGGCAATATCGGTGCTGTCAGATTTCAATCAATAAATTTTATGGACAAGTTCAAGATCGTAAAATAATTAAAACGTTAAATGTATTAATTGTTTTATGAGCTAATTGCAAAAGTTTCTGTTGCAGAACCTAGTCTGCTCTAAGTTCACGAGTACAATTTACATAATTGTCTCAAAATAATAAATGATTCTTGTTCTATTATTCTCATTGTTAAAAGATGCAAAAATAGGTCGCTCTAGTTTTAGAACGCATCTAAAAATAATAATATAGCCTGCACTAAATAATTTCCACTATTGATGGGAAATTAAACTAATTACAAACCTGAATAAATGTATGAGTTAGTACTCAAGCAAGAACGCTTATTTCTTTTTTTAACTTATAAAATTAACTTCCCGTTTAGGTAATCTTGATAAAAAGTGAGTTAAGAATACCAAAAAAGAAAAGTAATGACTGTAACAAAATTAAGTAAAATAGTGTCTAGAAACCTTCGTATCATATTTTGCTGCTCTAACTTTACTGTGCACTGTTCAGTATGGTTTGATAGTTATGTTTTGGTTATTAAAACTAATTTTTATTTTATATTTTTTACTTGAAGTAGTTTAGTAGTTACGAGGACATCAACATACTTAATTACTTACATACTAAGCGTGTTACAGTATTTGCCCTCCATTGCCAGTGTGATCTTTGAGGAAAAAAATGGTTCTTTTCATCAAATTATAAGTAAAAGTAAATAAAAATTATACATTGGCAGCCCCGAAATTTCCTTACAATCAGTCAGCTGTCAAAAGTTCTGGCGATTCACGTATACAAGATTGTTTTTTAAATTGCTTTTTAGTAAATATCTTCATATTTCTTGCATTTGGAAGGGTAACGAAGGTTGGAAATCCAAAATGATGGTAAGTTATGTGTTTTGGAACTAATTTCACTACACTCTTACTTGTATTTTTATAAAATAACCGGGGGGCGTTACCATTGGAGTTGTAATTAAATTTACCTCGTATATTTCGTGTTTCCGTTAATACTTTACGCGGTGTTTATCATGAATGAATCATGATATGAAAACAAAGGTTGTTGTATCTTTATATTGAAAGTTTATCGAGTGTTAACCGTGTTTTTGAACAGATTTGATAGTGACGTGGAGTCGTGAAAATTCGAATTAAAACTTCAAGGATGGGTTTTTTTTGGTATTGCTTGAGTAATTAGTATAATGCTGTGTTAATAGAGGTTTTCAGCTCTTGAAATTAACGATCCGCCTATTATCGACCAAAGAAGGCCTGTATTTTAACAGTAGATAATAAAATATGGCTATAGTAAGAATTTAGACTCGAATCTCTGTCTTTTTTCGCTACATCTTTATTTAGAATTCCTATTTCTGTTTATATTTCCACTTCCATACTCCCTTATGATTTCTATTAGATTAAACTATAGAGTTCTGAAGTTCATCTGCAGAGAAGCAAATAAAGAAACTAACCCTATCATGAGATAACATTTCTGGGACATCTTTGTGCCATGTAGACAAAATAATGAATCACAACAACCAACACTAGTCCACACTATTGAGTCTTGTTGCATATATGGCAGGTTGGGAGTTAATTGTCGTGCGGGGTGACCTGTTCATGAAAAGAGCTAAAATTGTGTATACTCATAGGTTAGGTCATGCCTCTCACTATGAGGCAACAAGATAGAGTAAAATAATCCACAGGGACTGACATCACTAGGACTACATTAACACCCAAATGTACAGGCCTTATTAAAAAAAAAAAGAATACTAGAACAGTATATCTTACTTTTAACAAATCTACAAGGTGTAATTTAGACCTCATTATGTTTTAATATGTATGTGTGGTATAAGTTGTGGAGACAGCATCTGCTATAGTGCAACAAGAGAGCCTAGACTAAAACATCGAATGTGATGATGGTTTTTAAAATATCTAGTATTTATTATGACCTTTAGGGTCGATAGTCAGAGTCCCGAACATTACCTAACCTAGTCAAAACTTTAGAATCTGCTTGTTGGTGTCTATGAGGTCCTGTGCAGCCCCTCATCACTATGACCATTAGTTGATCTATCGTGATCACCACTAATTACAGTTTGAAGCCTCCTGGCTTCAAACTGCATTAAAAAACTGAAGGATTTTCCTGGCTTCAACAGTTTTTATATCCTTAGATTCTGTCCTGTGCCTTCCCAATATGGCACCTCGTGCGCCCAGCAAGGGATAGCATTAAGTAAGGAGATGCAGAGCACTTTCATATATTTTATGGCCAAATCTACACTCTCATCTTCCCAATATTTGACACATGCTTGTTCAAGCCACAACACCCTGTTAAGACTCTAGTCGTCATTTTGATGCTATTTCTGTCTAGTGATAGAACTTCTCTACATTGTTTAGCACTGTAGCATAGTATAGTAAGAACAAGTATGGTAACTCCATATTAAATGTTGCAATGTGGCTTGTATACACATACAACCTGCACTGCATCAGTACACTCTATGGATGCACATATTTACACAACCTAAGAGTGCTCTAGTGTTGCACAACACTGGTCATCTCAATGCCCATTTCATTATTATGCGAATCCCTACATGGTTAGTTGCTCTACTATGACTGTAGGCAGCTATCAGGACTTTTGAATGCTCAAGACCCTTGGTCCATAGCCAGATGACTTGTGAGACATGTGTGCTCTGGTTCAGTAGAGTGAGCTTTGCCAAGTTGTATGCTACCCCTATAATGGGTTCAGGATCAATAAAGGCCTCACTAGTACCATCTTTTACCAGCTCATCTGCTATTCAAATTGTGTTACAAATCGAAGGACATTATATTTCATAGAATGTGACCATTATATGGCTGTAAAAGACTAATTTTCATCATAAATATTTCATTTTTAATTCCAGGACTGCGTGGAAGACACAAACCATGACCCTCTGTCAACTCAGTCTCCGCCCGTACAGTCTCCAACAGGTGATGCTAAACCGGACAAGAAAAAGATCAGTGAAAATGTTTCTTTGGCTGATAACAGCTTGCTGGTAAGCATATTCAGTCCGTACTGGATGCAAACTCAAATAATATTTAATTTCATAGGTAAGCAAATTACGCTTGAATTCATCATTTTGATTGAACTCTACTGCTCATTCAAAAGGCAGATTCTCCTGAGAAGAGTGAGCAAGAAACTCTATGGGTTGCTCTTTGTACATATAGATTTGAATACATTTATCATTCCAATATTTATTCATCTTACATTGAGAAAACCTGCAAGAGCTAAATGGGTCACCACTGCGGATTTTTGTGATCCAAGTAAGCAGAGGCTGCATGGAAGAACCTTTAACCACATTTTGAATATCAAATGGAATTTTATTATAGAATTGATTTGTGACTTTGTGAACATGAATGTCAAGAACAGCTAGTTTATTTTTATTCCCCATGTTAATGTGATTTGTTTGGATAGATAAATGATAAATTTAATTTCTAAGTTTTGTACATTCCTAAATGTTTAGTAGCAATACCTCTGACTAACCCTAAAACTTGCATTTCGGGGAAGGTTCCCAACTAGGGCCAGTGTGGCAGATTACGGCCTAAACTCTTTGGAGTGGAGGCTTTAGGAATGTTTTACTTTTATTACAACATAGTTACAAAAAATTACAAGGAAAAAAAATTGAATATTTGTAGTGTAGTTCATATAGATTAAAGTATCACGCTCTGGACAGCAGCAACGCCCCATCAATTGCTTCCGAGGCCTCTTCCCATCCCAGGACTCTTCAGCGCCTGCTGGGGGGCAGTAGGGACTACTATGGGACACTATGGCTTAGGCCATAGCCCGCTACGCTGGGTTGGGCACTTCACTCGTTTCCCGAGAGTTGTGAACCTTTTTTGACCTCTCTGAACCTCTGCTTGAGAACCTCGGCTTCTCAAACTATTAGGCTACCATGGTAATAACTTTTATGTCACTATAACTTTGCAGGTGGACATATCTGACGCTTTAAGCGAGAAAGAGAAAGTAAAATTCACAGTGCACACAAAAACAACACTGCCAGAGTTCCAAAAGTCTGAATTCCTCGTTGTCAGGCAACATGAGGAGTTTGTGTGGCTGCACGATCGGTACGAGGAGAATGAAGAATATGCGGGATATATTGTAAGTATTAAGTATTGCCATGGATTATCAATGTGTGTGTGTGTGTGTGTGTGTGTGTGAATGAGATAACAATTTTATTGTTTGTTTGTATTTGGATATTACTGAGTTAATGAAACTGGTTGATGAATTAAATTATTATTTAGTTTATATGACGGAAGAAAGAAAAGAATGGAAATGGCATCAAGCAACATTTGTAATCAAAACCGGTGTCGCCACACGTACACATTTGAAAACATTATCTTACATTAGTACTAAGATAAGAGAGTTGAGTGTGTGCGTTATTAACATAATTTTGATTGGTTCTAAATTATGAAACGAAAATAGACAATAATAAAAAACTTTTGGTAAAAAAAATTAAACTTATTTGGATCTAATAAAGTTTTATTATTACTAGTCACATAAAAGCTAAGAATCCTATGAACATATACTTGTTGGAACAAAAAAGGTGACTATCTACAGCAGGGGTTCCCAAAGTTATTTTGTCTACTGCCCACTTTGAGAATAAATTCTTTTTTAGCGACCCCATTTTTTCACCTACTTAAAAACCACTATAACTTCAAATTAAATTAATTATTGTGAGCTATATTAGCGGAGATTAAACATTCATTCTAAACTAAATTCATTCTTACTATAACCCGCAAGAATTAACTTGAGACCTGAGCGCTCAGGTCTCAAGTTAAGTCTTACGGGCCACCTGCCAATGAGAATGATTATTGAAACGCAACTTTATAGTATTCAGACAGAGTATCTTTTATTCAAAATAAAACAAACAAAATCGATTCTAATATAAACTCTAATGTGAAGGATGAACTGATACTCTTTAATAAGTTTGTTGGTATCAGATTCCAATTTACTCAAGAACAGCCGCAAGTCACCACGTTCGGTAACATGCAAACGATTTCTCTTTTTAGTAAGCAGCGTTGTCACAGCACTAAAACCACGTTCACACAAATATGACGATGGGAATGCTATCAAGAATCGTTAACGATTGACCACAATCCAGGGTACAATTGCGGGATCGGTTTTTGTACCCAAATTCTTGGTAGCCATTTTTGAACTTGATTTTTATTTCCTCGTTCGTTGTCAATTCTATAAGTTCTTCCAGCTGAGGTGATATTGCTGTGTTGACATTTGAAAACGGATCCAACACCCACTCTGTTATTTTCGAGTTCAAAATATCCTGGTATCGTTCGGTGAAGTCAATGTGGAGGTTTTCCAAACGTTGGCAGTAGGCAAACAAGTCGTAGTTACTGCAGGATACTGATAAATTCGGAAAATTGTGAAACTCACGTCTGCAAAATTGGTGGAAACAGTAAATATGTATGAAGTACTTTTAAGTACGTACGTAAGTTAACTTTTTTGAAGTAATGAACTTTTTGATTTGAAAGTTTGCAATACGTTGTATATAGATGGCGTTTCTTTGGATTTATTATCAAAATTAGAAACGTTTTGGCATTCACTTTTACTTTAAAATATTAAAATTACTGACTCGAAAACTCCAAGGGATGCATAGGCCTGAATGACTGACCTAGACCCAGAGACTGCTACTTATAAGTCACAAGACCGGAATACCGGTTCATAGACATACTATGAAAATTGTTGACGATCCTGTGCTTACATACGATATTGAACGACTGTCTTGGAGGAGAGACTTTGCCTCCCTATCCCTGTTCTATCGCTTGTACAATGGCCAATGTTCTGAAGAACTGTTTGACACGATTCCAACAGCAACATTTTTGTCATCTCACCTCTCCCCACCGGCAGGGAGTCGATCTCGTACTGTACGGTTTCAGAGGAGATTTTTCCCATATACAATTAGGTTGTGCAATGAACTTCATGTCGGGGTTTTCCCGCAGGAATATAGCATGGAGTTGTTCAAAAGGGGTTTGAGAAGGGTCCTAAAGGGTCGGCAACGCGCTCGTGACGCCTCTGGTGTTGCAGGCGTTCAAAGTCGACGGTGACCGCTTTCCATCAGGCGGGCCGTATGCTTGTTTGCTGCCTACATAAAAATAGTAAAAAATGAATAATATAATAATAATAATAATAGACACATCCAGGCAGCCAAAATATTAGAACAAAAGCCCGCTCTGAAGCACGGACTCGTGCTACCAAGGATGCCATATTACAAGTATTCACCGGAGCCAATACTCGAATATGACCGCGCCAAAACCATTGGGATCGATCGCAGTCGAGAGTATTTCTTGTTATCCCGCATGACGAGGGTCTCGTGAAAGCGGAAACCGAGAAACGCCGGAAATATCTCGACCTGGCGCACGAGATCACCGACATGTGGGATGTGGCCTCCACTGAAATAATCCCAATTGTTTTATCCGCAAATGGGTTAATTCCAGTCAGTCTTGCTAACAGCTTGAGGTGGTTGTATTTCTGTAACATGTCGCTTCCAGCACAAATGCAGAAGGCGGTCCTGCTCGATACGGCATTGTTCGCCGGTTCTTGAACGTAAGTCCCTGAACCCGGCCATCTGTGCCGTTGCCGGGGAATACTGAATCTTCCATTTAAGAATTCAAATTTAATCTTTGGAAGAGGCGAGAGTCTAAAATAGATAATAATAATAGTAATATAGTATTACCTTATCTGTGGTGTTGTAATTGTTTATGTCGAGTTTTTCTGTTTTCGCGACTGCTGCATATTGGCAATGATTTTTTCGTATCTAAAATAAAATTGCTTGTAGATTCCGCCCGCGCCGCCGCGTCCTGACTTCGACGCGTCCCGCGAGAAACTACAACGTCTGGGCGAAGGAGAAGGCTCTCTTACACGGGAGGAGTTCCTCAAGATGAAGGAGGAGTTAGAAGAGTGAGTTTAAATTTGGTTGCTTCGTATAGTTAAAAAGGAGATGTGGGATAATTAAAAAAAGGGTTATGTAACAAAATTGGTCTGTAAAAGCACAGCAATGGCGGCGAGCCTTCGATAGTGACATTTTATTTTTTTTTGCTAAAATTAGAAGATTAATTCCACTGATTGAGGAATCCTGAACAACACAAAGGTGTCGACATGAAGCGATCATTAAAACACAATCGAGCCGAGCCTATATATAGCAAATTTAAGGTTGGCCCCGGGCGGAAAAAATCGACGCAACGCCACCGGCGCGTCTTCTCTTTTTTTTCTTCAAATTATCCGTCTCGCTTGCACACTTCTTCCCTCTCACTCCCGCATCGTCTAAATTATAATAATGTATATATTGACGAATACCTTATTTTTTTCAAATTATATTTACTAAAAATAATAGATGTGACAACCCTATGCTCGGAGCGATTTTTTTAAGATACCATGTGACGGGACGCAGTCATACGCATGGTGGTAAGCGACACACCCATTCACAACAGTTGCAGTGTCACTCAGAGCTTTAAGTCGCAAAGATCCGAAAGGCACTGCCACTACAATGTTAGACATGAGTTTAAAAGTTCCATGTGCCTGTAATTTCACCAGGACCGTCATAGAAACAGGTAAGGTGGCAGTACTTCCGTGGACGAACTCTTTCACAAGGACCTCTATTGCTACTTTGTAAATAGCTCTACTGCTGCCACTACTACGTGTAGGTATTAAATAAATAAATAACGCACACACTCAACATAGCCCCGCACTAGGGAAACCCTGTGTCGCGGGTGCCATGGACACACACATAGACAACCACAAATTACACCCAAACTCACGAGAGAAATAATTGTAGGCCATACAACTATTTCTCCCGGCCCGGGAATCGAACCTGGGTCCTCTGCGTGGTAGTCCGGCATGGTAACCGTTCAGCCACAGAGGCAGTTAAATATTATGGACACGGCGAATAGACAAAAGTTACAATACTTGTCTTATCTATGCTATGGTAGTATGTTATCATCTTAATAGCACTGTCTGCGGTTGTATTGAAAAAAACATAGCAAAAACAAAATTTAAGTCCGTTCCAATCGATTTTCAATAAAAAGTAAACAAACCTGTTTAATTAAAATTCTAAGGCAATCACTCAATAAATCGAATAAGAAACACTATCACGTATATTTCGAAGATTTCGAATTGATATCTCATAACTTTTTTCAACAATATTTATTTGAATAGCACCGTAAAGTTGTATTTGAAGAATGGTAGTCCAAAAGTGAAGTTATTTTTCATCTATACATCTATGACTTGTCCATGGTTGTATAGTGCTGTACGAAAAAAAACTTTCAGTTCATTCAATTTAAGGTTTTGTAATCGATTAGTAAATCGAATATTTCAATTGCAATCGAACGAGTATCTAAGTGTAAGGATTTGAGATAATAAGGATTTTGGAGGGCTTAAAATTAATATTTCGGAAATTTCGATAATGCTTATATAGGTTATGTGGGGAAACCCGCTAGTATGACTCAATGAAACAAATCGATTCATTCAATTAATTAATCGATTTGTAGTTGGCATTACAATTGGCTATCACTAAACCGTCTATGGTCGGGTCAGTGACTTGTTTGTTTACATTTTGTTGAAAATAGATTGAGACGAAATATAATTAAAATGTTATTCTCCACAGCGAATATCTGGCAACTTTCAAGAAAACGGTGGCAATGCACGAAGTTTTCCTTCAAAGACTGGCTGCGCACCCTGTGTTCCGCGGCGATCCGCATCTGCGCGTCTTCCTTGAGTACGAACAGGACCTGTGCGCTAAGCCTAGAGGCAAGATGGACCTTATTGGGGGACTGGTGAGTTGTCTTATAAACTCCTATTTAACCGACTTTAAAAAAAGGAGGAGTAACGCCTACCATGTACGTGTGTGTGTCGGCAACGAGTTACACACGCACGCGTACGTCTGTACAAAATCGCCACCTCGAGTTTCGAAAAGCCATAATGAACATACAGGGGAGCGAGGGGGAATGGGAGTCTACTAAGAAAAATTGATAATAAAACTCATAATTTAATTAATTACGCTTTGCATATTTGGTTACTTGATAATTACAGAAAAAAATTGTAACTAAAATATAATATTTGGTTAAAAAGAAAAAACTAAAACATGCCATTCGCTCCCATTACCCCACAGTTCGGGAAATGGAAGCAAGGTAAGGTAAGGTAAGTATCCCGTATAGAGATGGAAAAAACTCCTTATTTTTTTAAACGTTTAAACGTTATGCTTTTTTTAAAAAGCGTGCTTTTTTAAACACTTTTTCAAAACGTTTGTTAGTTTGAAGCTAACAAAATCGTTTAGAAAATGTTTAAGCACATAGACTTTTATGTTAAAAAAAGCTTGCAAGTTGTATTGATAGCGACACGCAAGAGTAAACCACTAAAGGTTTTAAGATAAGTAAGTTTGTTTGCAAAAAACGAGTTATATTTTTAACATAACATTACTATATTAACATCACAACAACAACAACAACATCGATAATTCTTTTTTTGTTGGGTACTGAGTACCTCAGTAGTGCTCCAATTCAAATTTCAAGAAAATATTCCACCTCTAAAGAGATGAATCGCCGTATTACTTCGAGATTATTAAGCCCTAAAATTATCATGAATCAATTCCGTATGTAAATGTTTATTACATATTGTTCACGCCTGAGGTAAACATAATAGCAATGTCATTCACCAAAGTAATCGATGCTTTTTTTATTTAAGTATTTTTTTACTACAAGGAAAGTATTTTGTAAACTTTATTATTTTGATCATCGCTAGCAGACACATATCTGTACTCTTTTCTTTGCAAAAACTCGAAAGTTGTACAAAACGGAGGAAATTACCAAGTTAATGAAACTTGAGGCAACAATCTTGCCTAAAGCAAGAACACATATGAATGCTACGTATTGTCACAACGTTTTACTTTCGCATTTGTATTAGTTCAAACAATGGGAATGAAAGGGCGATCTCCGTGGTTGAGTGTGGTACACCGGTTTTCATGATGTCGCCATCTCCGAGATCCCGGATTCGATTCCCGCCTTGGTAAATAATACAAGTGGTTTACTTTGGGATCAGAGCAACATATATAGACTGTGAATTGGCAATCGGTACTCGTATCTCAATTTTGCCAACTTAACAGGATGAAGAAAAAAATAGTTTGCGTCATTTATATAGCATCTGGTTTATTAAATAAAAAATACGTCGTTTTTAGGTATTTTTATTACGCATGTATGTATGTACACTACGTATTTTTATTTAATAAACCAGATGCTATATAAATTATTTTTTCTTCATCCTGTACTGTTGTCAAAATTGAGATAGTACTGGTTGCCAGTTCTCAGTGGATATGTGATGTTGTCTAATATTTATTGCTATAATCAAAATTTGTAGGAATCTGGAAGAAAAAGGGCATAATGTCACAAAATTGGGGACTATAAACCACTGAGCCAAGAAGATGAGTACACAACAGGGTCTCCCTCTATTTTTCGTTTTCTCCCAAATTTTTTTTTGTTATCATCAGATGCGTTCAATGACAACGACGACGGATGAGATCTATCTCGGTGCGACAGTGCGTGATGTTAACGACTTCTTCGAACAGGAGACCGCTTTTTTGCAAGAGTACTACTCGCACTTGAAGGAGGCTGTAGCCAGAGTCGATAGGATGACTTCAAAACATAAAGGTAAGATACATTACGGTTTCATGTATAGAAAATACTTCTTCGTGACTAGGAGACCGTTTTTTTATCTAGGAGTCCGTTTTTTTATATATAAGAGACCATTTATTTGCAAGAATACTATTCGCTTTCACAAGCAGTTGCTAGATTATTATATTAATAGAGATACTTTTAATCGTAACTGTGAAAACATTAGAATCCCATGTTATTATTACTTTTATTACTAGGAGAAAGCTTATGTAGGAGACAGCTTTTTTGCAAGAGTACTATTCACATTTGGAGGCAGTAGCTAGGTTATTACATTAATAAAGAAATAAAGAAAGAAAGAAACGTTTATTCAGCTTAAGTGAATTCAAGCAAAACAGATATTTTACATTAATGATTACATATATCTAGAAGCTGAAACGACGATAATAGGGTGACCATTAATTATAACGTTGAAGGTATTAGATTCCGATGTAAAACAATTTACTTTAATTACTAGGAGAATGTTTACTTTATATAAGAGACCGCATTTTTTTGCTTTATTCACATTTGGAGACACTAGCGAGGTTATTAGTAGAGTGACCTTTGAATTGTGAAGACGGAGTCCTGTGTTAATTACTTTTATAACTAGGAGAACATTTACTTTATATAGGGGACCAATTTTTTCAAGCGTGCTTATCGAACTATTTATTATAAATAAATAGTGACCGTTTTTACAGGATTTGGTTTTTGTATTAGTTATAGGCTTCAAAATTATCTGTACTGAATGAAATGTATATTGCAGAAGTGGCCGACGCTCATATCAAACTCTCGTCCTGCTTCACTCAACTGGCGACGCGAGAGCAGCCCACCACTGAGCGGTTCCTCACCAAGGCTTCGGAGACGTTCGACAAGTGCAGAGTAAGTAGTTAAGTAATACCGCTACTAGATGGCGCTACCTAATCTATTGCTACTTATACAATGTTTTTTTAATGAGACAGTGTGGGGAAATCCGAAACCATAGAATTATACAGCTCACACTTGACCAAAAAATTGACTATGCCAAAATTGTTTTCAGAAAAAAATACTTAATGGTTCCTAAGACAATTTTCTTGTATCTTCTATGGTTTAACTGCCGCCGTCTTGAACGGTTACCATGCCGGACTGCCACGCAGAGATCCCAGGTTCGATTCCCGGGCCGGGAGAAATATTTGTATGGTCTACATTTATTTCTGTCGTGAGTTTGGGCGTAATTTGTGGTTGTCTATGAATGTGTCCATAGCACCCGCGACACAAGGTTTCCCTAGTGTGGGGCTATGTGTGTTGAGTGTATGGGTTATTATTATGGTTTCGAATTTCCCCATACTGTCCCATTTAAAACAAATACTGTATAATCTAGAATCCGGTTTCGCGCGAATACAAACAACACAAACAAACGTTTGTTGTCGGTTTTTCTTAAGAAAAACATTTTTGTTTATGATATAAAGTGACGGGATAAACAATTCGTGCGCCTGGTGGTAAACGACAAGCCTGTCCATAACAGTTGCAGTGCCACTCAGAGTTTTTAATCGCAAATGTCTAATGGGCACTGCCACTGCGCCCGTCACTGAGACATAAGTTCACAAGTCCCATGTTCCTGTAATTTCACCAGCACCCTTCAAGACCTGAACGCAATAATGCTCACGTTACTGCTTGGCGGTTAAATAGGCAAGGTAAGGTCTTCTACTGCTGGTAAAAAGTGACATATAATTATTTTAATTTTATTTATTTTTTTTACAAACAAGGCATACAAGAGAACATAATACAATTTCTCACCAAAGTGCGAAAGCAGTTTGTTGGCGAGGTTACTTACACTCACAATCACTATACTACTATAAGAAGTATACCTAGCACGAGTACATTTAACAGAACCAGTGTAGAAATTGCTAAATTTACATGCTTTCAAAAAGTAAACATTGAATTTTTTTTTCAATGACAATTTAGTTAACATTTCTCTGCTATTAAAAAAAAAATTAGTTCTCCATTATTGAAAAGCGGCGATATTTCAATGACAAACTGCGTGATCATACTCGTCTGAATTGTTGCAGAAGATCGAGGGTCGCATGGCGTCCGACCAGGACCTGAAGCTGGCCGACACGCTGCGGTACTACATGAGAGACGCGCACGCTGCCAAGTGTGTACTTGTGCGAAGACTGAGGTAAGACTATAAATTCATACTCAATTATACCTTTACATCATAGTAGCAGCAGAGCACCTTGTGAAAGAATTTGTACAGGGAAGTACCTTACCTATTTCTGCCGCCAAGCAGTAATGCCAGTGATACTGCGTTCCGATCTGGAAGGGTAGGAGTGCAGGTAAAATTACAGGCACATGGGATTTGTCAACGTATGTCTAAGGGTGACGGGGACAGTGCTCCTAAGATCTTTGCTATTTGAAACTCTTGAGTGGCATTGCAACTGTCATGGACAGGCGAGTCCCTTTCCACCAGCCGAACGACTTGTTCGTCCCGTGACTAGATATTATTAAAAAAAACACAACAAATTACTTATTTATATATGATATTTCAGCGAATTGAAACCCCTGTTAGTTTTGTAACCGGTTTTAAAACCTTGACGTTGTTCATTCCAGATGCCTCTCAGCATATGAAGCTGCCAATAGGAATCTCGAGAAGGCACGTGCCAAAAACAAGGACGTTCATGCCGTAAGTAAATCTTGGTGTTAGTTAAGCGTGAAACACAAGAGAGTGTGTGCGGGTCTGGCGCGAGTCGGGTCGGGCGCGGATCGGGTCAGGTCGGGCGCGGGTCGGGTCGGGACCGCGACTGGTCTGATTCCGACAACACATGGAGCGAGGGCCATATAAATACACGGAATTAGACCCGCAGCGGTCCCGTCCCGACCCGCGCCCGACCTGGGTGTGTTTCCCGCTTTACAGTTTATCTACTGACGTCAAATGTCTATTGAGGTTCAATATTTGAAGGATACAAGCGTAAAACGTCACGTTCTAATTCACTTTTAAATTTTAACCGACAAACAGATTTTTATTAATTTTTGAGGAAAATTCATGACTTTGAAATTTTCAGAAATAATCTCCGTACAGAGTAGTAAACAAACCGAACTCAAAAGTTCGTGGAATCACATCTATTCGCCAAGTTTTATTGAAATCGGTTACCGGAAAGTGCGCGAAACCGGATTCATTCCCTAGTTTGCCACCCTTAGAGGTGGAATATTTTCTTCGTAATTAGATTTAGTCATCGAGTATATAACCAGAAATAGAGACGAAATGTCATTTAATTTGTTTGAAAACTATTCTGCCATATCATTACTGTGACAACTGCGCTCCAATTGGCTAGCCCGAGTTCGAAACAATTGACGGGTGTCGTCAACTTTTTCACTCCAAATCGTCCAGTTAATTTGAGCTTTGCTATAATGGACGAAAATTGCAAAATTACATATTTAATATTTAATTACCGATGAAATGTGATTCCGTTTGTTATGTAATTAGATGTTTTGCTGCTGTTTTTCCCACACCATCGAATAGAACAGCACGGCATTGTTAGAGATATTATCTTTATTACAATAAATACATAATTTTTTTGAAATATACAGAGTAATGTATAAGTATATATTTCAGTGCAAACGGGATTTGATATTTATAAGAGCTGTATCGCTAATGTGTTACCAGGAATATATGGCCCTTATTTCGTCTCTATTTCTGGTTATATACTCGATGGATTTAGTCTAATAATGAGGTACCCTCTTTCCAACCAAAAAAGAATCATCAAAATCGGTTCACAAATGCCGTTTTATCCGAGTTATCGCGTAACATACTGCAGTCGAATTGAGAACTCCTCCTTTTTTTGAATTCGGTTAAAAAGAATTTTCACCGCTGTTTGCTTGTATCCTTCACTTTGTTTTGATTTGTTAAAATTGACAGATTACATTTGGACTCAGAAATGGTTGTTGGTTTTCTGTAGAATCATTAAAAATAATTATTAATTCTCTGGTAATATTGTTACTATCTCTATCGATCGTAATGCGAGAGCAGGTGTGTGAGCGAGATAGCATTAGCTTTATTTTTCATGTATTTGTTTGTTGTGTATTACGTTCGTATGAAAGTAATACATGTGTATACATGTGCCAAACCCATTTTGCCTGATCTCAAACTAGAGAAAGTATGTTTTTTATTATGATATTTTCTTAAATTATTTATGGTATATCGGTATTCTACAGGATATATCATGGAGAGTGTGTGATGTAATTGCATGATTTGATTCCGCCTTCCCCTTTCCATCATCGGGGGACTAGACGTGGCCTAGGGTTCCACCCCTATGTTGTGGATATTCCCAGGAATTGCACTAGGGTGTGGAATTCCCTGTCTGCGGACTTGTCCCCCGAACGCTATAACTTGGACTTTTTCAAGGCGAGAGTGAATAGACATTATTTAGGTGTGCATGCTACATCGTCAGCCGCATCATCACTTTCCATCAGGTAAAATGGAGGTCAAATGCGCACTTATTTTTTGCATAAAAAAAAGACTGCTTTTGTATGTCAAAGGAAGCCAAGTTAATTTTTTATTTAATTTTTTATGGGATTGAACGTTCTATGAAAATAGCCGTGGTAGCCAAATGGGTTGATCTACCGTCTCTCTTGCAGAGGATCGTGGGTTCGAATCCGGGCTTGCACTTCTTGAGTTTTTCGGAATTTATATGCAAAATTTAGTTTGAAATTTACCATGAGCTATTCGGTGAAGTAAAGCATCGTGAGGAAAGCTGCACACATCTGCAAAGCAATTCAATGGTGTATGCGAAGTTCCCAGATCCGCTTTGACCCCGCGTGGGAACTAAAGCCCTTTCAATTTGAGAGGCTTGTGCTCACCAGTGGGATTGTATATAGGCTAACTATTTATTTTAAGGTAATAGTAAAAGCTCCGAAAAGTAAATTAAAAATGAGCTTGTTCAAAATATGAAAGCTACGAAATCTTTTGTGCAAATAAAAGATATCCATAATGTTAACCTTAGAGCTAAGTCCAAACTCAGGGTACCACGATTTCGTTTAACCAAGGTAAACGACTCTTTTATGGGAAACTGTATACGTTTTTACAATAAGATTCCGGAGCATATATTAAGTTTATCATTTCCTAAGTTTAAAAACTACATTAAAAATATTTTGATCGAAAAGTCATATTACAAAATTGAAGACTACGT
Organism: Hyposmocoma kahamanoa; assembly: GCF_003589595.1. Classification (NCBI taxonomy): domain Eukaryota; kingdom Metazoa; phylum Arthropoda; class Insecta; order Lepidoptera; family Cosmopterigidae; genus Hyposmocoma; species Hyposmocoma kahamanoa. The sequence continues at coordinate 5,285,756 of NW_020653855.1, forward strand.
ATTAAATAAAGATGTATGGAAAGATGACACGGCTCCAGAATCCACGCAAATTTGATTCAAAGAGTATTCCATAGCATTTAAGTTTATTTGAAACGAGCAATCACTAGAGTTTCTTGCTCGTTCTTCTCAGAGAAGTCAGCGTAGTGAACGAGCAGTAGTTTAATGTAATGTAAATGTGACGTTTTGAAGTGTAAATTTATTTTACCTATGGAATAAATGATCGTTGACTTTGAAAAATACGAAATATCCGAACGAAATACTGAAAGTTCCGAAAAGTCTTGCTGACGTAATACTACTCTACCAACTAGTGGCAGTAGTAACTTACCAAAAACTATTATTAGCCATTTTCATCGTAAATTATATTGATTATGGTATAATTTGACCTGAAAATATGTCCGGAAACGCAACAAATTCGCTTCTGGCACTCGCCGGCCGCTGCCCCGGCACACTCGCATCACTCGCTCGGCTCGCCTTGCTTTTTCATATACTAACCTGCTGAATAGGGGGCGCAACCAAAATTTGACCTATGTAAAATACATTTGTTTTCTTTGAAACCACCATGGAATCCAGTGTGTAACAATAATAATTTTGTGGAAACGTTTGTTTAGCGTTGTAAACTGTATTATAGAAAACATGTTATTATAGAATAATATTATGTTTTTTTTTTGTAAGTTAGTATTTCTTTCGGAAGTTTAGTACATTTCTCGGAAGTACAGTTTTTTTTTTTAGAATTATTATTTGAACAAGCTATTGATTGATTGCTAAATTAATATATAATAACAATATTATATATATAATACATTGCTTGTTTATTTTCCAGTAACTCATTTTAACGCAACCTAAACCTGCAATTTTACTTGTTTTTCGGAACCTTTATTATTTCCCTTTATTTTAATTCTATTTTGTAAAATGCGCTCGCGGGACTGCCCCATTGTTTTCGATAATATCCGCCATTCGCCAGAGTCTAAATGTAAACTTGCCAATCTATGTTTGTTATAAATTGATGGACAACTTGATGTTTGAATGTTGAACACTCGTTTTTTTCTGTGCTCACTCTCAGCCATTGGAAGTACAAGAGGTAATGCACGCTTTATAACACTTGTTGCTTTTAAATAACACGAAATCTCGTAATGATAATTTTCTTTCATCCTGTATGACTGTTGGTTCTTGAAACAAAAAAAAAAAAGATCTGCAACAAGCATAAAGAAAAATTCGTGAGGTCTGCTGGTTCCTTTGCTCAGTTGAAAGACCGTCGAACACGGTGTGCTGAAAATGTTGGTTCGAATCCAACCGGATGGAAGGAACTTTTCTTAGTGTTTGGTTTTGTATTAAATTAAATCATTATAACAAACTAATGGAGTATTTATTACAAATATACGCGATTTAAATCCGGAAAAATAGTTTCATTTCCTATGTGTAACAATCGCGAAAACCTAAGAACTCGATAGTGGAGTAATTTCACAAAAATAATTGCAAGGTTTATCTCACGAATTGTTTTAAGAGTTTCTTGCAGTTCTTTGTGTTTACTTTTTAACGATCTTTTTGCCGTAGCGCCATCTGTGAGAATACTATTTCTTATAGATTAATTTATTTCCATAATTTTCGTCATACATTTTTTCTAAGTTTTAAGATACCACACGTTAATTCTGTCAGCCCGCCAAATGTCATTAGGCAAAAAGTATAGTTTTTATATGAAAAGTGGAAATAACTACGAGGCCTTTTACTGTCAAACTGTAATAAACGCGATGTTGTTGACAAGGCGGAGCAGGCGCAGGCGGACGCGTGTCGTCGCTTCGAGGAGCTGTCGGCGCGAGCAAGGGAAGAGCTTATCGATTTCCGCAACAGGCGTGTTGCCGCCTTTAGCAAGAGGTACGAGATTGTTCTATACATAGTTTCCTAAAGTGGTCCCTACCGCCCTCCAGCGGGCGCTGAAAAGTTCTAGGGCTGTGAAGCAATTTTGGGGAGTTAATGCTGTCGCAATTGAAAAAAAAAACCTGAATTATCTATATATGTAAGAGGATGGGGTATTTCAATAATTTATTCCAAATTAATAATTAAATTCACTCAATCAACGCACTAATCACTATTTATTAATCGTCAATATTTAATTTAATTATTCATGAATACTTATAAGAAAATATTTAAGAAAACGTAGCTACAAGAAAGTGATATAGAGTTGTTAAAACCACCAAATTTTAATTCATTACTATTTTCGAATTCTGGATGGCAGGAAATCGTTTTAATACATCGTAGGACATAACTATACATCTAGGAAGCCAAAATTGGATTTTAAAGTAATTCTAGTAGTGCCATGTAAAAAATGCAGTAGATAACTGACTTTTCATTACAGTAAACCTGCTTGGCGAAAGAAATAAGAATGGTGGCAGTACTTACCTGCACGAAGTCTTTCACAAGGAGCTCTATTACTAGTAAAATGATTGGTAATGACGAAGATGCTAATAATGCTGATGCAGCTGTATAACTACTGCATTTTTTGACATGAATTACTTTAAAATCCAACTTTGACTTACAACATCGTCGTCCAACATCGTCGGACAAAACAACTAAGTGAGTAGCTTTGTCCTACGATGCAGTAAAACCATTTCTGGAAATCCGGAATTAAAAAGTAATGAATTGAAATTCGGTGGTTTTAGCAATTCTATGTCACTCCTTGTAGCTATATCTATACATGTATCTATAGATTTGGAACATCTTTTTCTTACCTATGGTAATTATAGGAAAATAAGTTATTGTATACGTTCCCTCATTTTTTAGCTTAATCGACTTGGCAGAACTGGAGATCAAGCACGCTCGCGCTCAGGAAGAACTCTTCAAGAAGTCTCTGCAAGTCCTCAAGGAGTGCCAATAAACTGTTGCAGGTACCATTAACCTTTTCAGTGCCAAGACATCCGGGATAAGGTGACAGATTTCTTGTCATGACGATTCTTGGTATTGTAAAAAATCTTCTTTTTAACCCTCGACGCCAAAAGATGGGAGTTATAAGTTTGAAACCTTTGCCTGTATATCCGTGTGTCTGTCTGTGGCATCTTAGCTCCCAAACGGATGGACGGATCTCAAAGCGGTTTTTCTTGTCTTTTTTTTTAATTTGAAGGCTAATTTAATTGGGATTTTCTAGCTATGTTTGATGAACATATGTTCAACTGTTTAAAGATCATCAGCTCTTTTTCCAGTTAGTGGATACGATCTCAGCTCGAAAATGAGTATTTAATTTATTTCCGCTTGTCCAATCAGCTTGAAATTTTGCTTTAAAACCTTGATCTGATACTGTATCTAGTCTTCAGATTACCTAACTCTTCATCTACTTACAGTAGTATTAACGTGTCATTAAATTGATGTTTGACGAGTTGTTTTCAGAGTACACTGTTTTGTATCGGAGATTTTACAAATTTTAATTTGTTTGAATATTTTATGTTTCTGGCGTTGATTAATAAGTTATCTGTGGCCGCGTTGAGATCTTCCCTGGCGTTTGGGACGACAAACTTAAATATTCGGTTTTCGAGGGTTCAACAGATTGTATGACAGAGATAGTTAATAGGATCACAGAAGGTGACTAACGTCGAGTTTATTTTCTGTTTTATTGTATTTTCACACGGAAGTACGCTATTAGCCGGCGCTGAAAGTGTTAATGACGACCATACCTGCATTTAAGTGCGTAATAGTTAAAAATAACAGGGATGCATAGTATGAATACCGCAATCTATGAAATAAATAAAATGAGATTTCTTTCGAACAAGTAAGTTTTTCATGTAGGTTAAAATGTTATCGAAATTTCACCTACATAGCCATCAATTTTTCTATGATACAAGTTGTCCGATGGTGGCCGTAGTAACTTGTTAATTTGTTTTAATTTTTTTACCGGGAAAGCTTATTTCCTTTTGTTTAATATTCCATAACTTGATGGCATTGTAAGATGATTAAAAAAAAATGTTAGTAGATCGTTCCAGAAAAAAATATTTCAGAAATAATTTTCTACGTCCCATATAAAAAATCTGTCTCTTCACTTATAAGTAACTATGTTGTCGTAGAGCCGTGGAACTTTTCTGACAGTGAATATTTTAATGAGTTACACCATTTAATTTACATTCCTATTAGTTACGACTAAAATGTCAGATACGATAGTGAACTGAGGGATGGTATATAATTTTTTTCTCGAAATATTAAGGTGCGTATTAGGATTTTGTTTTTTTATTATTATATATAGATATAGTTTATTTTCTATAGTGGACCAAAGTCAAATAATGATATGATAAAATAATATATAATGTATAAACTGCGTCCCCTTAGCGCTAACCGACAGACGGTAGGGGAAAGTATAGAAGGGGATTTTATACCCGCCAGCGCACACTGATCCCTTACAATATCGCAAACGTTCGTTGCAAGGGATCCGCCGACATGCAACCGATCGCTCAGATTTGATTCCGTTCCACTATTCAATCAGACTCCGGCGCACATCGGAGGATATTTGATAAATTGTAAATTGAAACCAGTAAAGTCACGAAAGCGTATGAAATTATATTTCCTAATTTTACGAAATCTTTAATTTTCGTTAAAAATGTTAACATATTATTGATAACAATGATATTAAAATAATAAAGTTTGTAATATTTAAACAGATGGTAAATAACACACAGAGTACCGGACTGACCGCACGCCGTTAGTTTTTCTCCTTAGTTTTTATCGACAACGAACATGCACACGCGTCGCGCACGCTCAACATTAAGCAAATGGGAGAGAGAGCGCAATATCGCAGTCCCCCTCTGATGATTTATGGCCAAGCCTGCAGCGAGTAAACAATCTTACTATACAACGTTAACTACAAACCGACCCCTCCTACGTAAAGTATCGTATGTCGAAATTGCCAAGTTTACAGGGAAAAGTTTTAAAGTTTTTAATTCACTGGAATGAGCATAACACGTGACTTTAGCATTTCACAATATATATTGTTTGTTGTTCATCTAATCATTATCTAGGATTTTATAATACTCTATGGGTCGTATTCCAGAACTCTACTCAATGCTCAAGTCAGGATTTGAGCAGACTTGAGTATGATTTCAAGCACTGGAAATACTACCTTAATGGCAAGGACTTGAGTATGATTTCTAGTGCTTTGAATCATACTCAAGTCCTGACTTGAGCATTGAGTAGATTTCTAGAATACGACCCTCAGTGAGTAACGAGCTTTTCCTAATAAAACTGAGAAATGCTAGAGTACGTGCTCATTTCAATGAATTCAAAACTTTAAAGCGCTCCCCTGTAAGCTTGGCAATTACGACATGTATTTTACACCACACGTCTACATTCCCTTTGAAAAATTACATAGAAATCACTTACGATATATCCACTCATAAGACGTGGCTTGTAAAAATTTTGTTAAAGATAACCATGTAATGCTCACAACACCGTTGAAAAATAATTTGTTTAGTCCGCTGTCTTACTGATACGATCAATCGAATTTTTTTTGGCTATGGTACTACTCTGTCCTCCTTATCATGACTAACGTATTTGACATTTTAGTGAAATTGAGTTATTAACAATATGTGGCATCAGCGAATCGAGATACAACCCCCTATAAGCGGTTTTTTATATTTAAAATAATTTCAGTTTTATTGTTAAGCGAAATCAGCGTAATTGATATTTTTCAAAGAAAAAAAAACTTATGGTGCCAATATCTCAAAAGTTAAAGTTGGTTATGACAAGCCCAGTACTGGTAGTACCACGTAATAGGACTGAGAAAAAAATATTTGAAAAAAATTGTGATTTTTTTTGTTAAAATTTAAATGCACTAGTTTTGGTTACGCAAAAAAAACATGTTTATAATTTATAATCGCTATAGCTTTTATTGTTTCTATTTAAATTGAATAGATATTAAAAAATCCATGATGCTATACTATAAGCAAAATGTTATTACTTAATGTTTATATTGTAAGAAAGTATGATTAAAGATAAATATTATGAATAAAAGTATATAAAAACTTTGATTTAGTTTATTCTTTCTCTCTGAATTCCTGTTCCTAAACCTTTAACATGCTATAGTTGTTATATACGGATGCGTGATTTAGCGGATAATACCAAATTACTTCTCTATAACGCCAACGTGTTCGTATGCAAAATTTTCAAAATGCCGATTACTCAAAATGACAGCTTCTCAATACGTGAATTTCTCAAAATGTCGGTTTTTCAAAATGCCAACTTTGCATAATGCCACTTTTATCAAACATCAACTTTAGCATTTGATAATATTTTATAATAGTGTTAACCATATAGACGAGAGCAATATCAGAGCTCTCTGTAACTGAGTCATGGACAAATTATTTGTTCAATTTGTTAATTAGTATTTTGTTTTTCATTGTATTGCGTGCCAAATGAATCAATTTTGTTTTTGACCAGTCAAAGTAGAAATGAAATGCTGAATTTCACCAATCCTTGATCTGGGCATAAAAATATAAATACGTAACGACTGCATTTAATTATAGAATGCTGTGATCAACACCTTAATTATAAAACTAATCATCCTGCAAGTACAACTATAATAGTACATATTAATAATAATTTGACAACCCTACGCTACGAGCTAAGTGTATTGATAAAGCCATTAATAATAAAAAAAATTGATACGCTAAACAAGCGGGAGTTGCTCTACTTCTCTTATACTATGCTTATATACCCTCTCTTTAGGGAGGTTACCTATCACTAGCCCGAAATGACATTTTCCACAAATAACGTTAACATCCAACATATCCTGAAAGAACAATAGTTTCGTTATAATTCGGTTTTCGACGTAATAAAAATTCGAACAAAAGTTATTTCAGAAAAAAAAATCGAGTTTGTGATAGGTTACCCTATAAAGGAGATCCGTGTCCAGCAGAGGGACGTATAATAGGTTGAATATGATGATATCCAAACCCATAAGCATTTGGCTGATTCAAGTAAGCATTCTTATTAGACGCTTATAGGAACGCTGCAGTGGCGCCTAGACGTACAGTCATATACACATGATACCTGAACCCCAAGCCGACTTTGTCGGCCTTTTGGTTTCGAGCACAAAAATGTGGGGAAAATTGTCGAACAAACTTAATCTTTAACCTGTGAGCTGTAAAATTTATTTTGGTATGACTACGTGGTCGTCTCATTAGTGAATAACATTGTAGAAAGTAAAGTTCTTACTTAAATACAGAATACAAATTTCAACCAACTACAGTAACGACGTCGCGGCCTAGCGGCATAAGGATTGCTTTGCAAGTTGATGCAAGCATGGTTCGAGTCACATTAAAAATAAAATATTATTTAGACTATATGATGTTGTTTTTTTTTGTTTTTACCTCTTGATAGGTGTAAGGAATGTCTAAGAATGTTAGATTCTCAAAGTGAACCATCTCCCACAAACATTAGGTGAATAATATAAAAGTAACCTTCTTGAGTAATTCAACAAATATTTTACTCTTCTAAATTATAATTAGTAAACATTTAATTGTTTAAAATACCAACAGCCTGTATCAGTAACTACTGTATTTTTTAAACTCACAATTATATCGATATTGACGAAACGTTAGATAACTAATTTTATTACTTAAGGTAGATATAGCAAATGTCAATACATTTTTCATGCACGGGAAACCAACCGGTTTGGTTAAAATTCTTAAACAATCATTCAATTAATGGAATACCTTACGCATTCATATTTGAAGATTTCAGCTTGATATCTCACCACTTTTTCCAATAATATTCATTTGAATAACATGTTAAAATCTTATTTGAAACATGTTATACAGGCTGTATATTTGAAAGTGGGGCATACTTATAGAGTGCGTTATATTCCTGATTTTGAACCCAAAGATATAATAAACTAATGAACTTAAACTTCACAAAAAAATATTTTTTTACTACTTGACACACACAACATTAGTTATCGAAATCTATGCACATCACTATTATTGCTCCGACGCAGCGGCGGGTGGTGGCACGGCGGCGAAAAACAAAGCACAGTTCGGGGGTGGGGGCGCGAGCGCATATGCGAAATTGCTCAGTGCACGCGCGACCTTGATCTAACGAAAACTATTTAAATAAATAAAATATTTACGTAAATTATTTGTACTGCCGCTCGCCCGATCGCCGCAAAGTGGATATTTACTCTAACGTCGAATTGACTGAGATGGTGCGACTTTACGCAATAAGTGGTGATAGTGTGAGGCGAGCTATTGAAATGTTCCCAAATCGGAGTTTACGCGGAGGAGGTGAACAGTGTCGAAGTGTTGCGTAAGAGGATTATCTCAGCATTTTATACTGTTAGACAAAATGTGTTTGTGTTGTACAATTTAAAACAAAATTTACTATGCCGTGCTAGACTATGCATTGTGGAAAACGGTGGACATTGTGAACAGTTGCTCCGGACCACGTAAGTGTAAATAAACTGTAAATAAGTAAAAAAATCAATCATTGTAAATAATTTGATTTCACATTTTTAACTACGCCAAAAACTTCAATTCTTATTGAATGATAATTAGTTACTAAATCATAAACTTATCTTTTTTAGTACGTAAAACATTTCGATGATAGTTCAAGTAAAAAATAATTAACATAAGATAAAACGTAAATGTGAAATCATTGTTATTGTTGCTGTCTCACTCGGCGCTCGCTTGGTAGTATTCCCATTGCACTCGAAATCAAGCGTAAAGGGAAACGGTTTATTCCTATGTACACTTCAAAACACATTTGTTGATTTATGTTTTGTTCTATCCCACATCCTAATTTTATTTTAGTCTATGTTAAGTTGTAACATGATTTACTATGACATGTATGAATATGTCTC
>NW_020653855.1:5304582-5397163 GCF_003589595.1 Hyposmocoma kahamanoa
GAGTTGATATTTAAAAGTGATTTAAGGCCCATTTAACTGATGAGTTCCCAGGGATGAATGGCCCTTATCTCATCTCTATTTCAGGTTATATACTCGACTGAGTAACTTAATTTATTATACTGGTATACTTTTCTTTTGCAGAATTGGGCTTTTCTAGAGCGCTTCTGTTTTCTATCCCTGGACGGTCAGTTTGAATATCTGATAGAGTTCGATAGAGACATGGGTATTCCAAACTTACTGCTGTATTACGACGACGCCAGCCAATGGCCTGCCGTTTATCACAGTGGAAAGGTAAGAATTCTACGCTTACTTATGTAAAAGCGTGTTGTTAAGGTAATTTACAAATAATTTACGAACCCAAACAGTCTCTGAGATATTTATTTATTATTGTTAACATGCACAATTTGTGCTAAATTGCTCTTTAAAATATCACGTGTGTGTGTGTGTGCGTCTGTTCGTAACTACGACGTGAGGATCTAACAATTTTAGTCGCGTCGGCACTGTGAAAGGGAAGACGCCAAGGCCCGCGGGTCCGCATCCGCCGCCGCACCCGCGCTTGCACTCTGAATGAGCCTTTATAATTTCTGTAGACAAGGAAAATTCGGACAAACAAAAAACTTTATACAAAAACGTATACCAATGTTTTACATATTTACAGTCTTGTAAAGAACGCGAGGCGGTTCTCAACAAAGCGGGCCAAAATCAAATAATAAAATTGTCCCATTGGTACCCTGACACTGAATTCTCTGGTTGCATAGTTACTAAGGAAAACAAGGAGCTACCGGCTTCTAAAAGGTAAGTTATAAACACATCCACCGACTTATTGTGTAGTCACATGTGCTCTATTTCTACAGCATTGCAATTGCAAAATTGCAGTTAGGGACAGCGCAAACGTGTGTCTTGTATTAATGCAAGTAACCGGAAACTACAAGCGAATATTCTATTTTAATTCAAATTGCGATCGCGAATGTGTCTGGTTGCCGCAACCCAACACAAGACACGTTTTCGCAGCGCCTTAATGCAGTCGTTCGTAAAGTAGTTAGGAGTTAATATTTATTAACGTAAGCGCCAAGTATGGCTTATTTCTTATATTTAAGCAGAAAGAAACTATTGATATCAATTCCCTGGCATGCAATAACAGCTTCTCAAAAATATCACATTGATTACATATTAACTATAAAAAAAAATTTAAAATGCCTTCTGTTGTAAAGGTTTAAAATAGTCAGAAAAAAGTATTTAATTCAATATTAAATGCCCTAAACTTAAACAATGTTTGATTGATCAAAAACTATTAAGCAATTTTGAAACTACTAGGTTCACTAAACATCTTTTCCATAAATCCTTGTTGCAAATTTGGATTTGCAAAACCGGGGGAAAACATTTTCTTTGACGATAACACTACTTTTGTATTCTAGGCCTTTAAGACAAAAATTGCGAGGTGGCTCGAATTACGTGTCGGGGAGTATATTTCATTCATTTCAAACGGTTATTTGACTTAGACATGGGGAATAGCGTTAGCGTCGTTCCGGTTCCACAAAAATCACGGTGATTTATCACTTTTTTGTCACGACTGTTACTTCCGTGCCCTTGTCACGCCTGTAACTTACATCACGAAATACGGTTGTAGCCAGCGGCTTCTTTCTTATACTTATAGCCGTTTTTTATAGAATGTTTTAAGTTTTTACTCCCATTGTAATAAGTTTCAATTCCATTCAAAAAGTTGATTTTGTATTTAATGTCATTTTGTTTGTTACTTATTTAATACGAACCTTTGGACTGTTAAAAATAGCAATAAAGTGTAATGTAATTATATTTCTAGTAGAATACACAAAGTAGATTATACATAAATATAAAATATCAACTCTTCCCATAATAAAACAAATATACAAAAATATTTTACTCTGTTAATAAATAGGTTTATAGTAACTACTGCAGATTTTTTTCATCTGCCCTTTCTAGTAGTAATAAGCACTTACGACCCTTGTGAGTGAGCAAAGAAAGTCATCCTATCTCACTCACTCTCATCGCCGAAATGGCCCGATTAGAAGAAAACTACAACGAGTGGCGCACTCAGTCACCACGGAACGGAGATCGCGCATTGTATCAAATGCGTATGTCGTGATGTGAGTGACGGGGATAGCTATTGGAACGGAGGAACACCTATGTGACGTTGGAACGTCGTTCCTTCGGAACGAGTCACGGTGATACTGTTTGTGTTATTTTTTCATCGTGACGTTATTTATCACCCACCTCTAATTTGACTTCGAATCAAACTTCGATCATCGAAGTGGGTTTGGTCTTTGAGATTTTTTGAAATGATACTATTATATCGGATCTAAATTGCGTAAATTTACAGCCTTGTCTTGGGATCTGTAAAGAGCATGAAATAATACAATAGCATAATAATAATAATAATGCACACATTCATAGCCCCAATGAAACGTTTTGGTTTGTTAGAAAAAAACAAATCGTACTTGACAACTAACACATAGTATTTTCTCAAAAATTGCGTTATTAGTACATTATTGCATGTATTAATACGAGTCAAATAATCCCCGTTCCCGCCGAGGCATGTAGAAGAGGTTTTCTCAAACAATGCGAGGAAATAATAAAGGACTAAAGAGAGGAAGATGTATAATACAAAAGTTTATAAAAATATTAATTGACATTAAAATTTATATAATACAATTGCTAATAGAAAATGATATTGTTTTTCCTGGGACATTAATAGTAGTATGTTGAACTTCTGATGATGTGTTTGAATTGTGTATCTATTACTGTATTTTCGTTATTGCTCTTCTCACTAGCACTCATTTTCGCGACCAAAATACAAAAAAAGACGAAAAAGCAAAAGAATACCAAGAGATAATTTAAATGTTACCGCCATTTTTTTTTTTAATTAAGCGGTACAGGTAGACATTTTTAATTCTCGCAATTATGAACACTGGGCAGTTGGCGGTATGAGTTTTTCTTTTGCCTGTTTCCATAATTCATTATTGGTAGATTTAAAAGTTTAAAGAAGAGGACGCGAAGAAGTCGCACGGTCCATAAATGACAAAATTTCCGTGTCCGTGTTTTTAAAGTAATGCAAACCATTAACGAGGATGTTTGAGAAAATTATATTTTGTCTCACAATTGCGTTATATTAATGATTTTTCTCCAAAATTTCGCTATATTTGCATGTCATCCGTATATTTCAAAGCAACAGCACAACAGTAATATTAATAAAACTCAAAGCAATTTTAAAATAATACTATGGTAGTTGTCACGTGCGAAATATAGATCCGAAAAAAATATTTTCACTTCTAAATTAACTGCCTCTGTTGCTGAACAGTTACCATGGCGGACTGCCATGCAGAGGTTCTGGGTTCGATTCCCGGGCCGGGAGAAATATTTGTATGACCTACATTTATTTCCCTCGTGAATTTGTGTGTAATTTGTGGTTATGTGTTTGTTCTACATATGTGTGTCCATGGCATCCGCGGTACAGGGTTTCCTTAGTGCGGGGCTATGAGTGTGTCCGTTTTTGTTATTATTATTATTATAGTGAGTAGAAATCGCGAAATCCTAAGAACTTTGAAATTTTTTAAAATATTTTGTGACGTTATAATTTGAAAAAAGAATTCACGTTACAGCACAACAACATCGCCTTCAACAGCAACATCAACATCAACCACAAAATCACCGCCAACAACAAAAACAAGAAACACAACAAAGCCCTCCCCACCCGTCGATCCGTCGTACTACGATCAATTTTTAAAAACAACTGTCAAACCAAAATCTACCATTACAGACTCAAATTCTACCACTTGGTACGAATTGCCAGCTGATGAATTTAATATTACTACCACAATATTGCCGGAAGATGAGTTATGGGAGAGTATTGGTGGGGATAAGAATGGTAGTCAATTTGATAATTTAAAAAATGATGTAGAATTGCTGTTTGATGATCAAAACCATAGTGGGGTAAGTTGCTATTGAATCGTTTGCTTAAAAAATGAGAAATAAGCTTTCTACTTTTTTTATAATATCAAGTGACCGGACGAACAAGTCTGCGCGCCTGATGGTAAGCTACAAGCCTGTCCTTATGGACAAATTCTTTAAATCTCAAAGATCTGAGGGGCACTGCACCCGTCACCCTAAGACATAAGTTGACAAGTCCCATGTACCTGTAATTATTACCCTTCAAAAGTAAAACTAACATTACTGCTTGGCGGCAGAAATAGGCAAGGTGGCAGTAGTTCCCTGGACGAACTCTTTCACAAGGTGCTCTACTGCTGCTAAAATTTTAAAAATTTCCACAGACTCGACAGTACAAATCTTCTAGTTTGAAACCGACAAATGATTGTGATTTTTCTAGACTTTTTTACTTTTTCAGCACAAAATAAAACGGTCAACTTTTGAACTGTACGAACGGTTTCGGCGGCGTCGTCTCAAAGCGGAATCCGATCAAAACGAGTTCAGCAAACCGAAGGAGAACATTGAACGACTTATCGTCTCCTGCCATAACTCTAGACGGTTCAGATCGGCCAGAGAACGATGGTGGTTCATAGCTATTAGTAATTGTGACAATAATAAGGTGAATTTGGATTTATCTTGCTTTATTATCTTGATCTTATTTCACTGATTCGAGGTATGTTACAAACTCAAGTTCGCTAAAATGTCGATTACGTTAGATACGATGAGTAACAAAAATGGAAGTAAATTAATTTGCTTCTCCGCGAACCCAGTGAAGGTTAAATCGTGCAAAATAGTTAAAAATATTTTTTCATGCAACTAATAATCCCACCTTCCCTCCGCATAAAATAAATAACACATGCGACGTAAAGAAAAGTAAAAGTCAGTCTCAAGGGAGCTAGTTTATTGTATAGTCTGAAGTCTGGTATAAGAAGAACTTCGTGTATTACTACAATGAAGCTTATACACTAATTAAAGTAACAATAAACGTGCTAAAAAACAAACATCTGAGGATGCTGAGGCAGCATCCTTAACTAGCGCAACTACAGTCACAAACCACCACCGAATATATACCCAATTTGGTACCACCACGGTTGGTAGTTTGTGAATAACTTCATTAATGTATCCTGTCCGCAGTCTTAAGAATGTTAATTTCTTTATTTATATATTTAACGATCTGTGTTAACTTGTCAGTATGATTATTCCAGGGATTGGATGTAAGGTACAAGTTTTTAATGACAAATGGACCTGACGGAGACTTTTGGCACGAACACTTTTCCGCCGACGAATTTTGTAAGTACATTACAGCAGCGTTTCCCATTTGGTGGGTTGCGACCCGGTACCTATTACCGGTCTATATAATAACACATAGAATGATAGTTTCATATCAAACTGTCACAAGTGAGGCAAAAATCAAATTCATGTAGGCTAGTTTTAGTAGTAGGTTAATTTTCGGTTTTAGTGAATATTTATATAAAAATACAAGTTGAAACGCGTTACTTCCTTGTGGAATGTGATGTTAGTATCTATTTTATGTTTGTCTGACGTATTTTTACACTCATTTACCGCCCATTTCGTCATTTTTAGCTAAAATTCTTGAGCTGTTCGCGGTGCAAGTTGACCTTAAGCACTGACGGCCCGCCCGCTCGTGTAGGCCCTTTGGGAGCGCTTCAATTTGCCTCACTTAGCGTGTGCGGACTAGGTTTCTATGCGTTATTATTCTAAGGTCGCAACATTCCCGCCTTGTTGAAGTGGATCCATACCACAGGATAAAACTTTCGTCATTTTCCGGCGAACTTGGATTCTTTAGTAGAAAATAAGCAGCAGCTCCATACTTCGTACTAAATAGGCGATATCTAAATAATATTAGTAAAACATTTTTACTAACAATAAACGCGTACTATTTTACTTGTAATGTAACCAGCTTGGGTTTAAAAGTATTGAGTGGGTCACGAAGAAGCAATATGAAAATTACCGGGCCATGGCAGACCAATGTTTGGGAAACCCTGCGTTACACCAATACCTCTACCATGAGTTTCCAGTGACATTTGTCCAGTACATCGACTGTAGTAATACATTTTTTTTTCATCCTCTGAGAGTAATACTCACAAAGTAAAGGTATGTAATATTTGTAACAGGCAATGTCAAAACTAATGTTTTTTCGTTCTTTCCGTAAAGACAAAGTTTTAAATACTTACTAGTAGTACCAGCTCCTTGTGAAAGAGTTCGTCCAGGGAAGTACTGACACCTGACCTACTTCTGCCGCCAAGCAGGAATGTGAGCATTACTGCGTTAAAGTTTAGAAGGGTGCTGGTGAAATTGCAGGCACATGGGACTTGTCACCTTATGTCTCAGGGTGACGGATGTAGTGGCGGTGCCCGTCTTTGCGGTTTAAAGCTGTAAGTGGCGCTGTGTGTATGGACAGGCATGTCGCCTAAAAAACTTTACAACCAAACCTTGATGAATTTTTCTTTTATTATATGAATCTCTAAAATTAAAGAGTGTTGCCATTTAAATACCCAATTTTCCTAATTATCCTTTTTTTATATTTTATTGGCAACAAGGCATTCAACCTAAACTAATTTTAAAAGGATTTACTAAACGAAAAATAAATTAATTGAAGTAAAAAACCTTTCAATTATGAAATAATAATATGTCTGTACAATCCTAAATGTTTCAAAGGCTCTTGAATAGTTCTGGGACATTGACAATAACAAATTTTTAGAGCTTCTTTACATTTCGCTATGAACAGAAAACCTTATAAAATTAAACTTAGGGCAAAGAAAAAATAAATTATCTAAATCAGAAAAGTTACAAAATATTTCTTTTATACACGCAAGAAAGATTGGACTTTAATATAAGGTTAAATTTAAAAAAAAGCGGATGGGACACAAACAGTGAAATCAGAATCGATGTTAAAACATATCGACTTAAATGTTACATATTTAAATAAGTAGCATGTAACATGATAAGAACTGAAATCTACACGTATAAGTCGTCAATAGAGTCCTCCCCTCGATTAATGGCAAATAACTGTAGCATAGAGGTATACCTAAGTAGCAGTAGTATGAAATCAAATCGTGCCTATTTTTAACCAGCTTCAAAAAAATGATATTTTTTTGTATCTATGTTACGGGATAACTAAGACGTTTGTGAACTGATTTTGATTATTCTTTTTTTGTTGGGAAGGGGAGACCTCAAAAGTCGTCCCATTTAAATTTGAAGAAAATATTGCACCTCTAAGAGTGGCAAACTAGGGAATTAACGACTTTTGAGGTCGGTTTTTTAGTACTCTGTACTAAGATTATTATGAGTATGTAATGTGTTCTTATGTTTTTACTCACAGATGTCCTACCGATCCTTTTATCGTACACTCTAGCGTACGTAATAGTCATGATAGCAGTAGTGATGAGCAGCGTGGAGCTCAAATCACGGCACTTATTACATTCGACGTACAAACTATTCCTAATATCGATAGTGGCGCAGCACGCAGGTGTAGTGATTCAAAGTTTGGGATATATTCGATATGCTACTACAGGAGTGGAGCAGTTTGGACCCAAAACAGTTGGTAAGTTTCTTTGAACAGGTTTTGTGTAAATAAAAGGAGAACAATCGGTGTAACGAAAGAGCTCCATCAAAATGAACTAGTGAGAATTATTAAACAAAAAATAAAATTAAAATATATTTAAGTTTCCACGACACATAGGAATCAGAATACTTGAAAACTAATAGAAAATACAATTGAGTGATGTGGACAAAAAGGTTAAAGACTCGGCATTGCTGATTTTCAGTCTTCATCTGTAACTAGCTGCTCACTTGCTGCACCAAGCTAATGTGTGCAGTGTACCCCAAGGAATAACCTACCTTAAGTAATAACTTGTGAATTGCCTTGACATTGATGCAGAATTGGCATAAACCGATCAGAAAAAGCTATGTGTTTTGTTTAGGAAATGAAACTATTTTTCCGGATTTAAATCGCGTATATTTGTTTTTTCAAACAAATCGACGTTTCGGGTCCTTTACAGGACAGTCAACCGTGACCATGGGACCTGTAAAGGGCCCGAAACGTCGGTTTGTTTGAAAAAACAAATATACGCGAGCTAAATCCGGAAAAATAGTTTCATTTCCTATGTGTAACAATCGCGAAAACCTAAGAACTCGATATATTATGTTTTGTTATTAACTGCCTCGGTGGCCTAACAGTTACCAGCTTGGTCTGCCATGCAGAGGTCTCGGGTTCGATTCCTGGGCTGGGAGAAAGATTTGCATGGCCTACTACTATTTCCCCCGTTAAGTTAGGTGTAATTTGCAATTGTCTGTATGTAGAAATAGAAATAGGAACATCATTTATCTATATAATAACTTGACGAAAAAAGAAGAGAAAACAGAGTAAAAAATTATGCTTATCAAAAAACAACCAATCATTGTATGTTACTCTACATGCCCCGCCGAATAGGTCACCACCTCAGCATATGCGGGGCACAGTACATCCCGCGCTGATTTTCAGTTGGTAACCTTGGTTGATGTTGCGCGGATGTGGTATAACAACATACAATAAAATTAAAATAATAACTAATGGAGAACAATTAAGGGGTCATAATAATTACAAGAATACAATATAAGTAAACATACTACAATGTGTGTCTATAGCACACAGAGTTTCCCAAGTGCGGGGCTATAAGTGTGTGCGTTATTATTATTAACTATTTGATTACCATTTTGTTTTATCATTGTTATTCTTTAATTTCCAGGTCAATTTTTCTGCGGCGTGTCCGAAATGACGTTTTTGCTCCTTCTGACACTAATGGCGAAGGGTTACACGATCACCCGAGGTCGCCTTAAAGTCGGCTTCACTGTCAAGTTGACGGTCTTCATGTGTTGCTACACTGTCACTTACATCGTTCTCTTCGTTTACCAGGCCAGGGTAAGATAATTTTGTTTAAAAACTTTTTCCGAAAGGTTCTCAAAGAAGTTGTTTGTATTAGTATTAACGCTTAACCATTTTAGTCCTTCAATAGTCACCTGCATAATAAACAGTACGTAAACGAAAAGAAAATGAAGTAACGGGCATCTGATGATACAAAATATAAGATTCCGGTTAATTTTCAAACTTTGCCATTTACAAGGTTTAAAAGTATAGTAAAAGAAAAACTTTATACTAAAGGAAATGAAATTATTTTTCCAGATTTACGTTTCGACCCAACGCGTTGGTTTGTTTGAAAAAACAAATATACGCGATTTAAATCCGGAAAAATAGTTTCATTTCCTATGTGTAACAATCGCGAAAACCTAAGAACTCGATTTATACTAAAGGTTATTGTACAACTTCGGTACTTGGATGACAAAAATCCATGTTAGTGATCCGTTTAGTTCTTTCAGGTTGTTTAAATTACTATATTAATGTTAAAGAGCAACCCTAGAGTTTCTTCATCATTCTTCTCAGGGGAATCTGCCTTACGAAAGAGCGCAAAGTGACGATTTCAAATGCAATTTTCTTCTTACCTATGAAAAATAAGATATTTTAGACGTTTTTTATTTTCAATTTTTTTTATTCTAGTTAATTGTACTTATTATATCGTGAGATAGAAGCATAAAGACATATTAGTCCTCGTGCTCCTACCAATTGGAGCACCCAGTAGGAGGACAAGGATATAGCCAAAATTTGTTAGGAATTTGAAAATTACAATAGAAATAGGGAATAATAGGTAACAGCGGCGAGGCGTCCATATAACTCGATTCCCACCAAAATTTTCCAAAATTTTCCACGTAGTATCAAATATTATAAATATTTCAAAGTAATTTACTACATTTTGTGCTCAATTTTACGTATAGAATAATTACGTATTATACACGTAGGTATATCACTGGTTAATTAACCAGTGAAATAAAGTGTACTAGTATCTTGTGTGCTAATAAGTGCTGTGTTTAATTGTCGCCACGGCGCCACTTGTTAAGGCAAGTGGTTTTTTTTTGCTCCAGCTTCACTAAAGAAAATTTTCACGTCTCGCCACTGATACGTAATAAAGTAAAAATGTAGGAAAATGAAATTTCAATTTCATTCTCGATTCATTCAGGAAATGTTAAGATAGACTTTTATTATGTATTTAAATTTAAGCAGCACCTAATCTTTCTTCCAGGCCTTCGACCCAGGTGAGGTACTGTACCTCTACGAGAGTCCCGCAGGGTATGGCCTGATCGTGCTCAGAATCACCGCCTGGTGTGTCTTCGCTTACTCCACATTCTTCACTGTTAAGAAGTATCCTGAAAAGGTAACTGTAGAGACGTCAGCTCTAACCATTGCAGGAATCGTATAGATTTTACTGGTTGCAACTCCAAACAGAACATTGGGTTCTTAACTGTCTTAACTTGCTGCAACGGAACAAGATCCGTTAATGCGTACCTGTGACTTTTCTAAGTTTCTAATTTAACTTGCTAACGTTAAACAGCGTGATGAAACTTCCATGTCGCAGAATGTTCACGGCACCTGGAAAACGTACAAAGGGTCCATCACCGACCCAAGAGGGATCCGTGCCCAGTAATAGGATGTATAATGGGTCGATGTTTATGACTGGTGGCACACCACATGAGGCTCTATGGAGTCACATTTTTGTAGCAGTAGAGCTCCTTGTGAAAGAGTTCGTCCAGGGAAGTACTGCCACCTTACCTATTTCTGCTGCCAAGCAGTAATGCGATTGCGTTCTAGTTTGGAAGGGTAAGGGTGCTGTTGAAATTACACGTACATGGAACTTGCCAACTTATGTCTCATGGTGACGGACGCAGAGTGGCAGTGCCCCTAAGGAGCCTGCAACTGTTAGGGATAGGTGTGATAGTTAAAAAAAAACTATACTGCTTTGAGACGAAACAGACGAAGAATTTCAGGATGTGAGTTCGTACCTGAAGAGATAGATGCTGTTTGATATAGAGCTTTTGGTGTATTGGTGGAAGTTTCTCGCAGACCTCACTTGGAACCAATTAGTAAGAGAATATTTGCTCATCCTTAATAGGCGACATAAGTGATTCCGACATTCTGACAAGCCCCTAGCTATTGGGGACGTTGTGATCGTACGCGTGGACGATCAACTGGCGGGGGGACAATGAGGATGCCCAGTGTTCGATCGCCAAAGACTCGAATCTACAAACGACCAAGACGAGACTGTGCAAATTGAACGAAGAGGAAGAATGTCGAGTCCAGCATTCGTGGATGATCAGCAGACTGACTGGCCACAAAAACAGACTAACCAAACTGACAAATTCAAAATTAGACAGATTGTTTTGGATAAAAGACGACGAGGGCAGTTCTAATCAAACTGCTGACCTGAGAAGACGACTTCTCCTGAACGTATTATACAAACAGACCGTAGGAGCGAAATTCTATCCACGATACCCATTAGCATTCTTCTCCAGCAACACATTTCCAAACCATACCTGCTTGTCAATATCCAGTTAAATTATTAAACAAACCATTGTTTACAGAACATGTTCTACTGCCCGTTCTTCATTTGTGGCACACTGTGGTTTTATGCGGGACCTCTTTTCATTATCACAGCTACTAATTATATTGGTAAGTTTTTAAAATATTTACATTGAATTACGTCAAATGAACGTATTATTTAAATTTCGGGAACTAGAACTTTAGTGGCCATAGAGCTCTTTGTGAAAGAATTCGTCCAAGGAACTACAGCCACTTTACCTATCTCTGCCACCAAGCGGTAATGTAAGCATTACTGCGTTCCGCTTTTGAAGGATAACGGTGCTGATGAAATTACAGGCACATGGGACTTGTCAACTTATGTTCCAGGTTGACGGGTGCTGTGTCAGTGCCCCCCAGATCTTTATTCTTGGATTTTACCGATTTTCTTCCCATAGCGCCATCTGTGAGAAATATATGAAAGTTTTTCTCACTCAGCCGTACCTTTACAGCTACCAGCAGCTGACTAGAGGAGTCTTTAATAATCGTAATTTTAAGTTTACTGGATATCACTATGGTTTACTATAACAATATTCGATATTTTTTTGTGAAATTAATCCACTAGTTAAGATGGAACACTGAGTTTTATTTAAACTTAGATCCTTCTTTAAATCCAGATTTAAAGCTCTAAGTGACACTGCAATTGTCATGTCGCTTACCAACAGGCGCACGACATGTGCGTCCCTTCGCTTTATATTATTAAAAAAGCTTTAAAAAACTTTACATTTTTGTTCCAGACAAGTGGGTGAGAGAGAGCGTTGTAACGGCAGTACTATTGTTTATAACTTTCAGTGGCCACATCATGTTCTTGGTAAATGTTTTAATAATTATTATTATTACTTATATTAATACTACGTCAGTTAGAGCGCCTTCAAATTTAACGCTTGTAGAAGCGGTACAGTGACACCACAGTGGCGGTGCAACCGTGCCACTTCTAATTTTCATACAATATTTGGAAGAGTCACTGTCAAAATCACTGTAAAAATTACTGAAGCGCTACAGATGCGCGGCTATGGCGCCACTGCAATGCTTCTAGAAGTTATAAGCGCTAATTTGAAAGCGCCCAATTTTTAGAAACAATGTTTAATTTTCTTTAGTAAATATTAATTTATTATTTAGTACCCAACACAGGTATAAAGAGGGTCAGATAATACAACAAAAACAAAGTAAACTTTTAAGTAAATTTATTGTTTTGTAAAATGTCACGGAACAAAAGTAGTTATTTATGAAGTTAGTTATATAGGTTCGCCAGGTTGTTAATATTTTACAAATTACGCTATATATCTTTTGTCACTTTATTTCTTATTATATGTTTTAGCTACTTACTCTCCCGGTGTTCGCGAACAAAAATTTTCCTTACCACGTACGAACAACACAGATAGGTATAATGGAAGTAACCGGCAACACAACCTTAGACAGCTTCGGCCACAACGCGTATCATCCAGGAAACGGAGTACCTCAGACTGTCATCATACCACTCACTAGGTCAGTATGCAGTGTCTGTTGAACATGCCAGGCTGTTTAAGTTCAATTGTCTACCACATTGTAACAAGGAAAAGCTGTTTTAACAACTATTTAAGATAGGAAATGAAACTATTTTTCCGGATTTAAATCGCGTATATTTGTTTTTTCAAACAAACCGACGTTTCGGGCCCTTTACAGGTCCCATGGTCACGGTTGACTGAGGTGGTACAGTCTTCAACCAGTTATGTCTAATATTAATGCAAACCACCCTATTTTTTCACTACAGTTACAATAGTTATTAATTAAATACTAAAACTTAAACTATTTAAGAGTCTTTGATTGATTTCATTGGATTGGAATGGATTTCGTTGGATTGGATTGGATTTCGTTGGATTGGAATGGATTTGATTGGCTTTAATTTCGTTTGTAAAAAAATACATTCGAAATAAAGCCATTCAAATTCAAATTCAAATTCATTTATTCAGATAACTAGGATCCATAAGTGTTAGCAACAATGAAACTTATAATTAGGTTAGTACTTAAATTCTAGAACAGATTTTGTATTATTAATGAGATGCCGCATTATGGGACACTCACACCTAACTGCAATTGTCTTCAGGAGGCTGTTACCGCTGCCACTTTGTCTCAGCTCTCGACCTAAGCAAAATTAACCTTATAGTACGTAAAAAAAATTAATTCGAGCGTGTCGCTTAATCAAAATAATGAACGAAGTTATTTTGACCGGAGATTATTTTGACGAAAATGATTTGGTTATCTCGACTAAAGTAGCAAGGCTTTTGACTAAAATGTGCATAGGAAATGAAACTATTTTTCCGGATTTAAATCGCGTATATTTGTTTTTTCAAACAAACCGACGTTTCGGGCCCTTTACAGATCCCATGGGTCCCATGGGACCCAAACCCAACCCAAACGTCGGTTTGTTTGAAAAAACAAATATACGCGATTTAAATCCGGAAAAATAGTTTCATTTCCTATGTGTAACAATCGCGAAAACCTAAGAACTCGATAAAATGTGCATGTTATATTGATTGACTAAAATAACGTGGTTATCTTGACTAAAATAACTAGGTTATTTGGACTAAGTAACCAAGTTATTTCGACCAAAATAGAGAAGTTATTTTGACAGTCTACAGTCTACATAACCTAGTCATTTTAAAAAATGACTAGGTTATGTATACTAAAGTAGTTTTGACTATTGACTAATAAGAATATGTAAAAAAATACCAAGTCGAAATATAGGGGTTACTAAGTACTTTGTCTTGATCGAGCAGGATAACCTACGCGTACTTTCCACTGCGTTTTTTCGTCACATTTGTTGTTAGTTTGTAGTGTAGGGAGAAGCGGGGCAGATTCGTCGATATTTTTTCTACCTAATTCATGATATAACTAATAAACATTACTAATTTAATCTTTTCTTTCTTTCTTTTCTTTTTTCCTTTTTTAAATAGCATTGAATAATTGAAAAATTTTGATTTTAACAAAAACTGAGATGTCCAATTCTGCCCTAAATGAGGGTACTTTGATACGTCGCTTAGGGCACTTAGATGTGTGAATCAACATAGTATGCTATTTCTGATTGCCACGTATTATCAGCACTAGGTGAATCATTACTTATGATGCTAAATGTGTCTCGGTACTTCCTAGATCAAGACTTCTTTCTAGGGCACCATTTGGAAAGTGTTCTTTGTAATGTAGTCTTGGAAGTAGAAATACATGAGGAAGAGCTGACTACAGCGCAAAATGTCACTAGTTCACCTCTTTACTATAACTTGTTGAAACAGTTTTACATTTTTCGTACAAAATAACTATTAAGAGAACTTTGGTACGTACCAAATTGCCCCACTCACTAATGTGTAAAAGTAGCCCACCCGCCAGTTTAGAAAAAAATATTTATCGAGTTCTTTAAGTTTTCGCGATTGTTATACATAGGAAATGAAGCTATTTTTCCGGATTTAAATTGCGTATATCTATAAAGGTCCCGAAACGTTTGTTTGTTTGAAAAAACAAAAAATATTTGTTAAAAAAAATTTTATATATTCTCTAAAGCCACATGTAATTCTAGTTATTGAAAACACTAGTTTACCCTCTATTAAGACCCTTGTTATGTTACATCGCACGCTATTAGTTACACATACAAAGGCAGCATCTAGTATTATCACAACCAATATTATGTTTGAGGGTATGGAGATAATGCAGGTGTATGACTGTGCCCCCTGTATCAAACTGCCCCGCTTCCCCCTAACGCTTATTAACGACCAAAACAATTATTATTTATTTCAGACGCACAGAAGAATTAATCGGAAACATGTACAACGAATACATGGCCACAGCTCCACCGCTTTCTTTAGAACAAACGCCAAGACTCAACGGTTCATCGCAAAAGGCCCTTCTACAACAAGACAGCACGGAAACAAACAACTCGGACGATATTAAGCCATATCTCAATGATAATAAAGAAGTATTTACAGTGGAAAGCCAGATGGCTAAAATTGAGAACGAGAAAAATGTAGGGCGACATGAGAGATATGAAAATTCCGACTCGAGTATTGTCACTGAAAGCTTGCACACGGAGAGTATGAATTCTGATAGAAGTGAATTGCCTAGTATTTTGAGGTATGTTTTTCAGAGTCTCAGAGTCAGGGTTCGTAATTATTAAGTAAATACATTATGTAGAGGCCGGGAAGTCGGGGATTACTGGACGAGTATGAGTTACATGGCCGAGTGCCATAGCGAGGCTGTGTATTAATACGAGTCAAGCAATCCCCGTTCCCGCCGAGGCTTATATAGTGCTTTTCTCAAAAATGTGAGGAAATAATAGAAGATTATTTATTCACTTAAGCGCTTCAACTGTTTGAAAAACGAAGTAATGTGTTACATTATTTAATAAATTATACTGGTAATACTTATACCTACAATTAGTTTATTATGTGTTACCTAATCATATTGTTATATCTTTCATTACACACCTGTAATACAAATCCAATAATACACCAATAATACAAATGAAATGTATTATTTGACCTTTTCTAGTATCAACACGCGTCTCAGCAAACATACCTGATACGCTGCAGAATAGTTAACCCGTGATCACAATTTTTAAAATTTTTTAAAATGGCGGGTTATTTTCACGTCATTTCTATTTTTTTTCAGGTCTAGAAGAATCCTAGAACCAATAAAAAGAGATGTGCCGACGTGGTCTCTCGCCAAAGGGCCTAGCGTTATTGCTATGCAGATGAAGAAAGACAGCGAAGGTACGTACAGCAGGCCATTAGACAATCTGCGAAAAAATTTGCATTAATTTGTGTACTAGGATCGAACAGTACGGTGTAAGGTACACAAATTGCCAATATTGGTTGTCTTGCTAAATTTGCTTTTAATTGCGTAAATAATTTTGATTAATTAATTAAAACAGAGTCGCGCTTGGCCAGCCGCCCGCGGCTAATCGCTTATTGGAAAATGGCCATCATTAGCCAGCTTTATGTCCAAGCAAAAGAGCGAAAAATACGTTCGGACTGTAAACGCGAAACGCAGAACATCGTTTTCGCTCTTATTACACAAACATAAAGGGTTTTTTAACCGGATTAATGCGATATCATGTTTTTTTATTATTATTTTTTATAATGCCAAGTCACGAGACGAACAAATCTTGCGCCTTGTAGTAAGCGACATGCCTATCCATAACAGTTGCAGTGTCACTCAGAGCTATAAATCGCGAAGATCTGAGGGGCACAGCCACTGCGCCCATCACCTTGAGACAAGTTGATAAGTCCCATGTGTCTATAATTTCACCAGCACCCTTACACTTCCAAACCGGAACGCAGTAACGCTCACATAACCGCTTGGCGGCAGAAATAGGTAAGGTGGCAGCAGGTAGGTCAGGGCTTTTTCACGTGTAGTTCATGGACCCTCAGGGCGCATAAATATACAAATTGGTATGCAACATGTTGGGAGTAAATAGGCACTGTACGCGTGACCTTTTTGATACTTGACTAAATACCCGTGTAGATGAGTGTGGTGAATTGCTTTTTTTTTAGATGCAGCAGAATCCCCGCCGTCATCTCTACGGTTGCCGCCATTAAATTTGCCACCACTCAACGAGAAAAAAGTTCCAGCAGTCAGAAACGGGTTGCCTAGTTCAGGAGAAATCTCGACTATACGAGAAGGCCACGTGCAAAGCTACAACGGCAGTGTTAGCAAAGCTACTGTTGACCTGTTCAGTGCCACTCGTAAGGGCTCTTAGCTATAAACTAAAACAATAATGTTCACAGAAATATCGCGTCTTTCCCGACTAGAGGTGGTCAGTGTCATACTGCGGCCACACTAAAGTTTAATGGCATTAAATTATCGCATTAATCGAGACTAAGGCTCAATTTACATTGCTGTGGAACGGAAGCGGCAATTTCGCGACTAGAGGCTGAAGTATTTCGTCAAGGTTTGACGGTATACTGCGCCTGCCTCCGCGCCACTTCACAGCAGCTGCGAAATTCTGGCGAATGTGCAAGCATTCTCGAGCATGCGCGTGAATTCCGCGGAAGACATGAGACGTGATTTTTGGCTCGTATCTATAGTGTTAAACCTTGGGTCTTGGTAGACGAGGAAATAAAACGCAGCTGTAATTTCGTGTGGTGATCGTGTAAAGAGAACGCACTGGATTTGCAATTTGACTTGTAAACTATAGCGCCCTCTGACGCCTTGGACATACACTATTATAGACTATTTTACTATCGCCATTTAGCGAGCGGCCACAGAACTGGGTGGCTGTCTAGTTCACTAAGTAACTGACATAAGACTACGCGACACAGTGCCGCGGCGTAGTGTTAGCAAAGGCTCACTAGGTGTTGCTGCTAACATCTAGTTTGTACGTTACACAAATGACTATAAAGTTCATTACGCTATGCACAATATCATTGCAAAAATTCGCTTCCATTCCGTTCCGCTGCAATATAATTTGAGCCTAAGCGTAAGTGTAGCCACGACCTATCGCGATAATTTTATTACAGCATTCACTGTGGTATTTACGCATTAGACGACCGGGTGGTGGTTTTTTTGGCACATTAAAGAGATTTACTGCGTTATGTAATGCGTGTAGTAGCCACACTGACATTATAGTGTGCAGCATGAGCGCAACAGGATTGCACGTGTCGCTCGACGACGATTCAAGTACGGAGTGGTCAAATGCGAGCTCGAGTTTCTCCAATTGTTTCAAATTGAACCATGTCTATACTATTGGTTTTGTTTCTGTCAAATGCAAAATATTCATATTAAATAATTAACACTAATGAAATAACATAACGAAGCAGCTTCAACCTCCATCTTCGAATTATATTTTCAACGCATAATTTATTAGCATTCGACCTTAAATCCTGGCGTAGCTATTCTATTTCAAGCGATATTTTAGGCAGTATTTTTAAGCCTCAATTATTGCGATAATGGGCTTTAGATATTAACCTTAGTGTAGCCCCACTCTTACATTAACAAATAATGTAATGCATTATTCTTACGTAATAACTCATTACCAAACAACTAAATAACCTGCTGTTGTTATCCTGTTATTCGGTTTCTTGCATCGTGGGAAATAACAAGTATGCATTAGCATTAGCTGTGACAGAGAAATGGCGATTCAAATGATTTGACAATATTACGAGTTGTAAATCGGAATCCAAACGGATTTTTGCCTAAACATAAACTATTATTATTCTCCATAATTTTAGACGACCTGCATATACACAGCATGATGAAATGTGTTTTGCCAACCCTATATAACCTAATATCAATCCGGTTATTGGCAAAATTAAAGAGACAGATTCACAGGAACTTTAGATTGCTGCGTTTTCATTATTTCGTGACGACAGACATTCGTGCAGTTTAAAGTGTCAGGGCTTGTATATTTAAATGAAGTTTTTCACATATAGTACAACACGATTAACTGTCGTTCACGACTATTTTCACGTTGCAACGACAGACTGTCGTGACATTGGGAAGAGCTAGGACGACAGTAAATAAAACGTCACGATAAAAATATGACGACAGATAATCGCAGCTTCAAATATATATTGATAAAATAAACGTCCACGACACAGTCACGACAGATAGTCGTGATATGGGAACAGGCTAGACGCAACAGTCGTCGAACGATAAATAAAACGTTACGACATAATGAACGCGCCCTTAGGGTGAATTTCTCGAATAACTAAGGTAAATTTTGTTATTGTTTCTCTCCGAATTTTCAAAAGATGACACGTTTGTTTTGCAACATAATTATTGAAATTTGACAACCTAAAGGTGTCATCATACTAGCTGCATTACAACGGCATCGTAATTGCAAAATATAAAACGTGCTGGCTGTACGCCAGCTACACTAGGAGTCGGGAGTTGTGACGCAGTTCGTGGCAGCACGCGTTATATTGCCACCCCTTACTCGTGTGTGTTTTAAGCGTGTTGTTTAATAAACTTAATTTTTTAGACATAAGCTCACTCTGAAGTAAGATTTAATATACATATAACATTTTGTATGTGGTGTGTTTTTTCTAGTCATAAATTTAAAAACAAAATTATCTGGAAATATGTTTTGTTTTATTTTAATGTTACTAAACTTAATAAAGGAAGTTGGAAGTTCAGAATCGACGGTTTTATTTTCTATGTTAACTTGATATGATCAATGGAGTATTTTCATATGCAAATTACGCTGGAAAATACAAATCTAAGTAAAAAATTCTAGTTTTTTGCGACATAAACCGACTACATGACGACTTTTTACCCGACTAATCAAATTTAAAAAATTCGACTATGGTCACACTGCAATAAGGGATGCGTAATAAGCATAAGGCTAATTGACGTTATACCCTGCCGGGGCCGGGTCGTGTGCCGGCCGTTTCAGGGCCGGGGTGTGCGCCGACCGTGACACGGTCAATTATATTATGCTTTTGTATGAGCTAGTCATGTTAGACCGGGCCGAGTTCGTGCCCCGGCCGGATCACGACCAATCGGTCTAACATGAATTAGTTCATATATAATCTCAATACAAAGTACTAAAAAACCGACCTCAAAATTTAGTGGAATATAATATACTATTGCCAAGTTTTATTGAAATCGGTTATCGGAAAGTTTGCGAAACCGGATTTATCCCCTAGTTTGCGACCCTCAGAGGTGGAGCATTTTCTTCAAATTTCAATGGGAACACCACTGAGGTACCCTCTTTCCAACAAAGAAAGAATCATCAAAATCGGTTCACAAAGTCGGATGTAACATAGATACGTATAAAAAAATCACAGTCGAATTGAGAACCTCCTCCTTTTTTAAAGTCAGTTAAAAAAAAAGCATAATATGGAACTTTTTACTGTGCCACGACCGGCGCATGCCTCGGTGTAACGCGAACCAACATTAATGGCAAAAACCAAGGACAACCCGGTAGCATCAACATTATCTAAATACAGTCAAGAGCACATCAAGCTTGTTTTTTGTTTGTTTGCATCAAGTTATATAGTTGAATTTAAATCTTGTGTCAGAAGTGCTCTTGACCCTGTACTAGTGGCATTAATTTTTTAAATTCCAGCTCTGTGTTGTTGCATAATATAGCAATATCGTATAAAATGTGAAACTTTTGACAGACATTGCTGCCATTGAATCCACTGTTTACTAATTTCTTTGTCCTGCAGAAACGTGTAGTTAGGGCAATTTACAATGTGGGCCCCAAAGTATCTTTGAGAGATAAGTTTAAGGAAATTAACATTCTTACACTAGCCTCACAGTACATTTATGAAAATTTAATTTATGTTCAAAGGAATACGTAATTTCTTTATGAAAAATAGTGACAGACATTACTTTAATACGAGGAATAAAAATAAACTAGCTTTTCTTGATAGTCGTCTTCACAAAGTCGAAAAATCATTTTAAGGGGCAATGTATACGCTTCTATAACAAGATTCCGGTTGATATACAAAATTTGCCTTTCACAAGGCTTAAAACTATAGTGAAACAAAAACTTTATACTAAAGGATTATACAACTTCTGCATACTTCGATGACAAAAATCCGTGTTAGTAACCCGTTTAGCTCATGGAGGTAGTCTCGATCTCTGATGTTTGAAATAAAAATAAAAAAATATTGTAAATGCTATTTACAAAGAGCAACCCCTAGAGTTTCTTGCTCATTCTTCTCAGGGGAATCTGCCTTACGAATGAGCGGTAGAGTTTAACCACTGTGACGATTTCAAGTGTAATAATGCTTACCTATGAAATAAAGATTATTTTGAATTTGAATTAACTGTCAAACTTTCGACAGACAGTCAGTGTTGCTGTAAGTCAGCAAATTATGTCAAACTGAAATAATAATGCTACCGGGTTGCCAACGCCATAATATACGCTTAGCTTGCTGGGATGGGGGTTAATCGAAAAAACACAACGGCAGCTTGATGTTGATTGCCTCCCTATCGGAAACTGCGTCTTTTCCGAGTCGAGGCGCATAATTGCGTTTCACAACTGGCCGATCGGAAACTTGACATTTTTAATCGGAAGATTTAA
Source organism: Hyposmocoma kahamanoa (assembly GCF_003589595.1). Classification (NCBI taxonomy): domain Eukaryota; kingdom Metazoa; phylum Arthropoda; class Insecta; order Lepidoptera; family Cosmopterigidae; genus Hyposmocoma; species Hyposmocoma kahamanoa. The sequence goes on from NW_020653855.1 coordinate 5,326,011, forward strand.
CTCACAAATTAGAAAGATATAGTAGGAATCAGGTTCATCTTCTCGCTCAGAAACCCATTCGAGACTACCCGATCGGATCTTCTCCAATTTGAACCAAAATCAGCACGCTGAAGTGCCTCAAGCCTCGATTACTATCAGAACCGATGTCGCCAAACAAAATCTTGATATTGATTGGTCGTAGTTTCAAATTTAAAAAGAAATAAATTCAGGATTGTTAATATCATTTAAACTTTACCTTGTTGGCATATCCTTGAAAGTTCAATAGAATCAATACCTATTATTGCAACTTACGACGTTTTGATATTATAATGGTAATTTTAATTAATATACTGCCATCTAGCGGTTAATTGCTGACCGACGACGAATTGAGTTATTTAGTTTTCCAAAAAAAGAAGCGACCATATTACAGGGGTAAAAGCGGTATAAACTTTACTTTCGTTTCTTGTAACAAAAAAGTTATTTTAATAAACAAAAAAATTGAAAATTTATTAAAGTAGGGCTTACTGATGATATGAAATACTACCACGGGTAATAATCTTTAGTGCGGCTATTAATTCTGCACTCCAAAACAACACAATAAGGCATATTTCTAGGATTTTAGAGAATTTGCACGAAATAATGACTAGACTATACCTTAGAAAGAGAAAATGGCGGACTGAACTCAGATAGGTCTTTCGAGACCTATAGTTAGAGCAGACACGCGTCAGATGCTAACCACTTCTACTGTATTTATTGTTCTGTGGGGCTAATAATGAAAAACGAGTAGAAACTTTTTCATTTTTAATATAAATACCAATTCAATATCCCAGGGTAATGCCTACATCTATTTATGTATGTACTTTTATATTATTTACCATTCGATAATATTACTATTACACCTTTAACTATTTTATAGTTATAAAGTCAGTTTGTATTCAAGGCTGACGAGTTTCTTGTTTAATGTGCAATAATGATATTTAACATTAAAAGGACAGACCCTGGTGCCTTTACCATAAGTTTAAAATGACAATTGTTGAGCGACTCCAAAAGGTGTTTTGAAAATTTATATTGTACAGCGCCTCCAGTGGACATTTCGAATATAAAAAAATTACGCATGTTTTTATTTTACTATCACAGTAAACTAGGCAGAACATAGGTATTTTGTTGTCCATTATTTTAAAACGTACAAGAAGCCAAATGCTGCTGTCATAATTAAAAAATGGAGGTATTGAGAAATTACTGAATAGATCTTATTGTGAATAAGGTTATTTTTATTTGTGCGTATTTATTTACTTACAAACGAGAATATAGGCATTTTGTAGTTTTGTTCTTACAATATATGTCCTATTGTCTCTTATAAAGTGTTTATCAAAATGTATAAAAACAGGTTTCATCATTAAAAAAAAAAATTTTCGGCCGTTAAAATTACTTTTATTTTTTATTATTTTAAAATCATATTATTGAACGAAGAACTCAAAACCATAAACATCAGTTTCTGGACCGTGTTAATTTTTTTCAAAATAGCCAACGGTTTCTTGCGAAAAAATGAGAGAACAACTATTGAAGAAAAGTTACAATGTAAGATCTAGTAGTACGGACAATTAGACACCTTAGCGTATCCTGAAGGGCCAGAAATTTTACTACTATAAATCGTCGGAGTTTAGTTAGTAACCAAAACGAGGCCAATTTAATTTGAATGGAACGCGCTCGCAGGACCATCCTTGCAATGTTTTTGTGGCAGAAAAATTAACATGGTAATTCTTTATTTCGTCAGCCTCTAACTTATATTATTCAACAAAAAGTGCGAATTACAAACAAGTGCCTTTATTGGAGAGCAACCAAATTATAACGTTAATTTTAAACATAATATTAAAGTTTGGTGGATTAAAGATTAACAATTTAAAGCTCATACAATGCATGTTATACAGAACTAACTTGCATAATGTGGTCTCATAATACACAAAGTGTATAATAGGAGTCAAATACACAAGTTATATAACAAGTGGCCTTATTATACAGGTTAAGTAAGATGTGGTCATATTTGAAAGAGTTGTAACGTTACTAAAAGATTTGGTCATATTTCAGCCAACGATCGTTAATAAATAAGGCTCAATTTAGGAAGCGTATTTTTGTAACGATATTGTACACAGCATAATGAACTCTATGGTCAATTGTATGACGTACAAACTAGATACGAGCCAAAATTTTCCGCGGAATTCTCGTGCATGCTCAAGAATGCTCGCGCAAACAAACAAAAGTTCGCTCCCATTCTGTTCCGCCGCAATATTATGGTCTATCCACACATATCCGGGCCGTGCTCCGTCAGGGGCAAAAAAATCTCGTTGCGTATATTTTGTATAAACTCGTTTACACATGTCCGTGTCCGGGCCGGCGCCGGGACGGGCCCGCAGGTCACACAAACTAGCACGCCCCGGCCACGGCCCTGATGTGTGTGGATGATTAATGATGAATTACTTTTTTTCTACAGTTGTTTGTTGTAAGCTAGCTGGAATATGGCCAGACTTTTATTTTACAAAACTTTTATTACATACAACAAAATATTAAAATTAATGTCAAAGAATATAAATGATTTTAAAAGTATTATTACACAAAGTTTCAGAAATTTATTTATTTATTTACATACAAACAAAAAAAAATCAGTTCATGAAATTGAAAAATCCAGTTTCACTCAAAGTAAGGTACAGTCAATGGGGAGAATATATATCTAAATACGTTTCGTATAAATGTGTATATAACATCTATTACAAACACGACATAAAGGTTCTTTCAGTTGCAACTGCGAACATAATTATAATACGAAATCGTTTACACATTTTTAAAATTCTTTAATACATAGTTTATTTTTTAACTTTTTTAATGTGTCATTTTTGTTACACGAGCAATGTTGCGCCACCAATGTTGCACTACCAATGTTGTGCCACGAATACTGTGTCTCTAATATTCCGCTACGAAACTTGCTAGGATAGGAACTACACTGTAAAGCTACAATGCACCAAATAAGAATTATTACATTTATAATTTCTATTAAAAAAAAGGTGGGGTGAATCGATACTTATCACATAAAATCAACTAGATTCCTCTATAGTTTCAGGCCCATTATATGACAAGGAACGAAGAGCTTTTATTAACTTTTTATTAGTATTTCATTATTTTGACATCTCTCCACTCCAAAACACAACTTAGGTACGTTTCGCTTTGGAAACTAATTTCCCCTTATTGTTTCCAGAAGAGACAACGGTGCTTAAGGTCACGGATTTCTTACAATAATATATACTCTGTAAGATGCTGGAAAGAGCTTTTGTTATACTGCCACAAAATGAATAGGTGGAGCATCAAATATAATTTCTTATTACCAATACTCACTACACATGTCACAGAACGGTAACAAAAAAATCCCAATTGACCTCGAGGTCAATATGGAATTTGTTCGTTTGTTGTATGTAGCATAATAAAAAAACTTTCCATATTTTTTCATGATGAAACAAAACTGTTTATATTGCGTAAATTTTTTTATAAAGTATGTTGTAGTAAGCTGAAGTATAGCCGAATCTCATTGTCACCCTGTATAGATAAAAATGCGTAACCATACTAAATCCTTGAGTGTCGATTCACCCTACCTTACCCGACATCATTATATGACATTACGGAATGTTAGAACTTCTAATTATTCGAAATAATGGTCCATAGGCTATTTTAACATAACATATTTGAGCTTTATTTATTTCAACACCTACTTTTAATACAGACAAGCCATTATATAGATTTTTATAGAAAGACTGTTATAGCCCTTTGTGTTTTTTAAAACAACCTGTGTAAAATTATTCGATATTAACAAAATGTATTTTTTATACATACACTTAATTCGAGCCACCTTGCATTTTTAATATAAAGTGCTTAAAAAATGTTGAATTGATCAAAGACTATTAATGCAATTGGGTAATCTAATTAATTTTGGTGGCAATTTTTATTATTGAAATGTTCTAGAATATTGTCATGAAGTACTTAATACTCTAGTGCAGTACCCTAAAATATTAATTAATATTTTACAATAATATACTCGAATATATAAATAATGAAAATTGCCACCGAAATAAGATAGAGAAAAAAAACCTGAAAATTACCCAATTTCGAAGCTGGTATATTGAACTTAATTTTCGAATGTACTTGTTACAAATTTGAATTTGTAAAACACAGGTATAATCTAGTAGTAGTAGAGGTATAATTATGTGTCCGGTTGTATAATATATAATTACGGCTGATTGCACATGGCGTCGCACTAGGGGCGTTTTTCGGCGTCATACTGAAACTAGAAACGCCGCCGCTGCGTTGCGTGTGTGAAAGTATGTGTATGCGACTGCAAAGGCTACACATGCGACAGCGGCTGTACCACTATGTTACGGTGCCTTGTGTAATCAACCTTAGTCGTCTCTCTTCTCACTGCCGTAACTGACACTTTAGTGCAACTGAGTGAGACGTACGGGCCTACGCGGCTTTCAAAAGCGAACCTCCACTAATCGTTCTTTGTCTACCTTTTTTTATATAGAAGTATACATGGCGTCTCACGGCTGGAGGTACTACTAAATTAAGTGCCTCTGTGAAGCAAATTATCCTATCTACAATACTATATCCGAATCAGGGTTGTTGCACATCAGCAGGTGCTAATTTTAGGTACTTAAAAAAATCGCGAAAAATTTACATCCCACTGAATCTATCTAACTACATGAAAAAGCTTTCTATTTTCTTTGGTGTTGTAATAAAGTATTATTTCAATGATTTTGTGACATTTATAATAAAAGAATCAATTCTGCATGAAAACAATCTGCCTAGTTTAACCGTTCTGGAATTTTACCAAACTATAATATATTTTAAAAACCACAGCTGAGGTGCTTTTTCGGTTTACAGTTTTTTTGTGGAATGTTTGTACATTATTCCAGCGTGTATTTTAGGTTATGTCACGACTCGATCATACGCTATGAATATCAGCATCGAGGAATGCAGATGCTGATATTTTAATCTAAGCCGCATTTACATTTGTCTGACGTAACGTGTCGTGTCGTGGCCCGTCAGAACGGTGTCGGTTTCATAGATTAGATTTATATTAAAGTGTCGCAATCTGACATGATGGCTTGTGTTGTGTGTATGAAACCGATACCGTTGTTCGATACAAATGTAGATCCTGCTTTATACAGATGCTGCGGATGCTGATATACGCATCAACTTTAATCCGAATATACGTTGCTCTATTCTCTTTTTTATTTAATTCTAATGTATTCTAAGATACAATACATTCACCCGTTCACCAATGTGAAAATATTTTAATATGACGAACTCGATCATCATCAGCCAACTTTTAAGTTTCACAGTTGGGCACGGGTCCTTTAAAGAGAAGAGTTATTTAAGTTATTAAATGAACAGAAATAGTTTATTTCCACTATGATAAAATAATTTTAGTGGAAATAACACTTTTATACTCCCCGTCCCTACTGAAAATAATTTATGTGGTGGTGGTGTATTCCATTTCTTTGCCATATGGATTAGGAAGCAAAGCGCTTCTAGCGAATAGAAGGTATTTCAATGACCTAATATACGTCGATCTGTAGAAGAGGCTAGTGACAGCAATTACAGCTATTTTTTTAATTAGGTCTATTGAATATTGTGAACATACTAGTGTTGCTAGATATTTTTAGAATAATAAAGCCGCTAGATATTTTTAGCATAATAGTGTTGCTAGATATTTTTAGCATACAGTGTTGCTAGATATTTTTAGCATAGTAGTGTTGCTAGATTTAAAACAAATCATTTGCGTTTCAATACCAACAGTGCATTTGTTTTTATTTAAAACTAGTTGAGCTGCAATACAGGTCAAGTTGCCTAGTATGGACTCCAGTCTCCCACAAAGGTCACACATATTTAACATTGTTAGTATTTAATTAATTAAGACCTGTTCCTGTGTGTTAACGCTAGCGTTACTACTATTTATGGCTAAAAATGCAGCCAGGAAGCTTGAAATTGTTTCTGGGGTGAGGGGTTATTTCACACCGAGACAGTTGCTTCAGCTGTACCAAGCACAAGTCAGGCCGTGTATGGAGTTCTGCTGCCATGGAACCTATGGAATGGCTCTGCTACATATCAACTGGTCACCTTGGATTTAATCTACAACGGCGCCAAGACACTCGGAATTGAGAAAGCGAAGCTGTAGAGCTTTGAACACCGCCCACTTTGACAATTGGTCACATCAATTATGCTTTTAGCAAGGTCGATCGACATTGTACTTTTTGTCAATCAAATCAAACAAAAACGTGATCAGACAAAATCGTTAAAAAATCAAGCAAATCTGTACCCACACCAATTATTTTACTTTGCTCACACCAATTACTCTACTTTGCACACACCAATTATTCTTCTTCCTATAAAATTTTGCGCCTTATATTTTTAATTAATCAATATTTAAATTATTCGACTAATGCAAGGTTGTGATGGATGGCACAAACTACGAAAGACCCATACCCAGCCGTCGGTGAAGTTGAAGATGATGATGAATATTTTAAAGTTACATTATGATTAATTCTGAAAGTTAATTGTAATTTTAGTTTAGTCAAATCTTTCCATAAAATAAATCTTGTGAATACATTCAGAAAAGCAAACCTAAACGAATTTGACAGGTTTTTTTTAAAACCTGTCAAATTCGTTCGTTCGTTAATCACTGAATGACTTAAAGAGATAATTTAGTTCGCCTAGCACGAGCGGGAATAGACAAAACTGGACGTTCTGCTTATGATAAGGCTGTAGGAGATATAAATTAAGCATTCAGATTAAGGGGCATTCATCTGGATATTCTAGTTATGCTTTTATATTCTAGTTAGCCAGACAAGTTGGTCTTTCTTTTCTTTAATAAAAAAAATACAACGTCTCTCATTGACAGGTCGACAGATGGTCTAAAAATATTTAACTACAGATCGAACAAAGAAAAATTTCTTCAAGGTTGAAGGACTTGAACCACGCTATACCGTAGCGTCGCTCTGCTAACTGGGCTACAGGTTGAGTCAGCAGTTCCATGAAATTCTTCTATGTATCTGTTATATATATTTGTAATTGGGTTTATCGGCTTTCTGCGCCTTGCTTTACTATTCAACCCCAACCTCAACTAGTTGAGCAGTGGTGAAATTTCATTAACATGAGTAAAATTTATTGTTACAGATAGTGATCCACACTAACTGACAAGTTGTCACTTAAAAGGTTATTGACTTAAAAGGGTGGGAAGCCTTTGACAACACCCCGAAACTGCAGCTGTCAGTGCCAAGTCAGAAGTTGTACGAAAAACAAAAATGAGCTGGAAAGAGCCATGCAAAACGCTTCTTCCAATATTCGAATGGACTTTGGGATGGTCGTTTTAGCTGTCATTGCTCTTATAATAACCGGATTATAAATCAGTAAACCAGATTAGGTACATAGGAAATGAAACTATTTTTCCGGATTTAAATGGTCACGGTTGACTATGGGACCTGTAAAGGGGCCGAAACGTCGGTTTGATTGAAAAATCAAATATACGCGATTTAAATCCGGAAAAATAGTTTCATTTCCTATGTGTAACAATCGCGAAAACCTAAGAACTCAATACAGATTAGGTACAGATCGGCAGGATTCAAGCCTAACTAAAAAAAAAACTATTATCCCATTATTTTATTCCTAAGTTCTGCTATAGTGATTAGAGTCCCTTTGCCGACTACTCTAAGTCTGCTAACATCATCTGAAAAAGAACAAATTACAATATAATACAAATACTCTTAAAAAACACAAAACCAAATACAAAAAGAAAGAAAATACAAAAGACAGAGAGCAACATAGGCGGCCTTATTTCAATGTAGGTGTAGAAGTAAGACATTTTTGGTAAAAAAATTGACATGGTGTCGGACAAATATGCGTAGGTAACATTGGTAAAAGGCGCGTATCTGCAGTAAACCAAATTTTACAGGAGAGGTAAATCCCTAGTTATTACTTTGTTATTTCAATGGCTCTTTCAGTTTGCACAGTAAGCATTACTTTATATTGTAAATGGACTGATAATAATAGATTCCCGTAAATCACGCTAATTTGGTTGCCACGACGTTTACGCGGTTTTAACATTTTGACATTAGATTACCGAAATAGAAACTCATAATCCAGAGCCGGTGACGCGTAATTGCACTATACTCGATGATAGATTTAAAAGTGTACGATTGACAGACGCCCGGCTCTCTGTACTTTTGTCTATATTAATATGTATACAGGGTGATAAAAAAACCACTGACCATTTTAAAGGCTGCATAATGGAAATAAAAAATACATGTTCGGGGTTTTTTTTAAATACTTAACAAATGAATAAGTTATGACGTTTCAGTTTTCCGAAAAATTGTGAACAATATTGACACCCGATGATTATAGCAGACGCCGTTGTTGTAGCAACAAGAATGGTGTGGGGCAGTGGGCGGAGTCAGCGCGCGAATTCATGTATTAAGAGACAACAAAGTATTAAACTAACGCGCGATGCGTTAGCGCAGGTCTGTCGTCGCGCGGCGCGACGTGCTGGCGCCTAGGCGTCTAGACAACTCGACGCTGATCGCTCAATTCTATTTACTAGTTTGAGGTAACCACGCGATAGAAATTATTGGGAAATATGAACATAAAAAAAGTGGGGATTTTTTTGTTTTATTCACTAATGTGTTCTATTACTGAATCAAACAACAAAACAAAACAACAAAATCTGCACAGGAAAAAAAAATGGCCAGTGATTTTTTATCCGTCTGTATATTTGGGCAGTTCTCATGAAATTTCGAAATTCGTGCTTCCGATATTTATGAAAATTTTTAGTAAGAAATAGTATTTATTTTTTGTCAATTTCATAGTATTTATGTAAATATTTTGTTTATTATATAGTGGTCTCCAAAATAAATGACTCTTAAGAAAATGTATAGAGCAGTCAGAACATTTGAGGGTGAGGGAATGACGAAATCAAAGTAAACTAAGAAAAAATAGCGATATAAACTTACTTTTAGACTTAATATTTTGTGTAAGCTTATTGTTACCAATAACTCGTTTGAGTGAATAATTAATAAATCAAATCAAATACTTAACTTCTTTTTATATGATGTGAGGGAACGACTGTCTAAAATGTAACTTTTAGATTTTAAATTAAATCTTTTCGTAGTAGAAACTTTACACACACAAGTTGAATTTCGCCATTTTGTAACGTTTACAGTGCTGATAACTTTTAAAAACTTACAAAACGCATTTACCAAAGATTAAAAATGCGTTCACACATCGAGTGAAGGTAAAAGTGTGAGGGAACGATTTTTTTAATTTATTTATTTATCGTGTTTTTACCACAGGATAGCTTTAATTTTGCAAAAACATATTTTATTTGATCGAATGTTTAAAATTTTAAGGTTATTTTTGTTAAATGTGTTGATTTAAAGCACAAACAAAACGTGTTTGATTATGGAACATAGTGAGGGAATGATTTTGGGGACATTTTTATATTATGTTTTAAATTTCAATAGACTAGGAAATGAAACTATATTTCCGGATTATAATCGCGTGTATTTGTTTTTTGAAACAAACCGACGTTTCGGGCCCTTTACAGGTTCCATGGTAAAGTGAGAGGTGTCACATACAAGATCGGAAGAGTCCTAAGGCGTGCATCTATCAAGACCTATTTCAAGCCTCTGAGGAAGATTTCTCAGTTCCTGAGACCCGCGAAATGTAACATCCCCTTGCAGAATGCAGCAGTTTACAAGCTTGACTGTGAGTGCGGTCTCTCTTATATTCGACAAACGAAGCGAAGTATTTGTACCCGCGTCAAAGAACGTATAGCTGATGTTAAACACCGACGCGTAAACAAGTCTGCAGTCTGCGAGCATGTCATGGATAAACCTACACATTCAATGAACATTCATTCAATGATCAGGTCCTGGCAAAAGAAGTCCGTTATCTACCTGGGATGCTGCGAGAGGCCGTTGAAATTAAAAAAACATCCTAATTTCAACAGGGAAGATAGTTTCTCCGTACCACCAATTTAGGATCCAGTATTTCCTCTCCCATCCCATAATCCCAAACAGACATAAGACTGCAGTACTAAATAATATATTTTAATTTATTCTAATTTCTATTATTAATTAATAACAAATTTAACTAAATAAAAATTCAATCAATAAAATAATTTGTAAAACGTAATTTGGAATATTTTCTTTGTAAAATGAAAAATAAGGTATTTAATTAATAACTTAAACTGATTGATGACTGTACCACTTCAGTCAACCTTAACCATGGGACCTGTAAAGGGCCCAAACGTCGGTGTTTGAAAAAACAAATATACGCGATTTAAATCCGGAAAATAATGTCATTTCCTATTTGTAACAATCGCGAAAACCTAAGAATTAAATAGACTAATTAATATTTTATATAGGCATTAGTAGCAATTGATTACATTGATATTAAATATTAATTTTACGGCAAGAATTAAATACTTTTTTTTTATAAACCAAAAGGACAAGAATTTCAAGATTTTGTAAGAATTACCCATTTATTTCCGACAACAAGAATCCATATCTAATGAGTAACTTACAAGTGTTAATAATAATAATGATCTGTATAAAATGAAAATTAATTTGAATGGAAATAATTTTTAAATGAACAATGGATTGTGGTGGTGGTGTTTATAGGACACAGGTCACGCGTTCACGCGTTTTCGCGTTCGCTCGTTCCGTGTTCGCGCGAAATACAAAAGGCAATCCGACCGCGTCGGTTACTTCGCTAAAAGTACAGAACGCGAGAACACTTGAACGCGTGTACGCCTGCGCAATAAAGTATTGGTTTAGACAATATTTCTATGAAATTTATTAGCGTGGCGAACTACGTAACTCAGCTTGTAAATTGTTGCTGTCATATAGGTCGAAATCAAATTATGATCATTTATGCCGCCGTCATTTTGATCAGAAGTACAATAATGATCTTTTACTTTGGCGTCATTTTGATTTGAGATAAAATTATCAGTATTTATTTCGACGTCAGTTTGATTTGATTTAAAATAATGAGCATTTACGTCGCCGTCATTTTGACCTCAGATTACATTTTAATAAAGATCTAAAACTAGCATCATATTTTTAACCGACTTCCAAAAAAGTTTTTTTGTATGTATTCTTTTTTTCTTCGAAAGAGGGTACCTTAGTAGTGGTCCCATTTAAATTTGAAGAACATATTCCACCTCCAAGGGTGGCAAACTAGGGGATGAATGACTTTTGATGTGGGTTTTTTTTAGTACTCTGTACTGAGATTATTATCTAATAGAAAGTTTTAAATCTTTGTAGTTTTATCTTTTGATAGAAAAACAAAAAATGTACCTTATTATTTCTCGTGTCAGCTATGTTTCATTCCTTGGTGATGACTTTGGTGACGACTTTGGTGATGACTTAGGCGACAACTTCGGTGATGAAGTTACGACATCCTGAAATTTTTTATTTTAATTAGAAATCAATCTATTAAAACTAAATAAGACTTAAATGTATGGTCAAATGGACCCTTTATTGCCTAACTTTCGTAGCTGGCGTGTCCTTAGATTTTCGGAATTATTACACATTGGAAATGATCTTTCCGGATCGTCCGAATCCTGTAAAGGGCCCGAAACTTGGTTTGTTTGAAAAAACAAATCTTGGGCGTTTCGTAGAAACAGCGAAATTTTATCAGGGGAGCATTGGCATTATAATAGCAGCAGTACAGAGAGTTGTTCCATAATGAGTTCCTTAGATCGACGTGCTCTTTAGCTCCGAAATCTATTGAGCCCACAGATTATGTAACGAAGATTATTCAAGTTGATAAATTTTGCTACCTATCTAATACATTATAATGAAATGAAGTCAAAGAATCGTTTATTCCATAGGTAAAATAAATTTATACTTGAAAACGTCACATTTAGCTACTTTTGAGCTACTGCTCGTTCACTAAGCGTAGTGAACGAGCAGTAGCTTAAAAGTAGCGGAAAAGTATTCTTTCTGCTCGTTCTTCTCAGGGAAGTCAGCGGACGCTCAAGAGCGAGCAAGAAACTCTTGGGATTGCTGATTTCAAATATACTTAAAGGCTATGGAATAAATTTTGAATTAGATTTGTGTGGAATCTGGAATCATGTCGTCTTTCCTTACATCTTTATCTAACACGTAATCTTCAATTTTGTAATATGACTTTCAATCAAAATATTTTTGCTGTAGTTTTTAAACTTAGGAAATGATAATCTTAATATATGCTCCGGAATATTATTGTAAAAACGTATACAGTTCCCCATAAAAGAGTTGTTTACCTTGGTTATACGAATTCGTAGTACCATGAGTTTGGACTTAGCTCTATTTCATATTTATTTATTTATTTCATATTAAGTTTAATATTGTGGCTAACTTCTTTCTTATTGAAATTACGTATATTTTTTAACCGACTTCAAAAAAAGGCGGAGTTGCTCAATTCGATTGTATGTTTGTTGTACGTATGTTACGCGATAACTCCGGTATTTGTGAACCGATTATCATGATTATTTTTTTGTTGGAAAGAGAGTATCTCCATAGTGGTCCCATTTAATTTTGAAGAAAATCATCCACCTCCAAGGGTGGCTGTTCACGCATGAAGATTCATTTTTATAAATAGCGCCTAAATTTTGTTATGAACAATTCAATACACTCTCAATATACTTTGAGTAGTGAGAACCGATTTTTATTATATTTTAGTGGCGAACTAGGGGATGAATCCGGGTTTGCGCTCTTTCCGGTAACCGATTTCAATAAAACTTGGTAATTATATGTAATTCCACGTACTTTTGAGGTCCGTTTTTTTAGTAGTCTGTACCGAGATTATACGAGCATATAAAATATTTGAGTAAATGTACTGTGATGCCATGATATTAGTATCCTAAAACTTTTCTATGAGAGAAACCCGAGAGCCTAAATGGTACACAGAACGAATCGCTCGTTTTTGCAATACAAATATGGTTTGAATGTCTGCCACTTTACCCCACATGAGAATCCCGTACGACATTATACTATGGAAGTAACTATAGTAAACTGGTCTAGCACTAACATCGGTAAGCTCACGTATTCTACGGACTGCGTATGCAGCAGAGCTTAATCTGCTAGCTAAGGAAGATATATGTGGAAGATATATGTGGAAACCATATATCTTCCCAGAGATAAGAATAATGCATTCCGTATGCTGCTGTTGTAATAATTACCACCTCTATAGTTAATTTCACATAGCATGGGTACGGTGACGTTTGAGATTTGAAGTTTCTAGAGATTAAGTGATGTAAAATTGTAACTGGGGAGAGATTAGTAAAACAGTATGCCTGCAATGTAAAAATTTGTAATGTCACAGTACCCATCCCATGTGAAATGGTCTATAGTAGCTAGTGACTTTTGGTATTACTAATTTACCCAAGGGGTTCGACTTTGCATTATAATTATGTGTTAGTAGAACTCAAAAAAACGCGCCTTACAATTCACAAAATTTAGTTTCTTTGGCCTAACTCTAAGGCCAAATATGACAAAAGTGTCAGATTATACATACGTCATCCAAGTCCAAAATGCCAACATGTCCATTGGCTGTTTCTCTAAGAGTATCGTCGTCCTCGTCTGTGTGCACATCGTAGAACTCTTCGCTGTCCATCTCTCCGTCTGTACCTGTATTTGGATAGATGCGTAAAAAACGACCCCTTCTACGTAACGTATCGTATGTCGAAATTGACAAGTTTACAGGGGAGCGTTTTAAAGTTTTGAATTCACTGAAATGAAATACAAGCATAGAAATGCTAAAGGCACATGTGCGTACACTCATTTCAGTGAATTCAAAACCTTAAAACACTCCCCTGTAAACTTGGCAATTTCGACATAGAAAGAAAAAAAAAAGTGAATTTGGACGCATTAATTTAAGAATAGGTAAAAGCCAGCGTGTGAAATCAGGCTGCAAAATTTGTATATACAATCCATATTTTGCATTTCAGGAACTTTGTGCTTTAAGATACGAATTTGAGAAAGTAAGGCGACGATATACTGCCGTCCGCTAAGTAAAACAAGCCGCGCTAAGTGACAAAATATTTTATTGTGATATAATAAAAAACCATAACCCAGTTTTAGAATATTGAAATTGTTTAACCTCCTAAGGCCTATGTACATTAAATAAAAATAAAATAGCAGTAGAGCTCAATGTGAAAGAGTTAGTTCAGGGAAGTTCTGCCACCTTCCCTATTTCTGTTGCCAAGCAGTAATGTGAGCATTGCTGCTTTCCGGTTTTGATCTGTAAGCAATATAGTGAAATTACTGGCACATGGGACTTGTCAACTTGCGTCTCAAGATGACGGGCGCAGTGGCAGTGCCCCTTAGATCTTTGTGATTTATGTCTCTGGGTAGCACTGCAACTGCTATGGACAGGTATGTCGCTTATCACCAGATGCACGATTTGTTCATAAAAAAACTGTACTAAATATATTTACATTCTTCAGGTCCAAGCAAGTACACCCTTACTTTTGTATAAAAAACATATTTTTGTACATATCTTAAGGTTATATGGAATATATAGCTCTAAATTTAAATGCAATACATGTACACTGAGCGGTTACGTGATCATAGAAATAATATTATGCGGGTCTGAATCACTGCACATATTATGTACATCGTGATGTACATGGGGCTTTAGGAGGTTAATGATATTTCAGCTAAGCATCGTTAAGAGTAAGTTCCTATAAGTCGAACACGTTAACTAATTTTAACTATTTTTAAAAGAGAATTTTGTGCTCTGTTGATTGCTATTTAAAACAAATATTTGACCATGTCACTTGGTCGCATTTTAGTTAGTGGACGACAGTATGATGTAATTTCTTTTGAGGTGGGTTTTTTAGTTTTTTAAATGAATACTGCAGGAAACTCACCAAGAACAGATTGGTAATCAGTAAAATACTCTGAGTCTGAAGCATAACTTTGTGGTGCGTCCACTGTGTCTATGTCTCCACCGGGGTTCGGTTTCTTCTGACGCTTTTTCAGGTTCTTCTGTTTTATTCTCCGAAGGTGCCTGAAAGATGAAACACAGTGTAACTTTTTACACTTGCATCAAGCAATACTACGAGTTATTTTAAACTTTTAAACATACACATTCAATTCCCATTGGAGGAACGTACGAAACGGATAACCTTCAATGTGTATACTTTGATCACTATATCAGTTTCACCTTCCCAATTGCTGTACGATTTCACGCAAGCAATCGATCAACTGAAAAAATATTCCAAATAGTTTAATGCCATATTAAGAACTTACGTTTCTTTTTGTAGTTCTCTAAGTGTTTCGAGTTCTTGTCTCATTGTCGCCATTTGTAGATCCAATCTCTGCACTTCTCGTACTGCAATGAAATATAAGAGGATATAAAAATATGTTTTGTCTGTTAAACTGTTGATGTGTATGGCGCCAGTCATAAAAATATTTAAAAAATAAACCCATCAAAATTTTCCACTCTGTCCTTTTTTTTTTAAATGTTCTCACCCATTTTTTTGGGTAGGCAAAAATTCTACCATACGACCTATTTATAAGTATAAAATCTTTTCCTTGTTTTGATAAAAAGACGACAAGTATCTATTACTACATAATTTATTTCATTTATCAGGAAGGGTTGATGCTATGTCGCCATTTTGTGCTTTAGATTTCATGATTTTCAAAAAATTTTTCTCCAAAATCTTCCTTGAAGTTTTGGATTCCCAGAACTGAAAATTTTGGCTTCCTTTTGACTAGATCTACCTATAAATAAAATAACATCAACGGCCAACTCGACATCAGCTACTCTAATGTTGAGCCGACTCTATTTTTTTTTTTGTAGCATTGAGCAGGAGTGGTATCTGAATGCTAATTAGGAGTGAAGAATAAACACAAGTCCAACTTCAAGCAAAGTACGAGCACAGACTGCAGATTCTACCATGAAGAGGATGAGTAGTGTCTGCATCTCGTAAGCCAATGTTGCCATTTGAACATGATATGCACAGAATTTCGAAGTAAAGAAAATCCTAGATTCCTTTAATTCTGTTAATATTGATTCCATGTTCTAAATGAACACAATTGATGAATTGCCCGTCGCGGTGATGACTAAGGGTTGCGCAAACCCTGAAGAAGCAACTCACATTAAATGAAAAGCTGATTTAGTTTTATTCTTAAAAACCATACACATTCCTGCTATACTGAAATTGAGATTGATAAAAATTGAAATGGCTAGATCATGTTTATATCTTAGAAACATGATTGTGTGATGTAATAGGCTTGAATATTGGTTCAAATCAAGTGTGTCATCATGAAACAATGATTGGTATTCAATTGTTCTACATTATACACTATGTTTGTTAAATATACTTTTTTTATTGACCGTTGAAAACACCGATGAAAACACACCTTTGGTTTAAAGTTTTGGTTGGTGACATTTCAGCTCTAGATGGTGTTAATCCTGGGGGACTTCAGGGATCTGTCCTCTCCACCACTATTGAATTGCTAGATATGTTTACATCTTAGAAACATGATTATTTATATGCAATTGAGTGGTATAATAGGATTGAATATTTGTTCAAGTCAAGATTGTTTACTGTGTCATCATAAAACAATGATTGGTATTTCAATTGTTCTACATTGTACACTATGTTTCTTAAATAATTTCAAAGTTAAAGTCAAAGATCATTTATTCCATAGGTAAAATAAATTTACACTTGAAAATGTCAAATATAAGCTACTTTTGAGCTACTGCTCGCTCACATTGCTGACTTCCCTGAAAAGAACGAGCAAGAACTTTTGAGATTGCTCTTTTCAAATAAACTTAAAGGCTATGGAATAAACTTTGAATCAAATTTGGACGGAATCTGGAGCCATGTCGTCTATACATCTTTATCTAACACGATATCTAGTCTTCAATTTTGTAATATGACTTTTCAAAACATTTTTAAAGTAGTTTTTAACTTAGGAAATGATAATCTTAATATATGCTATGGAACCTTATTGTAAAAACGTATACAGTTCCCCATAAAACAGTAGTTTACCTTGGTTAAACAAAATCGTGGTACCATGAGTTTGGACTTTGCTCTAAGGTTAATATTATGGATCTTCTTTCTTATTGAAAATATGTATATTTTTATGGGCATAGATTTCTTTAGAGATATACATTTTTGATGCCTTTGGTACAAAGTTGTAGATGGTTACTTGTGTTAATCCTGGGATATATCCTCTCCACTCTATTCTTGCTACACATCTACAATTTACTGTTGATGCTCGGCATCTTAGGGTATGCAGCCACCAGCATAGTGATGGAGAGTAACCTATCAGATGTCCATGCCTACAGTGAAGAGATTCGACATAAACGGGAGGCAATAGTCACATGAATAAACCTAACCCTGAATTAGGCTTTTGGTGGGAGAGATGTGATAAGGGTCAGATTTAATGCTAGTGATCTCCACTTCTCTTCAATTCATTAGATTAGATTAGATTTATTTATTTTCTTGTAAACTTACATTACATTTATAAATACAGTTATAATATAACTTATTGTTTTACAAGAATCGTCAAAAATTTCTAATTAAATTATATAAAATCAAAATAAATTAATATGAGTACAATTTGTACAGTCACAAGTTAAACTATATATTTTATAATAACAACAAATACAATGAGAAATAAAAAATAATAATTACAATATCACATTCCTATATTCTCCAACAGAATAATACGCATTATCCAACAAAAGGTTTTTCAGTCGACGATCAAATGTTTCATCATTAGATTCATTTTTTAGATCAGCAGGTAGATGCTCATAATATGTCGGGCCTATTACGCGCGGATTTTTTTCAGCGAGTGCCAAGCGTCGTGGCACTATCTGCAGTCGTCCTGTGGAGCGGGTATTATAGCCACTTCCACACCTTTTAAAGGTGTGCAAGTTCTTGCGTACAAAGGTAATTGTTTCATACAAATACAACGAACTCATCGTCATTATCCTGCATTTTACAAATAAGTCTCTACAAGAGATTCTGCGTGATACACCAGCAAGGATTCTAATTGCTCGCTTTTGAAGAACGAACACCCTACCTGAGTCAGTGGAATCACCCCAGAGAATGATGCCATATGACATTATTGAATGGAAATACGCAAAATAGGTCTGACGCAGTATACTATCGGTAACGACAGGTCTCAACTTCTTTAGCGCATATGCGGCACCACTAAGTCTACCACACATAGCATTTATATGTTGTTTCCATGTTAAATTGTCATCTAGAACAAATCCCAAGAACTTACTGTGGTCATTTATGGGCATTGGGCTGTTTAAACACGCAGGTCTCGGAACCGATTTACCGGAGAATAGGATTAGGCTGGATTTTGCAGCGTTTAGTATGAGACCATTAGAAGTGAACCAATTCATTAAACCGGTATAAACCTTGTTTATTTTTGTATTGAGTTCGTCATACGTTGGCGCAAACACAATTACGGTAGTGTCGTCAGCGAACAATACCACTAAGCCATCTGTGATGTGCGACGGAAGGTCGTTAATAAATGTCAGGAAGAGTGTATTTCCCAGTGAAGATCCTTGGGGAATTCCCAGGTTCACGGTACCAGTGGTGCTGCGCAGTTTGTTCCCCGCTGTCGCCACCTCAACTGTTTGAACTCTTCCAGATAAGAATGATT
Source organism: Hyposmocoma kahamanoa (assembly GCF_003589595.1). NCBI lineage: Eukaryota > Metazoa > Arthropoda > Insecta > Lepidoptera > Cosmopterigidae > Hyposmocoma > Hyposmocoma kahamanoa. Next base: position 5,344,712 of record NW_020653855.1, read on the forward strand.
TTAGAAGATCATGTGTCCTTTGTCGTATACCATAGTGGTATAGTTTTTCCAAGAGCAATTCGTGGCTGATTACGTCAAACGCTTTGGAGAGGTCACACAGCACACCTGCTACCTTGCATTTCCCATCCAGCCCCGTAACTATTGTGTCTACTACTCTCTGTGCAGCTGCGGTGGTGGACTTGAGTTTACGATAGGCGTACTGGTTGTTCGCGACAAGATTATTATTCTCCAAATGTGACATTATTTGTGAGGAAAGAAACGATTCTATTATTTTTGAGATATTTGGCACTATAGTTATCGGTCTATAGTTATCGACTTTGCTTCTCTCACCTTTGCCCTTGTACACAGGACATACACGTGTGCTCTTCAGCACGTCAGGATATACTCCCGTGCAGAACGACTCGTTAACTAGGTGTACCAGTGGAGTAGATATGACTGGCCAGATAGACAGAAGTATATTGACTGATATATCATATATGTCCTGTGTAGCAGGAGCCCTACTCAAAAGCTGTTTTAGACATTTGTCAATTGTGTCCTTTGTAATAGTTGGCAATGTGTAGGTTGGTGGTTGTTTACTATCTACATAAGTTGATAAATAGTCAATTGCCCTATTACGGTCACTATTTAGAGAAAAGTTAGCAGCGACAGACAAAAAGTGTTTATTGAAACATTCTGGTACGTTATTTATTTGTATATCATAATTATTTTTATCCTTTAAACATATATTTTGCATTTTACTAGTGGTGGAAATCTCATCGTTAACGATTTTCCACACCTCCTTTGATTTATTCGTGCATTCTTGTAGACGTTTATCATTGTATGCTTTACGTGCAGATACACTGGTTGATTTTATCAACTCTGCATAACGTTCAACACACTGATGTAGCATCTTGTCACTAGGATATTGACGACGCATTTCATTGTAGTTCTTAAAGTTTTGTATATGTTCTAACAACTCACTATTCATCCACGGAATGACATTATTCTTTTTTAATAATATTTTTTTAATAGGAAAATGAACATTTATGTAATATGTCAAAATGCGAATTAATTTACAAAATTTTTCATTAATGTCTAATGTTAAGTCAAATATAAAGTTCCAATCATAATTTTCAATGTCAATGTAAAATAAATAAATAGAGTCTAACTGAAAAATTCTACGTTCAATATGCGTGTTGTGTGAAACGCTCTCATTTGTACCCGTATTCAACACATAACGCTGAGCGTCGTGATCGCCAATCGGGGTGTCGATCGGTGTCGCCGTTACTCCGTCATCACTGCACGCCACTACACCGCAGTCAATGGATGTCGCGCAGCTTGCACACACTCGCGTTGCAAAGTTTACTATATTTTTTGAACCGTAACTAGATAGTAAGTCATCTAGTTTAGTTCTTAACGGATTTGTACTTAAATAATCCACATTTAGATCGCCTACCAGAATAAACCTTTTGTTTTCGTCAATTACCATACTAAGTAAGGATTCCAATGACCTTAGTGACACTTTGAAGTCACTTTCTCCAGTCCTATATGCGGCTATGACAATTAGTTTTAATTTTAATATTTCAATAACAGTGAATTCACATTGATACTCAATACAAAGACTTTGTAGGTCGTTTCTTTGTTTATACATTAAGCTATCGCGTACATACAATGCAACACCACCGTGTTGTATAGTTTCGCGGCAGAAGCTGTTTGCTAAAGTGTACCCACTAAGCCTAACATGTTTTATTTCGTTGTACCTACACCACGTCTCGGAGCAAGCTAATACATCAGGGGTTTGTTCGCTTGTTAGTAGGTTTAGCAAACCCGTTTTACCCGTTTTGTTCAAGCAAAAGAATAAGACTGTGTAATTGGCGTCAGACTTTCTGAAACATATACTTTAAGGCAATTCAATTACGACACAAATATAAATATTTTGTTTTAATCAGGCTCAAGTTGTTTATTAAAAAATTTAATAAAAGGAGAGCACAATTAAAAAGTCCTGTTCAAATGAATAAATCATTAGATCATTTGACTCTATGAGTATTCTAGAACTCTACTCAATGCTCAAGTCAGGACTTTAGTGTGATTCAAAGCACTAGAAATCATACTCAAGTCCTTGCCATTAGGGTAGTATTTCCAGTGCTTGAAATCATACTTCAAGTCCTGACTTGAGCATTGAGTAGAGTTTTAGAATATGACGCTCAGTCCTTTACATACTGAAACAGTTCCTATTTAAATTTTTATTGAATTGTATTCAATTATTTTTATGTGAAATGACTCCACAAGTTTGTTATAATTATTAATACAAAGATCGAACACTCAAAAAAAAAATTCCTTTGATCCGGCCGGATTTGAATCGACATCTTCTAGTACACCGTGCCAGACGCTATACCAACTAAGCCACGCAATGAACCAGCGGACCTCATGAATTTTTCTATGTGCAGCTACCAGCCCCGGCTAGAGATGTCACTATACATTGTCCTTCAATTTTTATTGAATTGATATTCAATTATTTTTATGTGAAATCGCTCCACTAGTTTGTTATAATTATTAATACAAAGATTGAACACTCAGAAAACGGTTAAAAAGCTGTTGAAAAACCAAATACAAAGATATGAAGCAAGGACATAGGAAATTTTGTGAGGTCCGCTGGTTCGTTCCGTAGTTTAGTTGGTATAGCATCTGGCACGGTATGCTAGAAGACGTCAGTTCGAGTCAGTTCCAATTTGTTCACAAATTCCAGACCTCAGCAGGAACAACAGAACTAACAAAATAAAGGAACTAAAAAACAGAATGAGTTCAATTTGACGATTGAAACGAAATTTTTATTTCTTGATGACTTCAAATTGAATCAAGTCTGGTTGGATTATAATCAAGATAAGCCAACAGTTCTGCAACATCAAAATATTAATGTAGTATATACGCCTGCAACCTTGCCGAGACCTCAGGACAATACATAGGTGTGCAAATATCTTTTGTTTTAGTATAATGAAGTAGGTATTGGAAAAAACACGTGGCAACTCAATTATGTAGCGTTATCACTCTGTGACCGTCCGATTAGTCGCGCGATATGTAGTTGGAGCTGCTTCATGATCTCGAGGTCTCGCATTTCATACGAACCATGTATTCAGTCAACTAATGGGTTAAAACTTACCTAGCATGGCTCTTCGTTTCTCGGCATACACCTGCTCGTATATAAAGACTCCTGCAGCTCCAACGAGCCCCACAAACGCCGCGCCAGCCATCAATCGAGGAGTTAGAAAATTATTTATATTCATCGTAACACAACACACGACTAGAAGATTTTAATGATTTATCACGATATTTAATTTATTTATTACCGATAAAATGATAGTGTATTATCTATCGTAGGCGAGTTAAAACGAACTTTGTTACATGAACACATGAAAATTACGAAAAAGACGTTTTTTGTGAGTTGATGAAAAATGTAAAGTAGTCGCCACAAGATGCGGTATGCATGTAACTGTAGAGCTAAGGATATTAGTATACTTCAGAATTGCTTAAAATTCGTAATGTAATGCTAACTTCCGCATTATTTACAGAAACTACAACGGAAATCGGTTACGTTGCCTGTCAAAATGTTTGTGTCATATTTATTACCATAAACACAGAATGTAATTGCAATCACAAAATTGCAGAGTAAAGTATGTTTCCTATGCGTAGATGTTTTATTATTGATACTCTCAAATTTGACCATACCAACTCTATTATCTGGTTATTTTATTGAGCTGTTTCTTGATTCAATGGCGGTGTAAATATGAGCACCGAATATAGGATATGGGGCTCAAATACTGCATCACTACTGCATCATTAATTATTAACAAACTGTGTTGATTTAAAAACATGCTAAAACGATTGAATTGATTGATGATTGTTATAATAAATATTTGTGCTACCATTTTAGAATAATTTCGATGTTTATTGTCATTGTCACTAATATTCTGATTTTGACTGATTTACTTAAATCCAAAGCCATGATTAAAAACAATTAATGTTAAAAAAAAAGTAAAAAAATACAGTGGTCGGCAGATTTCGATTGCATTTTTGCGTTTTGCTTAGTGCTAATTACGTCTATTTAGATAATACCCTTGATTGTTATAGAAAATAAATGTTTATTTAGTTTACTTTTTCCGATTTTAAACACTGCTACATTATTGTATTACTACTCCACGCTACCTTTGTCTAACTATATTTTCTCACCGCTTATTTTGTTTTTTAATAAGTTGTCAGCAGTTATAATGCATAAGTTGCGTATTTATGCAACGAAGTTTTACGTATTATCAAGGTGTTAAATTGGAATTAAAAAATGGAGGAGAAGTCTGATAAAACAAGTTGTACAGAGACAGATAATATCATTGAAAAGGACATCATAAGTCAAGAATGTGCAGAAACCTCTGAAATTGAGATACTAGCAGAAACTGACTGTATAATCACTGATAAATCATTTGCAATAACGAATGTCGACAAAAAAGAAATAAAAGAGGTACCTGAGAAAACATTTACACAAATTGATCACCAATGTGAAAACAATATTGAAACTACATTAACTGGTGCTGGAGACCTTCTAGAACCTAGTAGCAACCAAGAACTAGACAGTTTTGATATACAAAAGGCAGTTGACACACCAGTAAGTGCCAGTAGTGAAGAAGCCAATTATCAGGAAATTGATAACAATGTCTCACAATCTATAGTGAAAGATATAGATAATTTAACTGAAAATAAACATGAAGAAAAATCAGAAACTACAGCAAATTCTATTGATGAAACTACTGAGCGTCAAAGAAAATTATCAGACATGGAAATTGACTCCAAAACAGAACAAGAACTTTTATCAGAAGATACAAACCTCATTTCAGACGAACCAATTGAACATCAAACCAGCAAACTGCTTACAGATGTGACTGAAGCTATTGATGACAATGCATTGCTAGAAACACATGATGTTGGTCTTGAATCGGAAACTGCTGTTGAAGAAAAAGAAAATAGCTTTCATGGTGCAAATATTAAGGACTCTGAAAACCCTGAATTTTCTATTACTGATATTACACAAGTTAATAAAGTTCCCATACCTGAACCTTGTTCTGATTCAAAAATAGTAGCTGAAAGTGTAATGTATGATACTGTTAAACTGGAAACAACCGATGCATCTAATGCTTCAATTGATTCTACAAATGACAATATAAAGCTAGAAAATATATTATCAGACAATATTATAAATATTCCGAAAGATATTCACAGTGAAGCAGATACAAGTCTTAATACCGAAGCAAAAGACGCACCAATGGATATTGATATTGCTGATTCCTTAGAAAACATTAAAGAAGCTCCTGAAAACATCGATGAATCAACGGAACCAGATTCTAAAATCCCTGAAAAACCAGAAAATCTACAAACTGAACAAGGAATTGTTTCTGATGTCAACATGTCCCAAGATATATCAATGGACTTAGGAAGTAAAGAACATGGCTTGAAACATCCAAATATGATGATTGAAATACCAACTCAAGAATTGATTAATATTGACAGTATTATGGACAACACTAGTGACGTATCTGTCACGTCAGAGGATAAAAACTGTGAAGATATTGCTAGTTTAGTTGATAATATTCAGAGTAAAAATAAGGAAAATTACATTGTAATTGAAAAATTTACAGACAATGTACCTCAAGCAAACAGCACGGAAACTGAAAGTGACGATTTGACAGGAATAGAAATATCAGAAGGTAATGTTACTTTTCAGGGATTTGAAGTTAAAGGAGGTATATATTCTGATGACAAAATTGATTCTGATGTACCAATTGAGATACCTAAAGAAACAGATACAACACAACCTGTAGATTCCTTATCTAAGGATGTAGAATCTTCTCCATTGCTTAAAGTTGAGCACTGTTGTTCAGTTTCAGCCTCAGTTGAACCTTCTCTATCTATGCCTTCTTCTGAGATGGAGCCACTACAGGCACCCACAGAAAGCCTGCCATCTACCTCTCAAGTATCTTTTCTGTCAAATGAAGCCTCTGTATCGAAAGAACCCCCTGTATCCTATCAACCTTCAACATCAAACCACACCCACATGTCAATGGCTCCTGATACATCAGATGAAATACCAGAAGTGTCAGATTCCCTTGGACTGCTGGCAGAGTCTTCCAGGGTGATGGAAGATGATGAAGAACAGGAAACCTCAGACCATGATGATGTAGATTATGATGATGATTACGATCCTGATGATGGTAAGTGCTGTTTAATTTTCGATAGAAAAGTGTAATCAGATTGAAATACTCTTTACTGGAGAGTGGAAATTCAATCTCAACAACAGGCTAACTGTGTAACTTTAAAATTAGCCTGATATTCAGAATAGAAACTAAAATGTTCTTCTACACTCGTACGGTATGGTGTGACAGTGTGGTTTCTTCACCTGCAAAGTCACTAGAAATCATCCAAGAATCTTAGTATCCTGTTAGATTTGTTGTAAATGTTAGGGAGCGATTTTGGCACTCCAAGGGGTTTCGCCTTGCAGTTGTATGCTAGAGTGTATATAACACGGTTTACTCCTCCAAACAATGCAGAACGTTCAGAAGGGTGTCCATACCTTAAATAAAAAAATACTAATTATATGGACCATGGCCTGTTGAATTGGCCATAGAATGGATTAGACCGCAGGTCTTTTGCCTATTCAGTTGAAGAAGTTTTCGAGAAGGACAAGCGCAGAGTATGGGAATTGCTTCTTTACCATATTTGAAAAAGTGGCATTGGTGTTTAGAAATTTAAACATATTTGACCTTCCAGTCTAGACATCAGGCTGATTTTGACTTCAGATATACAGGGTTATTTTTTCTTTTTATTTGTAAAATACTAAAACCTCGCAGGACTATATTACTTACATAGTAAACAACAGCTTTTGTTCTGTGACTTTTTACAAAACATAATACGGTTGCCAAAAATAAACTTTTAAGTTTTTGTTGTACTATGACACTTTAGATCTCCTCCCTGAAGGTCCCCATCCCTGCTTCTGCGTTTTGCATCCAACCGGCAGAGAGTTATGAGCGGTCTATTTAAGTTTTAATTTTTGTATGTAAGTAAAATCTGATGGATTATTTAGTCATTGAACAAAAGTTGCTGTTTATAAAGATAATGGCTAATAATATTGTCGGGGAGCTTGTTTTAGGTTTTAATGACTACTTTAATATTCAATTTCCGTTTTAATTAAGTTTAAATTTTAAAGTCATGCTCCCCTGAAAAATCTGCGAAATGTCGCTTTCTTCAAAACACTTACGATATGATCTTCCGAAGTTGTGTTAGTACATTACAAAAAACCCTGTTTAGTATACATTATTTACTAAGCATTTTCAAGTGTACCATTCCGCTCTTCCATCACGTATATTAAGTAACTGCAATTTATTATCAACTTGATTAACTTTTCTGTCATTAGAGAGCAGTAACCAGATGATAGTAGACAATTCTGAAGACTCAAACGCTCAGCATTTAGAAACAGAACTACCATTAAAGATGACCCACCAGATCATTGAAAAGCAGTCTGATGATGCGCAATATATATTGGAAGCTCAGATTGGGGATGGGGCTTGTGATATTGGTGAGTGATATTGTAACTTTTAAATGTATGGTTCAGTATACAAATCTAAACAGAAATTGCAGAATAAATATCAATTTTATATTTATATCCTGTCCACTCCCTAGATTGCAATGATACTATTTTTAAAAGCAACTTAAGGAAGTCGACAAATTTAGAAGTAATGCAGAATCGGCTTGAGCCAGTCGCAAAAAGCTTTATGGCATAAGAGCGAATAATGGGTTCGCGTTTTTTCGCTTTTATTTTATTACGTAGGTTTTTTGTCTATACCTCCAATGAACACTACGTCAACTTAATTATTGAACTTGTTCTGTTTTTATTTGGTTTTTTTTTTCCACAATTCTTTTTTTACAATTTTGTTTTTTGTTTCACAAAATTCGGGAAGCATAATATTACTTAATAAATATGGCTGTTTACAAAATAAAATAAAATGACAAAAAAATAATAATAACAATAATAATAACGCTTACACTCAACATAGCCCCGCACTAGGGAAACCCTGTATCGCGGGTGCCATAGACACACAGGTAGACAACCACAAACTGCACCCAAACTCACGAGAGAAAGCTTCAGCGGCAGCGCCATAGTCGCGTCACGTTTCACTTTTGCAGACTAGAATTGTATGAAAATTAATAGTGTATACGGCGCTGTAGCGCATCTATAAGCTTCTAATTTGAAAACGCGCTAAATCTATGATTGCAGTGTAGAAATAGGTAAAACGGTGCTATTTATATAATAAATATGTTTATGCAGATAAATGACTGTATGGAGTCCTATTATTTGTAGATTTCTAGGTCTCTGAGTACCCTTAGGAGTAATTGGACGTAGTTAAGCAAAAAGGATCCAATCCACAATATTATCAAAAAGTCTAACCTCTTAGAGCAGTAAAAAATCAAAACACATAAACATAAATAAATATCTCTGGAGTTACATGACGTTATAAGTTTTGAAAATAAAACAAGAATGAGAAACATTTTTGAACTTCAAACAGTCATATCTTGAAAGTGACTGAATGTGCATTGGATCCTTTTTGTTTAACTACGTCCAATTAGACTTGTTCATGGGGTTCGATTTATGTATTATGTACATTTATTTAAGTATATTACTTTATGTATTATGTACATTTATCCTCCACAGAAATAAAGGAGTTAGTTGAAATAGCTCAATCAGTGGATAAAGGAGACAATGAAGGCAATGAAGTTCCAGATTTCAATTTCGACATTAGCAGTGTTGTGAGTGAGGTGCAAGATGGAAAGGATTCGGCAACGACTAACCAATCGGGCGTTGACGTAAGAAAGCTATCATAACAAAGTTATCACAACTCGAGTAACTCATAGTCATGCAGAGAGAGCTGATTTGAAATTTAAATTTACAGTCTGTTGTTAATTACTTAAAGGACAACCCCTTACTCGTTCTTCTCAGTATAAACAGCCCTATTGGGGCGTTTACACTAGGTGTAAACACTGAGTCGTTTGACGACTGTCGTTCGCTGCCTAAGTCGACCTAGTCGATTAGTAATCAATGTCGCAAGCGACTGTCGACCAAACAAGTGTCAACGTGTCAGCGGCCGCGTTCCACCGCGTTCCAGCTTGTTGAACGCGTCGAACGATTTCTGTCGAGAATTGCCGAAGAGGTGGCAGTCGACTCGATGTAAACTACAAGTCGAATGCGCTTCCTTCGGAAAACCGAAAGTAGTCTTGTCGAAAGCGGCAGTCAATCCGGTGTAAATACGCTACATGAACGAGCAGTAACGTTTAATCATTTTGACATTCAAATATAGCTAGCTTGATTATGAAATACTGATATTTTAAATTGTAATCCTTGGTGGATATTTTCAGATAACCGAAAACGAGCCGTCAAAGGACGTCGCCGTGGAGACTCCAGAGATAACACACGTGACAACTGTCGCTGAAAGTATAGAGGTAAGTTACGAGTTGAAACCCCTTAACGGATAAGCTCAGTGGGCCCATAAACTGTGGCAAATAATACGAACTAGCAGTGTTAACGCGAATAAAATATAGAAGTAGAAATATTAATAATAAAATATAAAAGTAGAAAGTACAGTTTGATAGAGAGGACAGACGGGAGAGAGTTATTTTTTACGCTTGACACTAAAGTCATCGTGGTTTGAAACAGGAGTATTTTTGCGCTCGAACAGAATAAGGGCCAAAGAACACTTTAGTACTCCTGTTAGGGGTTGTAAGTGTCACTGTGGCCAGCCTGTTTCTCTTCTCCTTTCCCTATATTGTTTCTTGCCTATAATAAACGCTATGTAATACGCCGCGGAAATAAAAGATTTTATTTTAAAGTTTGTATATTTTTGGAGGCTTCTCAGATGGTTGAGTAGTGAAAGTCGAGTTAGGAGCAGGAAACATAATATTGTTTATTGTAAAATCCTTACAGTAGTATAAGTTAGTAACTTGTTACTTAAGTGATGCCGGGTGTACGTCGCCTCAGTGGCGTCGCCCTCGCGGAGATACGATGCACTGCTGAAAAAAAATTTACTCAGTGTTTGCCAGCGCGCCGAGTGCTGCGGATGTACATATATTGATGCAGCTACATATTCATAGTAGCCGTCAAGCTCCTTGTGAAAGAGTTCGTCCAGGGAAGTACTGCCTATATTACCTATTTCTGCCGGCAAGCAGTAGTGAGCATTACTGCGTTCCGGTTTCGAAGGGTACATTTTAAACTGCACAAGTATCTAAAGTCACGATATAATGAGAACGCGCGCTAAGTTAACTTATATCTCAGGGTGTCGGGCGCAATGCCAGTGCCCCTCAGATCTTTGTGATTTGAAGCTCTGAACAGTACTGCAATTGTTATGGACAAGCATGTCGGTTACCATCAGGCGTACAACTTGTTCGTCCCATCACTTAGTTATTATGAAAGAAAAAAATCCAAATTCTTACATTTCAGGACAACCAGGAACAACCAGCCAAATCAACAGAGGAAAATGATACCGAAACAGAAAAAATATCGGACATATCTGCCAACGAGGATAGTGTGCCACCGACCAAGAACCTTATACTTAGGGCCTTATTGAATGAAGGTAAATCGTTATTTAATTTAAAATGTTCTTTATTACAATAAACACATAAGTAACTGTCTCTCAGTCTCTTTTTAATTAAATTTAAGAGAGAAAATTTAATTTAATTTTATTGTTGAGGGTACAAACAGTTTGTATCATAATATAATAGAAAGTACATTAAAACGTTACAAGCAAAACAGCCACAAACACACACACGCACGCACGCACGCACGCACGCTCACACACACGCACACACGCACGCACGCACGCACGCACGCACGCACGCACGCACACGCACACAACACCTCGCTTTAGTAATAAAAAAACAATAATTACTTAACGTACGCCCAGTTTGTGTTAAATAAATCAAAGTCGAAAAGGAAACTTTGTTAAAGTTATTGCTTGCACGCCGACCAACAGGTAAATGAATTAGTGACTCATTACGTAAATGCTTAGCTGGAACCCTTACGTGCGAATGACGTTTAGGGTTGCGCCCACACAGTAAAGCTCTTGTGAATGAGTTCGTTCAAAGAAATACTGCAACCTCTCCCACTTCCTTCCACCCTTTTCCTTTTCTCTATCTACTATTCTTCACTCTTTTCTGTTTTAAATGTACGTACATTCTCATTATTGGTTATTTTTTTAGAACGGAAAGAACCTCAATTCAAAGGTGAAGTAGACAAATCAAAACAGTCACCGAGTAAAACGAAGAAGCTAGAAGTGTCGCAGCCCAAACACGTAGAGAACATTGTCGATTTGGAAGAGAGTTCGTCCGAAGACGGTTAGTACATTTAAAATTTCAAATATCGTAATTAAATTTGTATTGAATTGACATTCAATTATTTTTTGTGAAATTACTACACTAGTTTGTTACCATCATTAAGTACAAAGATCCGACATGTAGAAAAATTCCTTCGATCCGGCCGAATTCGAACCGACGTCTTCTAGCAAACCGTGCCAGACGCTATGTGAACTAAGCAACGAAACGAACCAGCGAACGTCACAAATATTTCTATGTGCTTGTCGTCGGATCTTTGTATTTAGTTTTCAACGACTTTTTAGCTGTAGCGCCATCCATGAGAAATCTTGTGAAAGTATTTTGTTTGAAGTGCTTAGTTGGTTTAAAGTGGCACGGTTTGTTAGAAGACGTCAGTTCGAATCCGGCGGATCTTTGTATTAATAATTATTCAAATATCGTGTTTAGTAGAAAGGGCGAAATCGCCATTTCGGAAAATGTTTCAGTGACCATGTTTTAAGTTTTAACGATTGTTTTGAAATATTTACGTCCTGTGTTAAAATACGATTTTGGTTTTCCAAATATGAATTTTAAAAATAAAATTTAATATATTTTTTTTATTACTTATTTGAAACAGGACTTAATTATTCATTCACTCAAAGAGTCGTGAAAAATTAAAACGTGTTCCCTGAAACACTTTTCGTAATGGCGCTTTCGCTCTTTCTACAAAACACCCACGATATGTACATACAATAAGATAGATGTACCAAATGAAGCTGTAAATGGCCTTACTAACTTGGGGAGTCTCCATACTTCGCGCTGGATCGGCTTAAGCCGTTCAAAAAACCTATATCCATGCTATAAAAGCGAAAAAGACTTTGCGTGTTCCAAAGGTGTTTCCTGGTCGACTTAATTGCGTTTTCGTATTGATAAGTGTGGAAAATCCCTTCAATGCAAATTTTTATGTTAATTCGTTTATTAATAGAACAACTTTTTTATAACAAAAAAAACCGACCTCAAAAGTTCGTGTAATTACATCAATTTGCCAAGTTTTACTGAAATTGGTTACCGGAAAGTGCTCGAAACCGGATTAATTCCCTAGCTTCACCATCACCACCCTTAGTGGTGGAATATTTTCTTCACATTTAAATGGGACCAATGCTGAGGTACTCTCTTTCCAACATAAAACGAATCATCAAAATCGGTTCACAAATGAGTTATCGCGTAACATGCATACAAAAGAAAATGTAGTCGAATTGAGAACCTCCTCTTTTTTTAAAGTCGGTTAATAAAAGCAAAATTAAACGCGTAGTCTCAGATAAAAAAATTCCTTCTACTACAAAAATGTTACAAAGTAGCCACTACATACGTGTACATAAAGTATACATTTGTTTTACTTATTTATTTAGATTAAGTTATATTGAAATACATTTATCTTTATTTCTCGTACGTTCTACGAAACAAAGGACTTTCTGTTTTGACGTCAGATAAACAAGTATCCTACTGGAATTGTAAAGTAACAATTTTTTCCCCAAACAGACATTCCAGATGTTCCAAAAGACGCCAAAACCCCTGAAACCACCACTAAAGACAGCGACAAAACCGATGTTACCTCAGATACAACCAATGCCAACAAAGACATAACCAATACGGAGATAGACATAACCAATGCAGACATAGATATAACTGATACAAACATAGACGTTGAGATAACCAATGCGGACGTTGAGATAACCAATGCGGACATAGACATAACCAATACGGAGATAGACATAACCAATGCAGACGTAGATATTACCGATACAAACATGGATGAAGTGACCAGTGTCAATTTGCCTTCGGACATAGATATAATGTCATACTCTGGTATAAATATGTCGCAAATAACTACAAAACACGGAGAGATAGTTATAAGTGGCGTGCCAAGACCTCCGCCCCAAAAACCGGTAAGTCATTTTGTATAATCTAAAAAAGTTATTTTCATAGTCTGTTCGAATCAGAATTTAATTTTATGTTGTAAATAATTCAAGTTACGTCCATTAGTGTTGTAAATAGTGTATGTAATGGGCAAATTATAATCAGTAATATCAGCGCTGCGATAGGTTCGGTTTCAAATCCTCCTATACAAACTCTGCTTTCCATTAATAAAAGTTAAATTAATATCACCATTAAAGTCACGTTGGTTAACAAGAGGCCTCAAAAAAGCTGCACTATAAATAGAAAACTTGGGTTTAAGTATTGCACACACAAAACAAACAACGATCGACATATGTACCAGAATTACAATAAAATACTCAAAAAGTGTATTCATTGTTCTAAGAGAATGGCAAATAAAAAATTCATCCTAAACAGCAAGAATTTATTGCAAAGCGACATGCACATTAATTAAAAATAGTGCTACTACGATCCGGTCATTATGAATAATGACCAACAGCATAGACCAAATTCATAAATTTATTACTTTGACCGTTTCTACTTATAATATCCATTTGCCCATGATCCATTTGAGAAATCGAGGCTTAAGATGACGTTAATTTATAGTTTGGACCGGGCAGTATGATTAATGCTATACTTGCCGCGGGCAATAACATAACTACAGATAGTTTGTTTTATTATTTTGGCTAAGACTGGGTGTAATTATTTATACAGCCTGGCCATTATATACAGTGACCGGGCAGTGTCGGGAGAAATATTTCTATGGCCTATATTTATTTCTCTCGTGAGTTTGGGTGTCATTTGTGATTGTCTATGTATGTGTCCATGGCACCTGCGACACAGGGTTTCCCTAGTGCGGGGTTATATTGAGTGTGTGCGTTTTTATATTATATATTATTATATGTATATTAATTGTGAATTATTACATTTGTGAATATCATTATTTTTCAGGCAAGACTAAACACAAGCGAGGTCTCAATTAAGACCGTAGCCACAACTGAATCTACGCTAGTAATACCTGAAAAAAAGGTAAATATCAAACAAAATTATTGTATTTCTTTTTTTTGTGTGAAAATGATAATTTTCATATTACTTGGATTTAAGCTTTCACACATTATTTGATTTTAAATTCGGGACTTAATCACGTATAAAACATATTTTAATTACCTCGACGTTTCGGACGTATTGCAACGTCCATGGTCTCGAAGGGATTTAAAAGGCGGGTGTCAGCATCTTCTAGCCGCACTAGGGTTCTCACTAGACCGACACACAACACGCACGACATCCGGCGACTTGTCGGGCGATACTTGATTTCGTTTATATTTGCTGATAACCATGACGATGAAAGCTTAAAACCGTCTTCTCGGTTGAAATTACGGTGTTTTTTAATTTCAATAGCTTCACGTACGATTCTACTATAGTGATGACGTTCTGTAGAAAAGATCTTGGGATTATGAAGCTCAATCCAGTGGTTTGGTCCTGATTCTAGCAAATACTCGGCTATTGCAGACTTATTGAGCTGACGGTTCTTAACAGTCGCGATGTGTTCTTTAACTCTTTCTTTAATATACATATTTCAAAGGAATAACATCATTAATTCATGAATGATGGATTACAAGTAAATATATATAATTGCTTATACAGGGGTATTTGGAAAATGCTAACAACCTCGCAAGACTATATCGCACCCCTCATGGAAGAATGGCATAAGTGGAGTTACGTCAAAAACGTTTTATTGCTCCTTTAGATACAGAAAAATATAACCAACATCCTCTCCAATTCTTGTAATTGTATCGACTAATATTGCAGATAGAGACTGCCACGCAGAGGTCCCAAGATTGATTCCCGGGCCGGGAGAAATATTTGTATGGGCTACATTTATTTCTCTCGTGAGTTTAGGTGTAATTTGTGGTTGTCTAGTGTGTCCATGGCACCCGCGACACAGGGTTTTCCCTAGTGCGGAGCTATGTTGAGTGTGTGCGTTATTATGATAAAAAAAATAAAAATGCATAGTTCTGGCCTATCTGCCATGTGCGTAAAAGTATATGATAACGTTCCCAAAACCATCAAAAAACAGGTTAACAATAATTCTTTTAATAAAAAGAATACAAAATATTTGGTTCAAAAATGTTTTACACTTTGCAAGAGTTCTTCGAGAGCAAAGATAATATGTAAATACATACCAATTATATGCAGTTTTAAAAATTGTTAAGAAATAATATTTTATTTTGCTTTTTATTACTTATATAATTACTTGTTACTTTTATTTATGTTTTTTCCATTTCATTAATGAAATCGTATTTTGATACTGATTTTTTATTAATTATAATTGGTTTTTCTAAACTGTAGAACTTCTGCAATTTAATTTAAGTTAAACGTAAATTGCGGTGCCCTACAGTGCTTATAATTATTTTAAAAAGTTGTGTATTAACCAAGTAATACAATAAATAAATACAGTATGAAGCTTCATTCGCGTCATGCATCTTTTAATTTGGTCTAGTTGGTATTACTTATTTGACAGTAATTGTTTCGGACACCAGCTTAGACGGAGAACGGGAGTCGACTCCCTGTATCAGTGGCGGTTTCGTGATTGATCTGTCTTGCTTTTATAAGACAAAGAATGTAACAACCACAATGTTACCACGCCATTAGTGCCGTCGCGTCACCGCTAGATGGCATTAGTTGTACTCTGAAACGCTATCGTTTTGTGAACTCTAATAGTATAAGTCATCTCATATGTTTTGTATAGTTGATGCTTACCATAAATGCTTATTACCGCTATAGCAATGGTATAGTACTCAAGTTATAGAGACGTCTATCCTACTTAAGCTTCGGCACTTAACTTGCGCTTTCACGCACTGTTGGGTCTCTAGCCACATAACTTTTTGTTTTGTCTTGTATCTAATATACGCCTTGCGCGCTTTCCGTCTGCGTCTCAATTTTCTACGCACCTCCTCTTGCTCACCAGCGCTACAATAATATTTTTTTATTGACCACGGCCTGCGCAGTGCGCGGGCATTATTGCTACGTCTGTGTTTGACACTTTCATAACGTACGTACGTACACACTCAACATAACCCCGCACTAGGGAAACCCTGTGTCGCGGGTGCCATGGACACACACGTAGACAACCACAAATTACACCCAAACTCACGAGAGAAATAAAGGTAGGCCATACAAATATTTCTCCCGACCCGGAAATCGAACCTGGGACCTCTGCATGGCAGTCCGGCATGGTAACCGTTCGGCCACAGAGGCAGTTTTGCCTGCACTTTCATGGATTAATAATTGAATCGATATTTATGTGAAATTACTGCACTAGTTTGTTATAATTATATATTTGGTTTTTTCAACGACTTTTTAGCCGTAGCGCCATCTATGAGAAATCTTTAGTATTTCGTCACCCAGTTATGTATACCTTCTGGCTTCACTTTTATAGATGTTTCGTACATGGCGCTACGAACTACGCGTGGGAGTGACGTGTAGTGCGCCCTGGTACGCATTCCTTCCCCGCAAATCCGGCCCCGGGCCGCCTTTCCCGCTGTACCGCGTCTATATAATCTGATCTTTATAGTTGTAATACTTGACATACAGACTTTTTATTCTTCTAGGTGAAAGGTTCGAGTAATACCAAAGTATCTGAAACAATGGAAGTCTTTAATTTAGATTCAGACGATGAAGACACTAAGTCTGCTGAAGGTAAGCAAAACAAGCGTCACTTCCACATAATACGAGTCACCTTGCGTGTGTATTCTCAGAGGACTAGGATACGAAAACATTGTTACCGTCAAAGAAAAAGTTTAATAGCAGTGGAGCTCTTTATGAAAGAGTTTCTCCAAAGAAGTGTTGTCACACCTATTTATTTATTTATTCAGGACATTCCACATAGAAAAACACTACATATTAAATATCGAACATAATACCTTAAAACTAAGTGATTCTACACTTAAAAAACATCACTTCTCATCTACTTATAAAATCGATATGCGCAAACTGATTTAAAAATTAAAATATTAAAATATACATTTCAGAGAATTTATTAAGTGCTATCAAATTAATTGAAATGTAATTTATGTATTTATAAGATATTACAAAAGAACGCTGGGTTATTCTTTTTTGTAACCGTTTAACCCAAGACCAATGCCCAAATCATGCGATTTGGAAATCGAGTTTTACGTCCTGCATAGCCTTGGCAAAAGATTTAGGCTAGGCTATTTCTGTCCTTAGTGGTAATATGAACATTAAACAGTGTTCCGGATTTGAAAGGTGCTGGTGAAATTACAGGCCCAGGGGTCTTAACAACTTATGTCTCAGTCTATCTTTGCGATTTAAAGCTCTGGTGGAAAATTTTATTCAAATTTAAATGGTAGCAACACTGACGTACCTTCTTTCCAAGAAAAAAGGAATCAGCAAAATCGATTCACAAATGCTGAAGTAATCGCGTGACATGCACACAAAAAAACAGTCCAATTGGGAACCTCCTCCTTTTTTGAAGTCGGTTAACAAAAAGATTTCGGTCTCAAAAATTTTAAAAACAAAGAAACGTCACTGTCAAAGTGTGACTGCTGGTGTGCCAAACCTTCTTTCTGTCTTTAACAGAATTGGAAAAGAGGGAAGTTCTCATTTTGTACAATTATAATTAGCTATTGCAAAAAAACTAACAAATATTCACAATAATTTAACAAACTCACTACGGAGACAAGATGACGTTCGAGCTCGAGAAACGAAGCACGAATGATATCTGCAACACGACAAAATGGCAACACAAAAACGTTTTTGATCCCAATTATGTTACTAGTATAATAACATTATTTGCGACTTTAAACATAGTCTTTTATTATAATTGTGGATTGTTATAAGTTTTATAAGATTACAGCTTGAAAAGAATCCTAAATGTTTATTATTGACCAAAATAGGAAACTACCATTTAAAATGTATTTTGTTATCCCATGTATATACATTTTGGACATCTAATTATAATTTATACCATAATTGCTTTTTCCAGACACGTCACAGCAACAAACAAATAAATGCGTAAACAATTTATGCAAAAGTGACAGCAGTACGCCATTTATGGTGGCAGATTCTTCAACATTGACATACTACGGCGGCAGTGGCAACAAAAAGAAACGGGCTATGGTCTGTCAGAATTGCTTATTTGTTGTTGCTAAAAGGCAGCAGGTACGTTCCATTATTAACCACCTATATACGGGTACCTCAATGCCAGCGGTTGGCAATGGGGGCAAATTGAAGTGTGTGTTTTTGGTAAACGAACTGGCGAAATTACAGGCACATATCAACTTGTCTCAGGGTGACAGGTGCAGTGGTAGTGTTCCTCAGATCTGTGCAATTTAAAGCTCTGAGTGACACTGTAACTGATATGGACAGGTGTGTAGGTTACCATATGGCGCACGACTTGTTCGTCCCGTCACTTGATGTTTAAAAAAGAACTTCTCAAAATAAGTCCTTTTTTGTCTGCAATCTCTGCAAATCTGTTGCAATACTACAATACACTCACTATCGCTATATGTATGTATCAAGTAAATTGTTTAAGTTTTCTATTTAAAAACGTATTTGAAATTTGTCTCAAAAATGAATTATAAATATTAAGTACAAATCCACTACCTTATCTGTGATATTTATATATTAGTGTTTATGCAGTGTTGCTAGCTTTTGTATTTCGAACTTACGCTTTCCGTATCACAGATAAGTTGGTGGCCCTGTAATTACATTTAACCAACGGCTGCCAAAATGAGGGTAGCAACGTCTTCCCTTGGTGAGCGCGCTGATAACTGCATTGTCACATTACCACTGCTCGCAACCAACCTCCTCTAACCAAAACTTTAGCTCCGCCCCTGAATATACCACCTCCTCTTATTTCCTTCACAGCTTCACCCACTATAGCCGATTTGGGCTCACCACAAGAACACAATGTACTACATTATAAAAATATTTACGGACACGTGTCCGGTACTCACTTGGTTTTAGGGTCCACTGAAAATTAGCGTCACAGTTTTTACTCGGCTGTGACATTAGCTGAGTGGCTCCTTTTACAAACGCCACAACCGCACACATGACATTGTTTCAAATTAAGTTGACTGTTTAAAATTGTATTATGTCTGCTTCGATGTTTTTTTTTTATTATTTTTTGTTTTACTTTTGCTTTGTCTTTTTTTATTTTTGTGTTGTGGCGTTGCAATAAATTCATTCTATTCTATTGTAAATTGTTTCTGGTTTGGGTGTTCTGCGTAGCGTTGAAGCCGTTGTAGCCTAAAGGTTAGACCCTACCGCAGAGGCCGTGGGTTCGGATCCAGTCTCGCACCTGAGGTTCGGAATTTATGTGCGAAGTTTAATTTGAAATTTGCCATGAGTTTTTCGGAGAAGGAAAACATCGTGATGAGACCTGCACGTCGAAGAAGGTTCTCAACCATTGGAAAGCGTGTGAACTCTCCAACTCGCATTGGGACGGCGGCGTGGCGGAGTATGGCTTAAAACCCTCGCCAGAGAGGAGACCCTTAGTTCGTTCCACTTGTACGGGTATTCCCTGTCTGAATATTCTGAGTCGATTTGGTTAGTGTGGTTGTTTGACACGTTGCTGAGATGTTTGAAAAGCAGACAATACAATAAAAAAAATTGAGTATAAAAAAAAATTAACCTTGTTTAAATTATAACAAGTGTACTATGACTTTTGTGTGTTATTTTCAGATGTAAAACAAATATTGTTACAGTAACGGAAATGTTGTCTACACTCTCTCTTTAAAGGAGACCCGTGCCCAAAAGTGAAACGTGTAGTGGGTTGTCATTATGGAGCTTGTTAAGTTCGTAATTTTGTTTATCTTTTTTTCCAGAGCCTTATTGAAGGTATAAGGAACTTCACGCCCCTCCTGGAATTAGACATGGGCAGAATCAGCTCTGAGTTTGTGGAGATCTCGGATTCGGACTCGGAGGAAGGAGATGATGACACGGGGGGAGACAAGGAGGTTATAGGAAAGGAGGGGGCAAGGTTAGTATAGTCAAGAGTTGTACTCTTGTCGGTGGAGCATCTTCCAATAATCTCTCCTATAAGCCAGCTCCTTGACCTCCTTATATGACACGACACGGGCCTTTTCCTTTATTTGGTATAGACCAAAGCTAAACTAGGCGCAGCTACCTACCTGTGTAGGTAGGTCGACCTCTTCCTCTCTTCCCTTCGATTTTTCCCTCCAAAATGGTGTTACAGAAGTTGTTGTGTCTTATCGAATGTCCAATGATTTTCCCTCGTCTATTCTCTATAGTATTCAGGTTAGTGTAATCAATTTATTTATAGCAAGAGTCGCAACTTTTTTTAGGCTTGTTTTGTCGCTTATACAGCGTTTTAAAATTTGGAAATTTGAACAATGTTTTCGTTAATACAATTAGTGGCGAAGTGAGAACATCCTAAAATACGAGTATGTACCAAATTGTCAATGTTGTTGTTAAATAAAAGGCAAAGAAACTTGAAGCAAATTATTTTTATTGAATTTCAAATAAAATGCTCGTTGAAACTTATATGAATAATTTTGAACTGCGAGAGAAAAATGGCCACTGGTGTTTTCTATAACAAAAAATTACTAGTGTTACTACATTAACACTTAAAATATTTACTATGTATTTTGCATTCTAAATTTTATGTTCTTTCTTTACATATTTGATAAAAATTAAGCTTTATCAATATTCCAGTTGCAATTTTGAATTGTTTCAATTTAGAACAAAATAAAAAGCTGTTTGATATTCGTCTTAGCAGATAGCGAACTTGAAATCTTACCTGTTTTTCAATCTTTGTAGGATGCTTGAAGAAAAGTTGGTGAGCATGCTTAACGAATCCTGGGAGAAATACAATTTGGACGCTCGATTGAAAGAGACTCAGGATGAACTTAATATGAAATTGGAAACGTTGGAGAGTGAGTATTATTTTTTTTAATAAAAAGAACTTTTTTTTGACAGCCTCTGTGGTCGAGTGGCTTGCACACCGGTTTTTATGGTGTCCCATCTCTGAGGTCCCGGCTTCGATCCCCGGCCGGGCAGTGTAGAAAACTAACTTTTCTATATTGCCTCGGGTCTGGGTGGTGTTTGTGGTACCGTCGTTGTTTCCGATTTCCATATTATAAGTGCTTTACCTACTTACTTTGATCAGCGCAACGTATTTGATGTTGACTAATGTTGTATAAAGAAATCTTTCGAAATTAGAAAGGTTCAAGAGTGAGTCCTATTTTTTTTTAACAAAAACAAATTGCATGGTGTGACGGGCTGGAGTCCGCAACTCGACGTTAAGGCTGCCTTTCCACCAGAGATGTGCGAAGTAGCGAGGCGGTGCGAGGATGTGTAGCGACGCTGTGATACGGTTTGTTGTTTTCCACCAAAGCTGTGCGAGGATGCGTTACGAACTCTTTTCAGCTATGCGCGGGCGGGGTACGGTGTGGTGGGGTGAGAGGTGGCGACGTGTCAGTTAGTGTCATACTTTAAGTAGCTCTACTTTCCTAGACCGTTTTGCTTACATTCCTCGCCCGCATCCCTCGCACACATTTCTCGCTATTTTATATGTGGAAATACTTAGCTCCGCTAACCCTTCTCCACCGGAGCTGCGCTAAGCGAGGCTTGGAAAATGAAGTAATCCTATTGGTGGATTTTTTCCTAGCTCACCGCCTCGTTACGTCGCACATCCCTGGTGGAAAGGCAGCCTAAGCGCCTATTTTGCATGTGGTAATAAAAAGAAATTTAAAATATTTTTCTACATTGGAAAGACTAGAGAGTGATAACCACTATTTTTTGTATAAAAATAAATAAAAAATATTTTTCGAAGTTTAAATTTCAAAAAATTGGATTGGGAGCACTATTTTTATATATATATATTTTTTTATATATATATATTTTATATATATTATATTTTATATATATTATATATATATATATACATTTCGAAATTGGAGAGGTTGGAGAGTATATAAGTGTCTTTTGGAACGGGAAAGGTTGCAGAGCACTTGGAGAGCGAGTAGTATTTTCTTTTAAATAAAAGGTAACTTAAATATTTTTCGGAATTGGGAAGTCGGAAGAGTATTTTTTTACGTAAAGAAATTTAAATTATGTTTCGAAATTGTATGGTTAGAGAGTGAGTAGATTTTTTTTAAATAGAAAGATATTTTGATGTTTACTACATAGGTAAAAAATTGCACTACGTCATCATGATTATCAACATGTAAGTATTGATGTTTACAGAGGAGAGCGCAGAGATTGATGCAATGCTAAATGAATGTCAAATAGCTACTGATAAACTGCGCAACGACCTGTACGCGACTTTTAAGGAAGAAACACGTGAATTGGATGCTGTTGTCATTTTGGATACACCAGAAGCCACAGTGAGTGTGTTTCTTTACACAGGGTGTTAACAAATTATGGACACAAGTCCTCCAAACACCGGGGGTTAGTCTATTGTTTAGGTATTGCTACCAAATATTGACAGATGTCCGTAACTTAGATTTTAAAGTCTAAAAATATATGATTAATTTATTAATATAATTTCATTGATCAGACGCCTCTTGTTAGAACTAGATTTTGTAGCAGTAGAGCAACTTGTGAATAAGTTCGTTTCGAAGGGTGCTGGTGAAATTACAGATCTTTATGATTTGAGTGGCCCTACAACGTCGTCCCGTCACTTGGTATTATAAAAAAAATCTGACAAAATGTTTATTTATAATTTTGTTTTATATATTACTTTTACTAAGATTTCATATGTTATATTCGTATGTTACATTTGATATAATAAATTTATCTGTGTTATTGTTGAGTATGTGGCATTTAATTAATTAATTTATTATTATTGACAACCCAGGAAACTTGTTTCCTCTCAATTATTCAAAGGTTAATTGCAAATAATTCCTTGGTGGGATAAGCTTACCTTTGTACACTAACTTGAATTGTTCGTTGAAATTTGTAATTTGTTATGTTGTATACAGGGTTCTTTTTAAAATGTTAATAATCTCGCAGGACTATATTATTAACATCATAAACAATTCTCAATTTTGATCCATGACTTTTACAAAACATAATAAAAGACAATGGGAACTCCCATACAAATTTTTGTTGACATAATTTGTACGTGTCTGTTTATGAAAAATATGTGAAAATATAGAGTTGAAATTTCTGAAGAAATTTTGTTTCGGGTGTACCTGAGTATTCTGAGAAGTCAGGAATTGAAGATATTCCAGTTTGAAGTTTTGTAGGTTATGTGTTACGTAATTGAATAAAACATATTCGCTCATCATATTATTATATCAAAATAAACTACAGAAGCCTTAAACAAATTATATAGGGTGCCCGCAGTGGACATGAAGTAAAGACGAGAAAATTTGATGAATAACTATATTAAATTTCCACGAAGGTATTTCTTAAAGATAAACTAAATATTTTTAAGAACGTCCGAAGTTAGGTACGTTAGGTCTAAAAGTGTCTCATACTTCTAATTAAAATGATGAGTTTTGCATCGGTCACGTAGCACGAATGCAAGTGCATTGACCTGACGTTTTAGGTATGTGTGTTATGTGAAAATCTGGATACATAATAAATATAGTTAATAAAAGCTGAACGGCGCCCTGGCTTTGTGACTTGACGAAAGTTCAGAGGAAATTATTTTGTATACTGGTACGGTCAAAAGGCGTGAATTTAAGCCACAACAAAAAAACTTAGTTAAATAATAATATACCACAGACTATTGCACTGGTAAATCGGACACAAATTATTTTTTTGTGAAACGTGCCGTCTATCCCTGATTTTGGGACTTTTCTGTCAGTTTTACCATTTTCTTGGCATTTTGGAGAAGGAATTTTCTACTTTATATATTTTTTTTAATGAAGTAAAGAAGTGTCTTATTACAAATCGATCGAATCAGTACATTTGATATTACGCGAACTAACTTAATGTGAACAGTGTCCATACGTAAGTACTGAAATTCCCTTTTTAGCGGCTATATGTCGCTCATCGTCAAGAAAATGATAGTTGTAGATATCAGTCGGGTTACGTACTAATTAGTCATTAGTTTCTTTTAAATATGATTTTATTTCCGGATTTAGATAGGCCTCTGTTAAAATTTGAAAAACTTACTGAATTTAAAATAAATGGTTTTTTTTAAAACAAGTTTGAATGACAATTCAAACTTGTAATTAAGACATTTGAAGGCGCTAACGAATTCTTTGAACTATGATTTTTGATTCTTTACCAAAAATAAACTTTAACTTTTTGTTGTACTATCTGACACTTTTTAGATCAGGATTTGGTAGTAAGTTCAAACGTGCAAGCGTACTCCGCGACAACTGCTGCCCCCGTCCTGCACATAGTTATTACCGTTTAGGGCGATCTATTTATATCTATTTATTTTCGTATGAAAGTAAAATGTGGTGAATTATTAAAAGTCATCAAACAAAAGTTGTTTATGATGTTAGTAATATAGTCCTGCGAGGTTGTTAATATTTAATCACCTTGTATAGGTATCTATATAGTGTGACTTCTTCTTCTTCTTCTTCCTGTCCTTATCTCACGTTAAGGGCACAACATGTATTTTTCTTCCATCCTCCCCTGTCAGCCGTCAGTTTTTATACTCACACCTTTCTTATCCATGTCATCTTAATAATCCATCCATCTTTTCTTTGGCCTTCCTTTCCCCTTATATTCCTCCACATTCATACCTAGCACTCTTCTCATCACGTGACATTCTTCCCTCCGCATGACATGTCCATACCACGCTAATCTATTACTATATACTTCCCCTGATGTACTCATTCCTTATCTTATCCTTTCTTGTCACTCCACACTATATAGGGTGACTATGAACTTTAATTTCTAAATAATGTACGATGTTTACTAGCTATTCCTTTCATTAACGGTGAAGGGAACAAACGTGATGAAGTATTTATATCGAAGACGGTTCACAGCCCTTCAAAAACATCGTTAGCGTCGCCGATCATGGCTAGTCCTTTTCTAGAAGACCCGTAATCAGTAGTGGAGCGTATAATCGGTACAGGGTAATTGTTAACTCTTTACAAATTTATTTTACAGTACTCGTGCACAGAGAACGCTGAGAAGTTCGGAAATGAGGTAACCGTCTTTTGGATCGTTTTTAATGCAAAATTGATATTTATGACTGAGTCAAAATACTTTGACCTTTTTTTTACTTATTTTTTAAATTTATTAGTTACGCAAAATAAGTCGACCTCCGTGGTTGAGTACACGCCGGTTTTCACGGTATCGACATCTCTGAGATCCCGGGTTCGATCCCCGGCCGGGTCAATGTAGAAATACTTTACTATCTTGAGTCTGGATGTTTGGGTACGGTCGTTGCTTCCAATTTTCATAACACAAGTGCTTTAGTTATTTACTTTGGGATCGGAGCAACGTGTGTGATATTGTTTAATATTTATTTATTAGTTTAAAAGAGACGTCTGGTAACTCCATACAAAAATAACAGTGCGCCTTGTAAGTGTGTGCGACTGTCGCGCGCCGTGTACGGATGCACATGTTTATGTCTTACTACTACTTCTTTTATTATATTATACTAGTATATTATTGCCTTATATACTATAGGAAAACATATAGCTTGTATATTAAAACGTTTTTTAAGTATATTATAATTTACATACACAGTCAACACACCGCAAGCGCAGTCTTTCTTCAGCAACCGAAGTCCCGGCCAAGCGCACGGCCATACCACTCGGATACAAGCCTTTGGAAGATAAGCAAATGCAACATACAATACAGGTAAGTCTATCTAACTGTATACCGGATCTCACAGTCTCTGAGATACTAGCCAATCCCTCGGTCGATGAGGTCCCAGCTAATTTTTCAAGACAATGAGGTTTCGGCTAATCATTCGGACGACAAGGGCCCGGCTAACCTCTCGCCCAATTAGGTCACAGCCAGTGGCAGATTTGCCCTAAGGCCTAGTAGGTCCGGGCCTAGGGCGGCCAATCGTGACAAAAAATTCACTATGATGACAAGAAATAACTCAAAGTACCTAAATATTCTAAAAGCTCACGCACATTATGGCGGGCCGCGCTGCATCGCATCGTATAACAATAATCTTCCTAAGTCACTTTCGTACATTTTATGTATAAAATATAGATATGTAACATATCTGTAATGTAATGTATAATAGCTATATATTATCACTACCGCGTCTGTCTGACTGTCTGATCGCGATAAACTCAAAAATTACTGAACGGATTTTCATGCGGTTTCCACCAATAGACAGAGTGCAGTTATTACAATTAACTGAATTTCGAATTGATTTCGACAAAAGTTGGCAATAAAGTAAATTCATTATGTAGTCTACCAGTATATGATGAGTGCTGGAGAAAGGGGCGGCTGGTACTGACTACATTGCCTGGGACCTAGGGCAGCTAAGACTGCAATTCCGCCACTGATCACATCAAATCTCAAACGTTAAGATCTCGGCCAATCTCTGACAATGAAAGAAAGGAAACGCATTTATTTGAGGTCAATTCAATAAGATCCTAGTTTATCTCTTGGACATTGATTGCCTAGCTAATTTCTCCCATCCTAATAAATTTTGTGGTCAATGAGCTCTGTTACTGATTGTTGGAAAAATCAGTATACACACAGTAAAATGTACAAGTATTATTTTTTATCTCACTGGATAGTTGTGTTTCTTATAATATAAATTATTCCTCCAAATCCAAAATCCGCGCCGGTACTTAAGGCGCAGACCAGCTTGAACGGTCATACTATATTAGAAAAACACTTCGCGTTCTATATTTTTTTTTATTTCACAGAAATCTTCACAAAAACCGAAAGCACCGCCTCCATCCGTAACGGACTCTAAAATCGATGACGACGTAAGTGTTTTTTATTGATTTATTACATTTTGAAGCCGCAAGCTTAGCTGTTACCTGGTACACCTGAATATCTTTATGAAAAGCTTTATCTGGTGTTAACGTACGCTTCAGAGAGGGAGATCTGCCCGAATTAGTGTACTTATGGTACCACAACTTAGAAACTTTTAGGGGAAGTTTCTAATATTTCGTCTCAAAGTGCTGTAATATATTCCACCACATACACGGAATGAGACATCCAAACACAAATTCAAAGCACTGTACCGGCAACATATTCTCACTTCAAAACTCTGTGTAGTGTGATTTCACTCTTTTATAGTTTATGACACACTTGCTCGTAAACAGTGTCGTGGCATGCAGGCAAAGTTGACTGTAATGTTCTAAATGGCACACGGGCTTTTTCATTACGTAAACACTAAACACTAAACAATTGAACTATACGACTAAAAAGTCGTTGAAAAACCAAATACAAAGACACGACGCAAGCACATAGAAAAATTCGTTGGATCCGTTGGTTCGTTCCGTGGCTTAGTTGGTATAGCGTCTGACACGGTATGCAAGAAGACGTCGGTTCGAATCCGACCGGATGGAAGGAATTTTTTCTGAGTGTTCGATCTTTGTATTAATGATTACAACAAACTAGTGGAGTAATTTCACAAAAAATAATTGAATGTCAATTCAATAAAAATTTAAAATTGTACTATATTTTACTATATTTAATATGTGAATTCAAATTCTGCAGTGTTTTTAGAATTTGGATGCAAAATCCTTAAATGTTCTGTTGTGAAGCGATGTTTATTCATACAAGAACTAAATTATCGTTGTATCTATTTCCTCGCAAACGTGATGAAAAACATTGTATGTAGTACAGGCGGTAAAAATTGCAAACCTGAAGTCATTAAAGCCTTCGGCTTCTAACGAACTCGATTCCACAAATTATGATTCAAAGTGTATTTCGTAGCATTTAAGTTTGTTTGAAAAGAGCAATCCCTAGAGTTTCTTGCTCGTTCTTCTCAGGGAGGTCAGCGTAGTGAACGAGCAGTAGCTTAAAAAATGACGTTTTCAAGTGTAAAAATTTTACGTATGGACATTGACTTACAATTATATGGACGTCGAGTCCGCGCTAAAAAGTGTCCGCACTTGTAAGGCGCTAAAATCGTATACAGAGCGCGACACTCCGCTTTAGTCTTCATTTGTTCTACTGACAGCGCGATACTGCGATGGCATTACAATTTAAATTTCGAATAGGTTGACTTGGGACATTTTTTTCGTGGTTTTTGTATTAGACCCGTCGTCCATTTATTTGTAAGTCAATGCGTATGGAATAAACAGAATTTTCTCAGAATCAGAATTTTGAATTCCCAACAGAAAGATGTATCTGTTGTCCACCTGTCAGCGGAAGCGGCTCCAGCTGACTTGCCGCCATCGGGCGATATTGTCCACCCGCCACTGCGTGTCGGCATGGCCATATTCGCCATGCGGAATGCCTTTGGTTCTTGGCTGAAAGCGAAAATTGCCGAAGTTCTGCCGAAAGCTGTTGTAAGTACCTGACGACTTATCTTGGCTTAAACTTTCGTTCTACTCAGTTGAAACGTCATATCACGCACATTTCTTCTTGTTTTTATTAATCGACTTTAAAAAGGAGGAGGCTCTCAATTCGACTGTATTTTTTTCGTATGCATGTTACGCGATAACTGAATTTGTGAACTGATTTTGATGATTCTTTTTTTGTTGGAAAGAGGGTATCTCAGTATTGGTCCCGTTTAAATTTGAAGAAAACATTCCACCTTTAAGGGTGGCAAACTAGGGGATGAATCCGGTTTTGCGCACTTTGCGGCTTAATTCTTCGAACTTTTGAGGTCAGTTTTTTTATATAAAAAAGTGATCGTATTAATGGCCTACACTACAATAGTAGCTGTAGAGCTCCTTGTAAAAGAGTTCGTCCAGGCGAGTATTGACACCTTGCTTTCTTCTGCTGCCAAGTGGTAATATGAGTGAAGTGGACGATGTGAACTGTATGAGAATGGAGTGAAGAAGGCGACAAAATGAACACAAATATGACAGAAATGTAATAAATATCACATCATTTCAAAACAAAAACACAGCAAAAAGAATAGGAAAATAAAATAAAACTGCAAGGAGTCCGCGACAATGAGCATATGCTGGTGAAATTACAAATTTACTAACGCTCGCTGACGGGCCCCTCAGATCTAATAGTAACATAAACCTCCGTAGTTAAGTGGCTTGCATAGCGGTTTTCATAGTGTCACTATATCAGAGATCCCGGGCTAGATTCCCCGCATGCGTCTGTCATGGGAAAATACGCTCTATTTGTTTAGCCTTAACGCTTTAACTAAAAAGAGCCTCCCGGGCACGCGGGCGAGCGTGGCTTGAATTTGGTCTTTGTGGTGGTCCGCGCGGTTGTATGATTCAGAGAAATTTAAATGTTGTTGCCTAGTAAATAGAATTCTGATTACACAAGCGCTTTAGTTACTTACTATGGGATCAGAGCAACGTATGTGATGTTATCTAGTATTTATTTTATTTATAAATACCTTATTGTTATTGATACGAAGATCGAAATAACACAAAGAAAAACTCCTTCGATCCAGCTGGACTCGAACCAGAGACTTTTCGCCAAACCGGGGCTACTCTCCTAACTGAGCTAAGGAACCATTAAGCAGCCATTACTAATTTCTCTATGTGCTTGTTGCAGATCTTTCTTCTTTCTTATCTTTTGGTATTAACGGTGCCACCCATGATAAATTAGTCAATTTTATTCATTTTGTACGAAAAACGTTTTATGAAACTTGACCAACTGTTGTCCCGATTGTTTTCGTCCCATACAATGAAATGATCCTTTCATGAAACTGAGTCGATCGGCACTAAAAAAATGTTGGTCTATTTTTATTCATTTTTATGGACAACACACGCTTGACCAAAAAATTTACTATGCCAAAATTGTTTTCACAAAAAAATAAGACTAACGCCTGCGTCTAACGCCTCATTGCGCTTAAGTGACGCGCAGAGCCGCTCGACTGCATCCAAGCGTCGACGCCCGTTTCCATATTTGCATAACACAAATTTCTACCTTAATTATGGGAAAATAGAGATGAATATACTATAGGCGAAAAACATGACGCGTCGCGACGCGTCGACTATGCGCCAGTGTGAGTTGAGCCTTAATGGTTCCTACGACAGTTTCCTTGTATCTTCTTTGGTTTCGGATTTTCAATTTAAAAAACACTCCGTATTATTAAAATATTAAATTTCATTCCTAATTTTTCAATATTTCAGCAACAATCACAATCGTTCACCATGTGCAAAGTGAAGTTTGAGAGTAAAAATCACAAAAACGCCTACAAAATATTGTCAGCACGATGCTTGGCCTACGCGGAACCTGCCTCTGTGAGATTGACAATTGGTAAGTGTCTAAGTATAAATTGTCTCCCTATTCGCTTATTACCGGGTCTGCCATATCTGTAGTAACTGTGATACAACAACACCAGGCCATAAATATTACAAAGATTATCGGTCTTAATCGGCTACAATCCGATCGAGATTTAGAAAAAGTTTATCGGTTATAATCGGCTACATTCAGAAAAAGCTTTAGAAAAAGATTATAGGCCTTAATCGGGTACCATCTAAGCGAGTTTAAAAAAACTCTTTGGTCATAATCTCATACTTTCTGATAGAGATTTGGAAAAAGATCATCGGCCAGAATTGGGTACATTCTCATAGAGCTTTAGAAAAAGGTTATCGGTCATAATCGACTACCTTTTTATCGAAGTTTAGAAAAAGTTTATCGGCCATAATCGGCTACCTTTTTATCGAGCTTTAGAAAAAGTTTACCGGTCATAATCGGCTACCTTCTTATTTATAGAACGCTGTTCGAGTTCCATCGCACGACTAATTAGTGACAAATGTCACACAAGTATGAGTGACACAGACAACGATGACGAACCCGATATCAGCCGATAGTCTTTTTCAAAAGCTTGATGTTGTAATTTATGTGGAATTATACTGTACTATATTCGATATTTATTGGTCATATTCTATTATTTTTATAGTCATATTTACTTACTAATATTATGCTCCCCGAATTTTGTGAAAAAAAAACAAAGAAAAACAAAAACGAATATTGTGATAAAAAATAAACAAAAAACAAAATAAAAACAGAACAGATCCAAAAATTCAGTTGACTTATGTAAATTGGAGGTATCGATTTATTCCATCATGTACTACAGTACGGAAAATAGCAACCGATACTGCAATTGCTTAACTGCCTCTGTGGCCGGACTGTTACCATGCCGGATTGTAACGCAGAGGTCCCAGGTTTGATTCCCGGGCCGAAAGAAATATTTGTATGGCCTACTTTTATTTCTCTCGTGAGTTTGAGTGTAATTTGTCGTTGTCTATGTGTGTGTTCAGTACAGAACGTAAAAGTTTAGTTAGTAGTTTAGTCTCATTATAGCAATACCGGTAATTTTTGTTGTAGTCAACACCGGTGGCCATTTTACTCGCTCTTCCAAAAATTTTACAAGTGTAACGAGCATTTATTTCTATATAATAAAAACCAATATTTTAACATTTCTTAGCCTTTTATTCAACAGAAAGTGTCCATGACACCCGCGACACAGGGTTTCCCTAGTGCGGGGCTATGTTGAGTGTGTGCGCTATTATTATTATTAATAATAATCCACTGATTATAAATAAATATACAACAAATACACATTATTTCTTATATATGCAGGTTATTATATTATAAGTCATTATAAGTCAATTGTAAGTCTATTATAAGTCAATGTTAATAAGTGTCTTTCCTTTTACGGATTTTATTTTGTTTAAATATAACATTTATTGTTTTTTATTCATGAATTAATTTTCTCTTCAGGCACTCGCGTAATAGCTCTGTTTAAGGACAAGAACACGGTGCTACGGGAAGCATTCTACTCTGGCGTCGTGGCGGAAATGCCCAACCCTGTTAATAAATACAGGTAAGATTTGTTTTATTGAATATTATTATTTGTGTAAACAAGTTTTGTGTAGTAATACCATGATATTCATATATGGAACAAATAATACAAATCGCAGTAGAGCCTCCTTGTGAAAGTGTTCATCCAGGGAAGTGCTGCCATCTTACTGCTATATTTCTGCCACCAAGCAGTAATGTCAGCATTACAATGCTCAGGGTGACGGGGGCAGTGGCAGTGCCCCTGAGATCCTTGCACGACATGCTCATCCCTTCACTTGGTATTATATTTTTTTTGTGAAAATACTCCACTGGTTTGTTGTTATTATTGATACAAGCACGTAGATAAATTTGTAAGGTTTGCTGACTCGTATTGTAGCTCAGTTTTGAGAGCGATAGCCCCGGTTTGGCGAAAAAGTTGCTAGTTCGAGTCCAACCGGATCGATGGAATTTACCTTTGTGGTTGTTTGATCTTTTTATCAATAAATAATAAATACAGGTAAGGCTAGAATATGTACCTCGGACAATATTAAAGAAATCTCCAATTACCTAAGTAATTACTAAGGCTATACTCCGTCCAACTATTTATTTAACTTTAAACATATGCATGCTTCCGAAGTTCCGTAGTTACATACAATCATAGCAAAAAAATGCAATACTTTGGACTCTTATTTTTTAATTTTGGTGAAGCAACGTGCTCTTTAGCTCCGATGTTTATCGAGCCAACAGATTATGTATCGAAGATTATTCAAGTTGATAAATTTTGGTACCTGTCTAATAAATTACAATGAAATTAAATAAATTATAATAAATTTTTATTGTTTATTATAATGAATCTTCGGATTCTTAGCCATATGAACGAGAATCATCACTTGAATCCTTATTAACATTAATGCTCAGGCCAAACAGAGGCGGCCGCGGAAGCGTTCCGGTCGCGGGAGTTTTTGTAATGTACGAGTTCATATGAACCCTATCACACTTCCATGGCCGCCTCTGTGTGGCCAGAGCATAATTATTCATTCTTGAGTACATAAATTGTCAAACGCGGCATCACTATCCCAATCAAACAATATCTTCTTTTTTGAACCCGCTCACATTCACGATTTTAAGTTCTTCATAAATAAAATGGATTGTTATTAAAAAAATCGAATGGAAATCGCATTAGGACATCACTAATTGATTAGAATTCGAGCTGTCAAAAATTAAATAGATGGTTGGACGGAGTATAACGATAATTATTTATTATACAGCTTCTGCGTACTTGAATGACAAAAATCTGTGGTAGTGTAAGGGTCGTAGCCGTGGGTTAGCGTAGCGAGAGGCACATTTCAATGAGAAACGAGGAAAATAAACATAAATAAAACTACTAAATGTATTCAGATCGAAGTTTCTTCTTCTAGAACAATCAAGATATACTTTTTTTACAATACTATTTTTTTATATATAATTACCATTGCAAACCTATTTTCATTCAGCCAGCACTAATACAAATCATAATGCTTAGTCTACAGTAGTGACCCATTTAGCTCTTGCAGATAGTCTCGATCTAAGATGTTTAAATGAAATATTTTATTCAAATGTATGTTTACAAAGAGCAACCCCTTTCTTGCTCATTTTTCTCAGGGGAATCTGCCTTACGAATGAACAGTAGAGTTTAATGAGTATGACGATTTCAAATGGGTAATTTGCTTACCTGTGAAATAAAGACTATTTGCCTTTGACGGCAAAAGACAGCCCGGTCACATGGATATTTTGTCTTTCAGGGTGTAAGCGTTTAAAGAATAATTATTTGTGCAACTTTCGCATTACCGCTAAAGCCACTGTATCTACTAATTGTGTCAAAATTTTCACAGCGTTTCCGGTGAAGCCACTGTTTATGTCAAACTTTTGAAAGCATTGCCGTTGAAACCACTGTTCCTACTAATTGCCTGTCAAAATTATGACAACGTTTCTGGTGACGCCACTGTTTCTGTCAAACTTTTGAAAGCATTGCCGTTAAAACCACTGTTTCTGCTAATTATCTGTCAAATTTTAGAGAGCGTTGCTGTATTGATTGTCCGCGAAGCCAATCTTTGTACCAATTTGACACGAAAATTAGTACGTACAATCTGTATTTAATTTCTTTCCAGGTATCTAGTCTTCTTCGACGACGGCTACGCCCAATACGTACACCATGTGGATACCCGATTAGTGTCAGAGTCCTGCCCTCTTGTTTGGGAGGAGGTCCATCCATTCTCACGGGAATTCGTCAAGGAGTATTTACTCGCGTATCCCGAGAGGCCGATGGTGCGGCTACATACTGGGCAAAGTTTGAAAGCTGAATGGAATGGTAATAATTAATATTTTTTTAAGATAGTATATACAGGGTTATATAACACACTTGATATAAAAAAAAAAAAATTTAGGTAAATGGTGGTCCTGCCGCGTACTGGAAGTGGACGCGTCCCTCGTGAAAGTGTTATTCGAGACAGATGGGCGAAGAGAATGGATATACCGCGGCTCTACTCGCCTCGCGCCGTTGTACCTCGAGCTACAGGCCGCTGAGAGACACCGCGCTAGACCTATGCCCAGAAACAGACTGCAGAATAAGGTACGTCGTACTGTTAGTAGACTTTGCGTAATAGCAAATATATCTTGATACCTCACACGTAAGCTCTTGTAAGCGACAAAGTAGCATTTTTTTACTTTTAATATTAATGTATATATAATAAATTCCATGCTTTAAAGTAAACAAAACACTATGTATTATATATATATATTATTTATTTTCTGTTCTGTTTACTTTTAAACATGGAACTTATTATATGTTTAAAAGTTTAGTAATTTAAATGATCATTTTAAATTTGCAAAAGCAGCAGGCAAAAAATCTAAACGGACATCTTTTTTAACGATTGATCCTTTTTCTCTGAGACATAAAACAAATTAAATCGTTCCATATTTTAATCTGCTCTGAGCTTAGCAAAAAATGTTTGATTGATATAAATTAACTTCGATTGTTTTATTTTGGTCCTCAAAACTAAGACAATTGAGCATTAGAAATAAAATTTTGATATCGAGTACGGGTTTCGCGATTGTTACACATTGGATATGAAACTATTTTTCCGGAATTAAATCGCGTATATTTGTTTTTTCAAACAAACCGACGTTTTGGGCCCTTTACAGGTCCCATGGTCACGGTTGACTGAGGTGATACAGTCATCAACCAGTTATGTTTCCATATTTTTTCACTATACTTACAAAAGCTTTTAATTAAATACCTTATTTTTAATTTTACTAAGAAACATTCCAATTTACGCTACGTTACGTTTTACAAATTATTTTATTGATAAAATTTTGATACTTGTTTTTAAAACTGAGTAAGTGTTGATTATATTTGTATACTAATATTGTCTTAATTATAATATAATTTGACCTGATAACATGTTCGGAAAGGCAAGCGAACTAGCTTCTGCTTTTCATATACTAACTTAACCTACTGAATGGAGGGCGCAATCAAGCAACCACGATTTATTAGGAGATCAATATCAAAAGATACACTGGTTATAAATGTCATCAATCGTTAAAAGAAGAGACCAATAGTAAATAAAGAGGATCAAATATTATTTTTGAATACCACATATTAATTTAGTATGCTTAAACATAATAATAGTGTTACCTTGAATGCAGTTTATTTATAATTTATCCGTAGATCAACTAATATAGACGGAACAATTTATATATTACATCAAACATTAAAAAAATCGTTCATTTGGACGTCGGGTGTAATATAAAAACAGGAAAAAAAATGGCCGAAGTTAATCTATACAAACGTAGTGACATGTAACGAAACATAAAAAAAACTAAAACATTTAATTTAAATTGTAATGTCATTGCAGTACTGCCTAATTTTGCTTGCAACAATTTAAGCGCCCCAAAAACACCGTATTCTGCATCTACTGGAAACTTAACAAAATGAACCATATTTAGCTTCGACTGAAAATTACTCGAACACAAGAGTGATGGAGCAGCCTTCATTGTAAATATTAATTATTATTATATATATAAATATATTATTATGTCGAATTTTGTACAAATCTAAACGTAAACTCAAATATCTGTAATTCTGAAAACCGATTTATAACAAAACCGTTACGCTTTCAAGTAATTTTGATGCTTCGCACAAAGCCAAAATTAGCTTTTGTTTTGTAATATTCCTAAAAAAATACATTTGACATTATGAAAATTCGAGCTAACGTTGTTTCGGGCAAATGTATTTTCTGACTTCTGATAGGTAATCCCAAGTCGTAAAACGAGTACAACAATATTTTGTTAGTTATTGCTAACGTTTAATAAAAAATCATTTTAAAAATAAGATTAAAATCAAAGCAACTCTACGGTTTCTTTGTTCTAAATATTTCAATCGCTTGTGATTCGAACAATAATTGAAAGTGACCAAGAAGTTTTATATAAACTTTTTGAAATTGACGTAATGGGTCCCTTTCCATCTTTTGCTCATGCAATGTGTAGAAAAAGGACAGTTAGCTATTTTATTATTTTGTTTCCTTTTGTAATTTTTATTTACGATTCATTTATATATAATTTAAATACTATACAACACAATATATTTGTTTAGTGAAAATATGATACAAAATCCTGTTTCTACACTTTACTGCAAAATTAATTACTTATTATTATTATTGACTGTAATTTTTACATGTTATTATTATATAGTACTGCATGATTGACAACCTCTGTATGCGATTTTAACACCCTATAGTCCGCATCTACTTTTTAGCGCGAACCCAACGTCCATCTGTTGGTAGGTCAATGGTTTATATAAAAAAGTGCACATTACAATAGATCAATTATATCTTTGAGAATCAAATAATATTATCCCCTATAATATACATAAAAAGGTCCTTTTACAGGTCCCGTGGTCACAGCTGACCGACTCACTGGTAGACTTTCGTACGATAGGCGTTCTTACGATATTTTTACAAGTTAACAATCCTGACTATTTTATCTTTGTTCCCAGCCTAACATGCCATACGTAGAATATACAAGGTCAGACGAACAGGAAGCCGCCAAGGTGATAGCTGAAGCGGAGAACAAAGCTCAACAAGAGGTAACATTTTTGTCTATACTTATAATCTTTTTTTTAAATATGGAATAATATGACAGTACATTGCGCAAAAGTGCTGCGCGTTTATACGCAGCTAGTATATTCTATCGACTATCGACTGGATATTGGTTACGCTTATGAAATAAATAACCGAACTCGTTTCATTTGAATCAGACCCGGCAACGACAAATGCTGGACATAGGTTTATTTGAATTGTCAATTTTTGTAACATCATTCATACACTATATTTAGAATTATGTCTATTAAAAATGCAGTCTTCACTTTGCATATCGACTGTGAACTGGCAACCGGTACTATCTCAATTTTGACAACTTTACACGATGAAGAAAAAAATTGTTTGCGTCATTTATAGCATCTGGTTTATTAAATAAAAATACGTAGTGCATGTGTAATAAAAATATTTAAAAACTACATATTTTTATTTAATCAATTAGATGCTATGTAAATGACGCAAACAATTTTTTTCTTCATAGTCTAAAGTTGTTAACATTGAGACAGTACCGGTTGCCAGTTCACAGTCGACATGCAAAGTGAAGACTGCATTTTTAATAGACATAATTCACAGTCGATATATTAAAGTCTCCATATTCGACGCCTCCTACGTAAAGTAACGTATGTCGAAATTGCCAAGTTTACAGGGAAGCATTTTAAAGTTCTAAATTCACTGAAATGAGCACAATACGTGACTTTAGCATTTCTCAGTTTTATTCAGCAAATCTCGTTACTCACATAGAGTATTATAAAATCCTAGATATCGGTTAGATGATCTATGTTCTTTCATTCAGAACTTTTCATTCATTCAGAAATTCAGAACTTTAAAACGCTCCCCTGTAAACTTGGCAATTTGGACATACGATACTTTACGTAGGAGGGGGTCGATATTTTAAAGTTTTTCATTTTAATTAGATATAGATAATCCAATCCGGCTGTCCTTATTAAAATGAATATGGATAAAAATTGGTTTTGATACTAGTAGTCCAATGTCAAAATAAGAATAAAGAAGGCAATAACACAATTAGTAATCATTGGAACGTCGTAACATTCCCAATCCAGACATTTTGGGCAAAATTTTACCATCTTTCACAATCTACCGATAAATCTGTCGACAAAAACTACATGACTATTTAAAATTTTATGAAACTGACAACCCTGCAAATGTGATTTTACTCAGTCTTGAAAAAAGACACACTATAGTAATACCAATAATTCCAAAAAATTCCTAATTTCTATCCATACAATATACGTCGTGGCGATATACCCTTTATCAAGGGATATGGCAATATACCCTTTATCAAATAAATGTAAATGATTTATCACCTTATTTTTATTATTATTATTTTTTTAATCGACAAAATCACGAGAAATAAATGTATGGCATGCCAAATATTTCTCCCGGCCCGGGACTCGCTCCCGGGACCTCTGCGTGGCAGCTCAGCATGGTAACGGTTCAGCCACGGATTAGGAAGGAATAATTCCAGGTTTTTGTTGGTAGCGACGACTGGTGGACCATGTCGTTACTAGCAGCAAAATGGCCGTGCCGTAGATCTCGTCATAGTAGTGCACGCTATGATATGTATTTGTTTCGTGGTGTTACAATGTTTTGTGATGTGTGGTGCAGGAGATCAGGCGTCAGCGTGCCGTGGCGAAGAAGTCCACGACCCCGGCCAGCCAGCCGGCGCCGCAGCCGCAGCCAGGGAACCTCGACAACGTCACCAGCAGAGTGGTTGTAAGTATTTTATATCCAAAGCGACTCAATTGTACACCCCCTAGGTCTTCGGGGTAAAAGAATTTCGCTGCCATTCGTTTCATTTTTTAAGTCGTAGGTAGAACAAATTTTCAATGTTAAATATATTAGGAATAAATGTTTCAATTACCGATGGCGGTCTAAGGCGAAAGTGGATATTCTATATTTCCGGTTCGCCAATATTTTTTGTCGCCACAATTTAAACGGCAATATTGTCAACGTTTAGACAGATACTAGATACAGAAGTTTCAATAACGGTACTATCAACAATTTAAAGACGGTAGTTTAAACTTCAACTTTTTGACAGATAATTAAGAGAAATAGTGGTTTCAACAACAGCACTGTCAAAATTTTAACAATTCGTAGCAACGATGGTTTGAACGACAACACTGAAAAATTTTGATACACAAAGAAAAGATCGATTTCAATAACAATACTGTCAGTCATTTATCATAATTTTGCTTGTACTTTGTTTTTGTAAATTTACTGAAATATTTGAAATTTGTATATTCTATATAATACGACATGTAATATCTAGAATAATCATATTAATATATACTCTATGTCAGATCGACGGGATTTTTCTTTTTGTTCGAACTTTGTATTAATTAACTATAGCTACAAAACAGTTTATTACGTTAACACTGAGCAAGAAAAAACAATATCAATGCCATCTGTAATTTATTAGTTTTAACGATAGAAATGCCATGTTACGAGATCGTGTTTTAATTATAAAATAGTCATAAATTAATTACCATCGCTTCCAGTATTACACGCCAAAGAACGCCGTCAAACCGCACAAGATGGTGCCACACACTTGCAGTCCCAAGTGCAAGAGAACTGATGTACTGGCACTCGGCGATCTTAGAACTTACAACCCGTTGGCTAAACCGCTTCTTAGTGGATGGGAGAGGTAAGCTACATACATTTCAAGCCATTTTCTTGCTACAGTTCTAATTAAGGTTTTTGGAGTCTCGATCTCTTTTTTGCATTTTGCATTTTTGAGAGTTAGTAACAATAAAGCAAGTGAAAGTCAAAGTTAAATAGTCATTTATAGCATAGGTAAAATTTTTATGCTTGAAAACGTCATTTTTTAAGCTTCTGCTCGTTCACTACGCTTACTTCCCTGAAAAGAACGAGAAACAATCTCTAGGGACTGCTCTTTTCAAATAAACTTAAATATGGAATACAATTTGAATCATAATTGTGTGGAATCTAGACTCATGTTGTCTTTCATTACGTCTTTGTATAACTCTGCAATTTTGTAATATGATTTTTCAATTAAAGTACTTTTAACGTAAGTTTTAAACTTAGGAAATGATGATCTTAATATATGCTCCGGAATCTTATTGTAAAAACGTATACAGCTCCTTTTGAAAGAGATTGTCCACGAAAGTACTGCACCATTCTTATTTCTGTCGCTAAGCAGTAATGTGAGATTACTGCGTTCTGGTTTTGAAGGGTGAGTGCTAGTGAAATTACAAGCACACGGGACTTGTCAATTTGTGTCTCAGGGCGCGTCCCATTACTTCGTAACGTTTTATTTATAATTGGACGACTGTCGCGTCTAGCCTGTTACCATATCACAACTATCTGTCGTGACTGTGTCGTCGACGTTTATTTTATCGTGGAACGACTGTCGTGTCTAGCTGTTCCCACTAAATCGTAACGACAATTTATCGGTCCACGGCAGCCGCCTTGTCGCGATAGAAACGTTTGAAGCTGTGATTATCTGTCGTCACATTTATAACTGCCTCTGTGGCCGAACGGTTACCATGCCGGACTGCCACGCAGAGGTCCCAGGTTCGATTCCCGGGCCGGGAGAAATGTTTGTATGGCTTACATTTATTTCTCTCGTGAGTTTGGGTGCAATTTGTGGTTGTCTATGTGTGTGTCCATGGCACCCGCGACACAGGGTTTCCCTAGTGCGGGGCTATGTTGAGTGTGTGCGTTATTTATTTATCATGACGTTTTATTTATCGTCTGACGACTGTCGTGCTAGCTCTTCCCATTGTCGCGATAGTCTGACGTAGTAACGTTAAAAAAGTCGTAAACGACAGTTATTTGTGTTGTTCTATTTGTGAACAACTTCATTTAAATATACAAGTCACAACACTTTAGACTACACGACTATATGTCGTCACGATATTAAAGGTACGCGTCCTCAGTATGACGGGGGCAGTGGCCTTCAAATCTTTACAATTTAAAACACTAAGTAGTACTGCAACTACATATTATAGACAGGCGTGTCGCTTACCGCTAGACGCACGACGTCATGTCCCGTCTCTTTCTAAATTCTGGAAATTCTAAATGTACAACCTGTGTATTACAAAGAAATAAATGAAAGTATCTTTTTCAAAACCCGTAGGCAAATAACCCGCATGCGTGGCTACAAGGAAGTGATGTACCGCGCGCCCTGCGGCCGTCGCTTGCGCAACATGCAGGAGCTCCACCGCTACCTGCGCTACATCAACTCCGAAATGGGGGTCGACTTGTTCGACTTCACCCCCTCCACACATTGCCTCGCCGAGTTCGTCCTTAACAAGTGCATTGTCGGAAAAAAGGTAATTAATGACAAACTAGTGGAGTAATTTCACAAAAAATAATTGAATGTCAATTCAATAAAAAATTTAAAGGCAAGATATTCATTTTTAGTTAAATTATTGAAGCATTACTGCCTCTGTAGCCGCACGGTTACCTCGCTGCACAGTGTTTTTTTTACCCCTAAAATGGGACATGTCCCTGTTAACAAAAGAATCAGAGAAAACGTTTCATTCCGATTGCATGAGTCTCACTACAATAGTTTTGGTTGAAACCTCGACCAAAGTTTATGGTATTTGGTATTTAAAAAAAATAAAATTCTAGTCAAATCGTTGCAGCTAAGTAATTCTTTAGATTGTTTTTTGAAAGGCCTTACTTGATATTTCAAACGTTTTTTGGCCACGCTGGCACATATAGGCTGGTAAATCGCCATTTAAATAGTTATTTTTTACTTTATTTTTTTCTGGCTTTATTATAATATGCAAGTTGGATTTGCAACTTGCGTTAAAACCTAGTTGTACATAAAGACTAATTCCACGAAAGAAAAAACAAACACCAACTCCACATAACTTCCGAAATAATATTTTTTTAAGTTTTCGGGACATCACCGGTATTTTGAAGCCATGATATGTGAGTATAGCTGGACAGGTTCATCTAATGAATAATTTAACCACAAATTTTGTGTAGACTTCTAAAAATGGCTTTTTATTTATTTAGGATATTCCACATAGAAAATACTACTTTTGAAATAGTGAACCATAGTAAGGAACGTCACGGTAGCAACAATTTGAGACTAAATATATAAAAATTATGATGAATCTAATGATAAAATCCTGATTGAACACCATATAATAAATAAGAAAGTTACAATTCACAATTTTTACAAATTAAATGTCAAGAATTATAAAAAGCGCGTCATAGTCTTTTATACTAATGCAAAATTATTTTTCTAAATAACCAGAAATAGAGACGAAATGTCATTTTCTTTTAAATTTATTTAGTTTTCAAAAAGTAAACATTATACAATAGTCTATCTCCCGCCAAACTGGTAACAGTTTATTGGCG
This sequence comes from Hyposmocoma kahamanoa, assembly GCF_003589595.1. Lineage (NCBI taxonomy): Eukaryota > Metazoa > Arthropoda > Insecta > Lepidoptera > Cosmopterigidae > Hyposmocoma > Hyposmocoma kahamanoa. Next base: position 5,387,299 of record NW_020653855.1, read on the forward strand.
GGTAGATAGATTATTTAATTTGTTTGAAAACTATTCTGCCAAATCATTACGGTGACAACTGCGCTCCTGACATATGTGTATCTCAGTTTTTTTATTACACTTGGTAGTTTATTATAAATTTAAACACATGTGTAATTTGGACTTTTGACTTTTTTAGTACAGAGTGGTCTTAGGTACGTGCTCTACAACAAGTCTATTTGGGTTTCTTTTCGCGCGTGGGTTTATTTCTATGGTTTTTTTAATAGATGTGGATGTTGCTTGACAAACTTACAGATTTCGTTCACATACATACAAGGAAGAGTCAGGATATTTAAATTTAAATTAAAAGTAGCAATTATCAACAAACAAAGATCGTACACTCAGAAAAAATCCTTCGATCCGCCCGGATTCGAACCGACGTCTTCTAGCATAGCGTGCCAGACGCTACACCAACTAAGCCACGAAACGAACCAGCGGACCTCACGAATTTTTTCCATGTGCTTATTGTCATGTTTTTGTATTTGGTTTTACAACGACTTTTTAGCCATAGCGCCATCTATGAAAGTATTTCGTCACCCAGTTTACAGCTACCAGCCAGGCTAGAGATGACAATTATAACAAACTAGTGGAGTAATTTTACATAAAAAATAATTGAATATCAATTCAATTAAAAAATTTAAAAGTAGTAGTAGGTTAATAAGTTGCTACAGTTGTATGGAGTGTGGTCTTTCTCCATCTATGACCACGCCTCAAGATCGCTTCGCTATATGTTCATAGTGTTGTTGATTGTTTCAGGACTTATCCCATGGCAAAGAGAACGTACCAGTCCCTTGTGTCAACTACTACGATGACTCCTTGCCTGAATTTTGTTCATACAACACAGAGCGGACTCCCACTGCTGGAGTCCCGCTTAACATCGATCCGGAATTCCTCTGCGGATGCGATTGCACTGACGATTGTGAGGTAGGAACACACAATATTTTATTTTTTCTATAAATAATATTGTATTTTATAATACCAAGTGACGGGACGAACTAGTCGTCCATCTGGTGGTAAGCGACACGCCTGTCCATAACCAGTTGCAGTGTCACTTAGAACTCCTTTTTTTTGAAGTCGGTTAAAAAAATAATACAATTGTTACAATCTGTATAGGATAAATCGAAGTGCGCCTGTTGGAAGATGACTCTAGAAGGCGCTAGAACAATTGGCCTGGATGTACGAAAAGTGGGCTATGTATACAAGAGATTACCAGAGCCATTGCCGTCTGGAATATATGAATGTAACTCCAGGTTAGTTTAAGTTATTTTATTAATAAGTTACTGGGAAGTATTAACTATAGGTTCGCCTGACGGATAGTCGCATAAGGTCAGCTTGTGCTGAATTTTTTTTTTCATGGAGGTAATATTCTCATTTTCCCGCCGCATAATATTGTAACTACAGTCACAGATACTACCACTGAAAATGTACCCGACGCATGTTTCGCCTTTTTACAAGGCATCCTCGCGGATTATTGATTCTTCGCACGGAAGAAAAAACAATGGAAGCCTCACATTCATAATTTGCAACACTGTGATTTTTGATAAAGATTGTTCGTAGTTTCTAATTTAAAAAGAAATAAACGCTGTACTGATGGGCAAACAAGGTTTAAATTATATCGTTAAAAGTTCAATACCATCAATACCAATTTTTGCAAGTTACGACGTTTTCATTTTATATTAAAATTTCAATCAATGTGTTGCCATCTAGCGGTCAATAGCTGAACGACGACGATTTCGAGATGTTTACTTAGTAAGAAGCGACCATAATGCAGGTTTACTTTCGTTTCTTACAACAAAAAAGATATTACGATAAACAGAAAATTGAAGAACTATGGTATGAAACGCCATCATAATAATAAAGTATTACAAGTGCGACAATCATTTTGCTCTCCCAGAGTAGCAAAATAAGGCATTTTCTACGATTTTCGAAGTTTTGCGCGAGATAATTGACACGACCAGAACTTACAAAGTGAAAATGGCGAACTGTACTTAAGTATGTGGAACTTGGCGTTCTGTTGGCACACATGCCACACAAACTAACCACTTCTACTGTATTTATTTTTCGGTGATTCTTCGTTTTTCACCCGAAGAAAGGGAATGAAAGAAAAAAGAAATTCAACACAAGCGCAGCTATTTTGCACAATTGCCTCCACTGCAGAGTATCAAATTAAGGATCTAAAAATGGAAGAAAATCCATTTCATTTTTTTTCACTTTCCAATCCGTAGGCAAGAAACAGACAGCACGGTGGTTGATATTCAGTCTTTTCGGTTTTCAACTAACATCTGACGGCTCAGAGACTATTATTACTATTACACTGGAAGAGACACAATAATATTATTAACTTTCTCATTATAGATGTAAGTGCAAGTCGACGTGCTTAAACCGAGTGGCTCAACATCCCTTGCAGTTAAAACTACAGGTAATACATAGGGCGCACTATAAGTTTCCGGAACTGGCCACTTACGTAAACAATGTTTAAAAAGTAATTACAACATTTGAAAATGGAACTTTTTTGCTGAAAAATACAGTTTGTTTCATCTGACTGTCTCTTGTTTTTACATTGTGGTGTCGTTTAGAAATTGGTTGTGTACATAACCATGGATTTAACTCGTGAAAATTAGTGTGACTATTAGTGAATGATTGGAAGTTTTATTGGAAGACCCAACAGTGCCACATGAGGCCCCACGTTTGATTCTCGGTTGGACCAATTGAGTAATCTAAGTTTAATTTCGTTACCGTGATTCAGAAATGTGTTTAGTTTGATAGTGCACATTTTGTATCATCAATACACAGCCCACTCATGCTCAACTGTGAGAAGTATGTGGCTGGATCATGGTCATATTAACATATTATTATGATATTAACTTATTTCACCAGGTATTCAAAACGCTCAATCGCGGCTGGGGTATTCGTGCGCTGAACGATGTACCTAAAGGATCATTCCTGTGCGTATACGCAGGAAATCTACTCACGGACGCTACAGCTAACCTGGTAAGCAATTGTTTTGTTAAACTTGTTCTTGTTAAAATGCATATCAATAAATATTGTTTTCGATATTAGTAGGCCAACTGTCAAAATAAGATTGAAGGAGGCAGTAACGCAGTTAGTAATCATTAGAACCTTGTAACATTCACAATTCAGCCATTTTGGGAAAGTTTTACATTTTTTCACAGTCTATCGATAAAACTGCCGACAACAACTACATGTAGGAAATGAAACTGTTTTTCCGAATTTAAATCGCGTATATTTCTTTTTTCAAACAAACCGACATTTCGGGCCCTTTACAGATCCCATGGTCACGGTTGACTGAGGTGGTACAGTCTAATATTGATGCAAATGAGTGTCTAATATTGATGCAAACCACCCTATTTTTTCACTATAGTTACAATAGTTATTAATTAAATACCTTATTTTTAATTTTACAAAGAAAACATTCCAATTTACGCTACATTAAGTTTTACAAATTATTTTATTGAATGAATTTTTCTTAAGTTCAATTTTTTATTAATTAATAATAGAAATTAGAATACATTAAAACATATTAACTAGTACTGCAGTCTTATGTCTGTTTGAGATTTTTCTTTAGAGGAAATACTGGATTCCAAACTGGTGGTACGGAGAAACCATCTTCCCTGTTGAAATTAGGATGTTTTTTAATTTCAATGGCCTCTCGTAGCATCCTGGGTAGATAACGGATTTCTTTTGCAAGGACCTGGAGTTTGTCAAACTTCATTGAATGTGTAGGTTTATCCATGACATGCTCGGAGACTGCAGACTTGTTCACGCGACGGTCCGAAACGTCGGTTTGTTTGAAAAAACAAATATACGCGATTTAAATCCGGAAAAACAGTTTCATTTCCTATGTGTAACAATCGCGAAAACCTAAGAACTCGATAACACTACATGACTATTTCAAATTTTATGAAAACAGCTGGCAACCCTGTGAATGTCATTTTAGTCCGTCTTCAAAAACCCTTTAGTAATATTATTTTAATGAAGAACGAAAGACTTTGGCAAAATAAATATGTCTAAAAATTAATCTGACAATGTTCGAAATTAGAACGAATGTACCTTTTTCGCATGAAACGATGCCGACGCGCCTGATTGATAGGTGTTGCCAAACTTCGAGTATTTACAACCTAAATTAAGTGGCTTGTAGCTTGCTAGTAGTGTTAGGTCATGGAAAATATCCCATTAAAAAAAAAATATTTTTCTGAATATTTTTCCAATATTTTTCCGCCTATTTTCCACATATTATTATGACGTTGACACCTGTCTAAAATTACAAAAGATATTTCTAAACGTAGAGCCTACAAAATATACAATTTCCTATTTTTGAGGAAATTTTCCGGAAAAAATTCCCCTATTTGGAATTTTCCGGAAAATTACACAACAGTACTCGTGACTCACTGCGTAACTGACGCCATCTATTGGTTTATATCGGTAAAGCGGGTGATACATAGAGGTTGGGCCATATTCAAATTCATTTAAGGGGCAACGTACGCTTCTATAATAAGATTCCGATTGATATTCAAAATTTGCCATTTACGAGGTTTAAAACTATTGTGAAAAACTTTATACTAAAGGTTATTATACAACTTCTGCGTACTTGGATGACAAAAATCCTTTGTACTGACCCGTTTCGCTCTTACAGGTATTCTCGATCTAAGATGTTTAAATTAAATATTGTAATGATAAATCTATTCAAATGTATATTTAGAAAGAGCAACCCCTAGAGTTTCTTACTCATATTCCTCAGGGGTATCTACCTTACGAATGAGCAGTAGAGTGTAATCAGTATGACGATGTTAAATGTAATTTACTTACCTATGAAATAAAGATTATTTCACTTTGACTTTGATTGCGTTGTTTGTTCACCTGTATCATTAATGGAGAAGAAAATGTAAAGGTCAGGCCAGAAGGCGCTGCCTACTCCTTCACTTCACCCATAATATTTGTATATACATACTACAAACAAAATATGAGACAATATTTTTTAATTTTAATATCACACGGACCAAAATTGTTTCTATTTCTTTCAGGACGGTCTAAACGAAGGTGATGAATACTTAGCAGAATTGGACTATATTGAAGTCGTGGAACAGATGAAAGAGGGCTTTGAAGAGGATATCCCTGACACGGACAAGGAACTTGACAAGGTCAGCATATTGGCACCAAATGTACCAAACCTTTTAATCTCTTTATTATATACGACGGGGGATACTCTGGAAGGCCATTTACGGAGAAATCGTCAATAATTTTGGCGGTTTGGAAATGAAAACTTTTTCAGTGGAACAATAATTAGTTTATTGTGTGGCCATAAGAGTCGATACAACCTCAAATGGCTTTGGTTGATTCCGCATAACAGCGAAAGTGTTGAATCAAATCACTTTGGAAAAAATATATAATAAAATTCAGGATAAATATTGATTATGGTAACACGATTCCTGAAAATTTTTACGATGCAAAAACAACAAACTTATCTCGAAATTTTACCAGAAAACCACTGTATTCTTTTTTTTTCTTTGCTGTATTCAATAAGTACTTTACATATCGACTGTGAACTGGCAATCGGTACTATCTCAATTTTGACAACTTTGTAAAGTTGTCAAAATGTTGCGTCATTTATATGGTATCTAGTTTAATAAAAATATTTAAAATTTTGTAATTTGTATTAATTATTAATTAACCAGATGCTATATATATGATGCTATATAACTGCCTCCGTGGCCGAACGGTTCCCATGCCGGACAGCCACGCAGAGGTCCTAGGTTCGATTCCCGGGCCGGGAGAAATATTTGTATGGCCTACATTTATTTCTCTCGTGAGTTTGGGTGTAATTTGTGTTTGTCTATGTATGTGTGCATGGCACCCGCGACACAGGGTTTCCCTAGTGCGGGGCTATGTTGAGTGTGTGCGTTATTATTATTATTAATTTTATTATTATTAGAATTGCAAAAAAACACATAAGAAATATTAGATGTATCATTTGTGTATAAGTGGATTTTGTATGTATATGTGGCCTAATTCGGTTATACTTTTTGCAATCTTTATAGTTAGGAAATAAGTAGTTTTTCTTTTCTTTTCTTTTTTTTATATATTATTAAGTTTGTTTGATAGTTGAATGGTGTTTGCATACATAGCATAATATTATCAATTAATTATAAATAAATTATAAATAAATTAACAATAGGTATAGATATAGTTAAGCATCACACATTTTGTCGCATCATAAATTCATTGTACGCATATAATTGCGAATTTAAATAAGTCAATGTTTTTGTAGTATTAGTTTAGTGCGCCTGTGACGCACTCCCTGGGCTAGCATAATACCAGCGACGTGGCTGTTCTCAGCCACGGCACATGCTGAGCGGTGCCCATTCAGTATCAGTAATTTTAGTTTTAATTTATTTTTATGTACATACAATTTAAGGATACTGAATAAATGTTTCTTTCTTTCTTTCTTTCTTTCTTTCTTATTATATAAATGATTTTTTTCGTCCTGTAAAGTTGTCAAAATTGAGATAGTACCGGTTGCCAATTCACAGTCGATATATCCATGATTTTTTTTATATCAACTGAACTAAACAGAACACACATATAGTATACGATATATGTTTTTCAAATGGCTTAAGTTTAGTTTATAAGAAAAATAAATTCTGGAATAAAGCCAGTATCCCTGCCGATCGACCAAGCAAAATGAACCGTATTAGTACGGGAAAAAATTGAATTCGAGTTGTGGTAATATAGACTCTTAACCCGCGGAATAATGATAGTACGTGATAGTTAGTTTTACGGTTAACGTCGTTACACGGTTATATCGCAGACAATATCTTCTTACTTATTAACATATATTTCAGAAGGAGAGTGGAAAGAGTGGAAAGAAAAATACAGAAACGTCTGAGGAGGAGGAGGAGTCTTCGGAAGATGACGAACAAAACAAGGAGGAACAAAAGGATGGCGATTTCGAACCGGGGTTCATTGGACTTGGTCTCACGGAGTTTAAGTAAGTTTTTTAGGTAACACAATATTTCTTTCACGTTGTCCATTGACTTACAATTATATGGACGTCGGGTCCGCGCTAAAAAGTGTCCGCACTTGTAAGGCGCTAAAATCGTATACAGAGCGCGACACTCCGCTTTAGTCTTCATTTGTTCTACGGACAGCGCGATACTGCGATGACATTACAATTTAAATTTCGAATAGGTTGACTTGGGACATTTTTTTCGTGGTTTTTGTATTAGACCCGTCGTCCATTTATTTGTAAGTCAATGACGTTGTCACGTTGTTTTTCACATTGAAGCAGACAAGTGATACACATACAGTGTATAGTGACTATACCTTCATCGACATCCCACCTTATTTTTTTTGTTTATTTGGTCAGTCAACAATTGTTAAATCAATAAAAGATCGGAATCATAGATGCAAAAAACTTAAATCTAAGTGCACAATCTATTATAGACCGACACTACATGCACAATAAATTATTGCAGAGTAAAAAGAAATTTACAAAAAGAAAAGTGTAAATATTAATTTAACGATACAAATCGCTTTTGGTAGCAGTAGAAAGTCCTTGTGAAAGTGTTCGTCCAGGAAAGTACAACCTTACCTATTTCTGCCGCCGAGCAGTAATGTCAGCATTACTGTGTTCCGGTTTTGAAGGGTAAGGGTGCTGGTGAAATTGCAGGCACATGGGACTTGTCAGCTTATGTCTCAGGGTGGTGTAGTGGTAGTGCTTCTCAGATCTTTGCGATTAAAAGCTCTGAGTGGCACTGTAACTGTTATTGACAGGCGTGTAGCTTACCATCAGGTGCACGACTTGTTCGTCCCGTCACTTGATATTATAAAAAAAACTTACAAAAACAAATAGTGTTAATATCTCAAGACTAAGCGAAAGCATAAAAAAGAAGTTTCATAGTCGAAATTTCATAACTCGAAAGTAATTTTGAGAGGAAAATGTTTTTTCTTTTAAACCTAACTTAACCTAACCTTTTTTTTTTTTTATTATCGTGAGGAAAATGCGTTACGCATTCCCCGCCGCTGGGAGACGGCGGGGATATGTGGGACTCTCTCCTGGGGACTATGTCGATCCCCAAGAGCATACCAACTAAAAACCTCACGATGTTCCTGCGCGCACCTGGCGCCGGAGCCGCGGGGTCAAACTTAACCTAACCTAACCGAACCTAATCGTGTCGGTGATAAACATTCAACATATCCTGAAAGAACAACTGTTTCGTTATAATTCGGTTTTCGGTGTAATGAAAATTCTAACAAACGTTATTTCGAACAAAAAATTTTCGACTTTGTGATAGGTTACCCCCTTTCCCTTCCACCATTCTTACGTTGGTTCGTTCCATCGTCAAGCAACACTGTCATCACAATTCTCGAAGCGAGTGCACGTGCTTGTTAATCATCATGTATTACTTCCTACATAACTCCCGAAGCGAGAGGTTGTGCATTCCTCTGATAAATTTATTCTGCTTGATTGTCCAAAATTTACGTTTTATAACGAAGAATGATATATGAATTTTTGTTGTCATAATTTGTATGCGTCTGTTTATGCAAATAGAGTTAAAATTCCTGAACAAATTTGGTTTTGGATTTACTATTCTGAGAATACTGGATTTATTGAAAAATAACGCACACACTCAACATCGCCCGGCACTAGGGAAACCCTGTGTCGCGGGTGCCATGGACACACGCAAATTACACCCAAACTCACGAGCGAAATAAATGTAGGCCATACAAATATTTCCCCCGGCCCGAGAATCGAACTTGAGTGGCAGTTCGGCATGGTAACCGTTCGGCCACCGAGACAGTTATTTGAAGATATTCGTAGATATTATAGTTTCGGAGGTTATGTTTTATATAAATTGAATAAATTATATTCGATATTTTATTATATCAAAATAAAGTGCAGTACAAACTAGTGGAGTAATTTCACGAAAAAAAATTGAAATATATATATATATATATATTTAATATAATAAAATCTATGAAAGTATTTCGTAACCCAGTTACCTTTTACCTTTATGTAAAACCCTTATGTTACCTTTATGTCGCTATTCACTGTATTAAAATTTCTATTGAATTGATATTCAATTATTATTTACGTGAAATTACTCCGCTAGTTTGTTATAATTATTAATACAAAGATCGAACGGTCAGAAAAAAATCATTCTAATCGATTATTTACATGTCATATATATTCAACACCTCATACCGACTGTGAACTGGCAATCGGTATTATCACAATTTAGACAACTAATATATAAATGATTTAAATGACGCAAACAATTTTTTTCTTCATCGTGTAAAGTTGTCAAAATTAAGATCGATTGATTGAATCGAGAGTCGATACACACAATTATTGTTATTTATAGCTAAAAATAAATTATTTCAGTAAACGCCTAAGAATAAGAGATAAGAAAAAGGATGACAAGAAAGAAGACACGAAAGACGAGAATAAAGAAGATAAGAAAGAAGAGATAAAAGAAGAGAAGGACGCAGCAAGTGAAAGCAAAGAGAAAAAAGACAAGGATAGCAACGAAGACGACTGCATTACTATCAGCGACGACGAAGAAGGTGTGTGTACTATCGATGTCGGTTTAAAGGTTTTTGATATCTCCTATATCTACTGAATAATCTCGCTTAACCGTTACATCCTGTATATTTAACCAATTCGTACGTTACTTTGACGCTTACTGTTCTTCAAGACGCACAATTAATGTCTATCTTTTTTGAAGACGGAGTCAAATGACATTTGCAGGGTTGCCAGTTTTCATAAAATTTTGAAATAGTCATGTAGTCGTTGTCGACAGTTTTATCGATAGATTGTGAAAGAAGA
>NW_020653855.1:5407163-5432051 GCF_003589595.1 Hyposmocoma kahamanoa
CATAATTTATAATTTTGAATCTAGTTAAGTTCGTTTCATATACCAGAATACGCTTTAACGACATTTGGATCGAACGACTTTAAAATTGGACTCGTTGAACTTTGACTGTTACACGCGAATTCGAAAAAGCAGTTCAACAACTAAATTGCTAAACGGTTTGATTATGTGAACCGCACTACAGAACACTGCCCTTACCATCTCTAAGAGTATTGGGATACTTGAAGTCGACATCATGAACGAAGACCAGTTACGGGGTCATTTGGAGAGCAAGATAGAGATATAAGATACAAGTACGGCCCCTTATGGAGTATTGCTTGCATCTCTGGGCAGAAGCCTAAAAATCCAGCTTGACCCACTTGACTCCATCCAACGTAGGGCTGTTCGTATTGTCGACGATCCCAAACTCGCAGACGGTATGGAGTCCCTTAGCCTACGGAGAGTCGTTGGCTTGCTCTATGTGTTCTACGGTCTTTATAATGGGGAGTGCTCTAAGGAACTTTTCGAACTGGTACCACTGTCTCGTTTTAACCATAGCACCTCCAGCCAAAGAAGTAGAGTCCATCCACACAACTTAGATGCCTGTCATTGTAAGACAACACGGGCATCTCGTTCGTTCCTTCCTTCCTCGAACCTATAAGATGTGGAATGATCTTGACGCTATTACATGGGGTTCTTCAAAAAGCGTGTTCACATGGCTCCCAAAGGCTGGCAACGCGTAGGCAGCTTATCTGATGTTGCAAATGTTTATGGGCGACGATGACCACCTCCCATCAAGTGGCTCGTCTGCTCGTTTGCCTCCTTCTTTAAATAAAAATAAATAAAACTTTCAAAATCGAAACGCAGTACTTCGACAACGACGACGACTCTTTCTCAAGGAAGCTCTACGGCCGTTTCCTCAAGTTCCTACTTGGTGCTCCTACTGGTAGGAGCATGAGGACTAATATGTCCTTATGTTCCTATAGTGACGTCGTATCTAATAAGCTCACTGAACTAGAATAAAAAAAATATCAAAATAAAAAAGTCATATAATAATAATAATAATAATAATAACAACACACACACACTCAACATAGCCCCGCACTTGGGAAACCCTGTGTCGCGGGTGCCATGGACACACATAGACAACCACAAATTACACCCAAACTCACGAGAGAAACAAATATTTCTATATAGGTCATACAAATATTTCTCCCGGCCCGGGAATCGAACCTGGGACCTCTGCGTGGCAATCCGGCATGGTAACCGTTCGGCCACAGAGGCAGTTGATCCGTAGATCCTTAATATCTTTACAGGTAAGAAGAAAATTACACTTGAAATCGTCTCTACCGCTCTTTCGTAAGGCAGATTCCCCTGAGAAGAATTATCTAAGATAATATTATTAAGAGCAACCCCTAAAGTAAGATACTTTAGGGGTTGCTCTTAAAAATTAATATAGTCATTTAAATGTACATACGGAAACAACTTAAACGAGTTAAAGGGATCTAGTGATCCGTGGATTTTTGTCATTCATGTACATACGCAGAAGTTGTGTAATAACTTTTAGTATAAAGTTTTTCTTTTATTAAACCAGTAGGAGCATGAGAAAACGGTCAGCTCTACTGCTACCATAGCCTTGCGAGGTTGTTTATAAATATTTGTATTCTGCAAATAACCTTGTATACTGAAATAAATAGGAATGAAATCCAGTATCTCTTCCATAGGAGGCAAGCGTCACCTCTGCCAGCTCTCACACTGTGGTAAAATGTTTACAGATCGGTGCGATCGCATTTTGGTGAGGATGAGGCGTGTTACATTATGGATGCTAAGGTTCAAGGCAACATCGGCAGATATCTCAATGTGAGTTCAACAATACAGACTCCTAAGCATGTTGTTATACGAGTTGCGTTCCAACTAATCGTAATTCCAAAAACTGTACAGAGTACTGAAAGAACCGACCTCATATTTTCTTTAAATTTAAATAGGACCACGTCTGAGGTACCAACAAAAAAAGAATCTTCAAAATCGGTTCACAAATGCCTTAGGAGTTATCGCGTAACATACATACAAAAAAACACAGTCAAATTGAGAACCTCCTCCTTTTTTGAAGTCTGTTAAAAATATGTATGTGCTGTTGGAAAGCTTGTAATCTTCTCAATTAAGATAATATATATTTCTTTCATTATAACTTAATCTCATACAAGTAAAAGAAACTGTCTTTTTTGAAGATGGAGTAAAATGCACAATCTACTGTAGATTGTGCAAAAGTGTTGCCCGCTTGCAAGCAGCTAGTGAATATTCTATCGACTACCGACTGAATGTTGGTAACGCTTATGCAATAAACTGATAAACAGCCGAATGTGTTTCCTTCGAATCATCAGCGACCTATTATTCGTCCAAGGCACAGGTTAATTTGAATTGTCAATTTTTGTAAGTTCATACATACATACTCTGCATTTAGAACTACGTGTATTAAAAATACAAAGAGGAGACATATTTTAATGTTTTTAATTTTATTTCAATACAAATACTCCACGTATATCAGACAAGCGTGCGAAGAGGCTTATAGGTGACTCGGAATTAGTAGAGGCGAAGCTGCAGAGCCTTGAACACCGCCATAAAGTTGCCTGCTTTTCGGTATTCTACAGGATATATCACGGAGAGTGTGCGATGGAATTATACGATTTAATTCCGCCTTACCCTTTCCACTTGGCTTGGATTTCAGCCCTGTGTTGTGGATATTCTAAAGATTCATACGAAGCGTTATGTTGCCACATTTACATGGCGAACGGCTATGGATTGGAATACCCTGCCTGCAGACTTATTCCCTAAACGTTAAAACTTGGACCTTTTCAAGGCAAGAGTGTATAGGTATTATTTAGGTGTGCATGTTCCATCGTTGACCTCATCGTCACTTTCCATTTGGTGAGATGGAGGTCAAAATAAGAATGAAAAAGGCAGTAACTCAATTAGTAATCATAAACATTAAACGCGTATCATTGTACTGTTTATTAATATCTAGTTTTTATTACACTAGTTAAAATTTAGCACTACTCTTATTTATGTCTTCCCCTGCGCTGACAATATTATATTCGCAACAACCGTAGTATGATACCAGCGTGCAGTTGGCGTGCAGATGCACTCACTGCTATTTTGCAGTTGAAATGCAGTAGGAATGCAACTCGTATAAACGTGCACACATATCATGAAACTTGGCCAGTGTAAAGCTGAGAATGTAGATTTAAATATTTTCGATATGTTTTCTGAATTTTTTTGTACCTGATTGACCATTCAAATCTTTATTGCCCTGTTACATGTTGTCCCCGTAGATTTTCAGTATTTTTTTACATAAAATAAAAAGTGGTTTATAACTGCAAAATTTAAAACTATTATGGTTTTTGTACGCAAACTTCTATTCACCGGGTCAGATTATGGGCTGTGTATGATCTTTGCAAACTTGAAAGTTTGGTATATATATTAATCAATGCATATAATAAAGGTTTAACAATGACATTTTTATGAAACAACCCCTAAGAGAGGGTGAATCAAAGTTTATATTGTTTTTTTAACCTCTGCTCTGATTTCCGTCTTACGTTTCTTTTTTCAAATCTTTATTTAATTTTGGGAATTCTCTTCTAGATAACATGCCAGTCCTATCATAACCTTATTCTAATTGTCATACAATTTACAATAATTAACTGAAGATCAGCCTTATTTCACGATTTACCCGGTTCATTTTACACGTTTAACACTGGCCTAATATACTTTATTATTTTCCAGCACTCCTGCTGTCCCAACGTCTTCGTGCAAAACGTTTTTGTGGACACCCACGACCCACGCTTCCCCTGGGTAGCTTTCTTCGCCCTGTCCAACATACGAGCGGGTACAGAGCTAACGTGGAACTATAATTACGACGTAGGTTCGGTGCCCGGCAAGGTGCTATATTGCTTCTGCGGGGCGCCTAATTGTAGAGGACGACTATTGTAAATTGGACAAGGTTAGAATTTGAAATAGTGTTGGATTTTGACTTTTGACATTTTGCGTTGTACTTTTTTAGACTTGTATTGTTTACAATATCGTCGCCTTACTTCTCAAACTCGTATCTTAAAGCACAAAGTTACTGAAATGCGAAAAATGGATTGTATATACAAATTTTGCAGGCTGGCACACACTGGCTTTGACCTATTCTTAGGGTCGTATTCTAGAACTCTACTCAACACTGGAAATACGACCCTAATGGCAGGGACTTGAGTATGATTTCGAGTGCTTTAAACCATACTCAAATCCTGACTTGAACATTGAGTAGAGTTCTAGAATACGACCCTTAGAGTAATGTATCCAAATCAACACCCTTGATAAGAAATTTAAAATAAATAGAATGTTTTGCTATCTCCTTCATAGTCACTATTTATAAGATACGAGTATGAGAAATAAGGCATCGACATTTACCCCATAATGCATAGTTTACTCTACGCATCGTATATAACCAGAAATAGAGACGAAATAAGGGTATTCCATCCCTGGCAACGCATCAGGCAAATGGGCCTTATATCACTTTTAAATATCAACTCTCGTTTGCACTGAAATCACAAATTAGAATGCTGAAATACCAACAACTGACTTCAAAAATATTCTGTATTTATTGTAATAAAGATAATATGGGGGCTGTACCATTCGGTGGTGTGGAAAAAACAGCAAAACATCTAATAACAAAACAAACGAAATCACATTTCATCCGTGATTAGATATTAAATATGTAATCTTTAAATTTTCAAGCTCAAGTTCTGGTCGATTTGAAGTGAAACAATTGACGACACTCGTCAATTCGGGCTAGCTAATCGGACAGCAGTTGTCACCGTAATTATTTGGCAGAATAGTTTTGAAACAAATTAAATGACGTCTCTAGTTCTGGTTATATACTCCATGACTGCGTTATTTGGATAGAAATTAATGAAGTGAAAACATAGAATATAATTTTTATGATGTAACGTTGTCCTACCAACAATTTACAAAAAACGTTTAATAAAAAATCATCGTAAAAATATTAAAATCAAAGCGACTGTATAGTTTCTTTGTTTTAAATATTTCAATCGCTTGTGTTTCGACCAATAATTGAAAATGACTAAAAAGTTTATATAAGCTTTTTGAAATTGACGGAATGGGTCTCTTTTCATCTTTTGCGCATGCAATGTGTGTTACGATTCATTTGTATATAAATTAAATACTGTACAACACAATATATTTGTTTAGTGAAAATATGATACAAAATCCTGTTTTTACACTTTACTGCAGTAATTTTTAACAATTTAATATATAGTACTGCGTGAATGACAACCGCGCTGCCAGTCGAACAAACAAAGACTTGCGCGATTGGCGCTCTGTATGCGATTTTAACGCCCTATAGGTGCGGACTCTTTTTAGCGCGAACCCAACGTCCATTTGTTGGTAGGTCAATAATTAAAAACATCCAGCAGAGATCCCAGGTTCGATTCCCTGGCCTAGAGAAATATTTGTATTAGGCCATACAAATATTTCTCTCACATTATTATTTATACTATGAAAAGCGATAGCATATTGAATTGTAAAATTTGAGCATAGATAAACACGAGCATGCTAGGCTTTACGTTTAAGTTTTAAATTCATCTCTAAGCCTATAACTATAAGGACGGTTTTAAGTCCAAATCGAAATAGTGAATATATTCTTCATTTTGGGAGTTTAGCTTTTAGTTTAATTAAAATAACATAATCGTAATTAATAAGCAATCAATATCTGTTTATTATTAAATATTGTAATTCTAAAGCTCAATTTACATTGCTGCGTAACTGTATGGAAGCTGCAATTATTAATAAAAAATTACGAATACGAATAGTAAGGAAAATTCCTTCGCATACCGTGTCTGAGTAATTACACAAAAAATAATTGAATATCAATTCAATTCAATTCAAATATTTTTATTCGAGTAACCAGACTCATAATGTTAGTAAATACAGAACTTATCCTAGGGTTAATATTGAAACATTTAAAACTTATCTGGTCCGTCCCAAAAGTATCGAACATTTTTTAGGAAAAATACTTTTATTGAACTTATCGGTACCATACATTAGTACTCTTCAAAATAACACCCTTCAGCACCGATGCACTTTTGTAGGCGAATTTTCCATGCCCGGAAGGCCCCCTGGAAGACGTCAACGGGTAGGTCCTTCAGCGCCCTCGTCGTAGCTTCTTGGATGTCCTTAATTGTGCCCCAATGCTTGCCTTTGAGCTTCGACTTGATGCTGGGAAACAAGAAGAAGTCTGCCGGGGCGACGTCAGGACTGTAGGGAGGCTGCGGGACCAGCGGGCTTCGTCGGTCACCTCTTCCCTTCCGTCACGGAACATCTTGTGCCACTTCCTGACCGAGGATTCGGACAAGGCTTTGTCCTTGAAGGCCTGTTTAATCATCTCGTTGGTTTCCACAGTATTTTTGCCGAGTAGAACACAAAATTTCACTGCGTACCTCTGTTCTAACGGATCCGTCATCGCGCTACTTTTAAAAACTTCGACGAGGTGTCGTTTAGAGCTCTACGCGAACGCACGTCCTGCCGCTCCAGGTGCTCGGAGCCAACTGGGACCGGTCGCGCTGTATCGGCTAGATCCCCCCACCACTTTCTGTTGCCAAGCGGAGCGCTTCCCGCCGTTCGGCAACACTCCCAAAAAAAATGTTCGATACTTTTGGGACGGACCCTGTAATTATACATTTTGGTGCATGAAGCCCACAACAGTGTCTAATGTAGGGGCAGTCAACCCTGTCCCCTATCGCATTGAGAGCGGAGTTGGGGCTGGCCCGCACTATATCGTGATACAGTCTGTTCCAACCCATTTTAAACGAAATGTAAACAAAACGGTTTGATTTAATTTCTACAGCAACCACTAAATAAGTCGAATAAGTAACACTCTCACGTATATTTCGAAGATTTTGACTTGATATAACAATACTCATTTGAATAATATCGTAAAATCATTATCAGTCATTGGAATGCATAGTTCTGTACGGAAGAAAACATTCAGTTCGTTCAATTAAAGTTTTTGTAATCAATTAGCAAATCGAAAATTTCAATTCAACCCGTCACATCGCAATCGAACGAGTATCCAAGTGTAAGGATTTAAAGTTAAGATTTCGGGAAGTTTAAATATGCTTTTATAGGTTATGTAATGAAAATCGCTAGCATGACTCAATTAAGCAAATCGATTCATTCAATGAATTAATCGATTTGTAGTTGGCATTACAATTGGCCATCACTAAACCGTCTATGATCGGGTCAGTGACTGTTTACTTTTTATTTCTGCCTCTGTGGCCGAACGGTTACCATGCCGGACTGCCACGCAGAGGTCCTAGGTTCGATTCCCGGGCGGGGAGAAATAGTTGTATGGCCTGCAATTATTTCTCTCGTGAGTTTGGGTGTAATTTGTGGTTGTCTATGTGTGTGTCCATGGCACCCGCGACACAGGGTTTCCCTAGTGCGGGGCTATGTTGAGTGTGTGCGTTATTTATTATTATTGTTTAAAATGGTTTGAAACGAAGTATAGTAAAACGTCGTGACATTATATTAACTTAAAAATTGTATGGAAGCTATTTTTTTGTGACGAAATTGTACATTGCATAATAATTATGTTATTTGGTAAAGTGCGACTAGATACGAGAGTTGCGGAAATTCCCGAGACAGCCCGAGAATTCTCCGGAAGACGCGCGACCTATTTTTTGGATCATATCTAATTTGTATGTTACACATAAAATTCATTAAGCTATGGTTACAAAAATTCGTTTTCATTCTGCTCCGCGATAATGTAAATTGTAAATTAAATGGTTTTTGAATAAAACTTGAATGAACACCGCTCTCCTAAAAACATAAGACTTAAAATTATGTTACGTTACCGTAAGAGCCTAGTTTAATACCTTGCGTAGGATTACCGTGACTAATTGTGGACCGTATGTGTGACATGTCGTAGGTAATTAGAAAAATAATGTTGCCTCTTGAATCTTTTTAGCTTTAATGTCACGTCTGCGTCGTTTTATATTACGTACAAACCAGTTACATTTGGACTCTGCCCATGTTACGGAGATTTTAAAAGACCTGGCTTTGCCACTGTTACAGAGTCTATGTGTAACTTGTTAATGTTTATAACTGTAAAATTACTTGCATATGGTATTAATAACTATGCCACGTTTAAAAACGTCAAATGGTACAGATATTCCAGCGTCACGCAATAGAGTTTTTACAGTTTGACTTAAAAGTCGTTTTAGTCGTTGCTATACGGAAATAAGTAGTTTTAATCGATCCGATGTTTAAAGACCAACCATTCTTCAATATCGAGAACCACAACACCTAACACAGATATAATTGCGCACTAAAGAAGTCTTGCTTTCGTAGGTTCTGAGCTTAGATTATGGAAACCAAAGGACATATAATATTGACATATAAATCAGACGTCGTACGTATATGATGCATTTTAACGTTGAAAACTTAAACATGTTATTGTCTGTTTATGCGCACCGTCGTAAGGCAAAAGAGACAGCATTACATTGGTCTGTGCCAAACAGGAGAATTGAAAATACGTAACGTCATCTTAAATGCCAACTGTGTCCATTTCGCCATTTTTACAGTACAGCTACGATTGGCAAATGTCAAAACCAAGTGTTTTAATGAATTGTAATAAAATGGACAAAAATATTGACAGTGAGAACAATTAGATATTAATAAAAATGCGGCGCTGCAGCATTAAGGGATGTGGCATTAAAAAAGGCGAAAATCAACCGAATGTTACATTGCATATGTGTTATTTATCTGGCCATAAATCATATACTAGTCCAAATATCTCGTGTAATTAGACTTATTTAAGTAATTTATTCATAAATCTTGGCAAATTTTGGTTCGGTTATTTTAGATTGCCTATCTGCACATTTTGAAGGTGATTGTTAACGATTATTTTGAGATGCATATTATCGATATACGCACAAATATTATCGATATTCTGTTATTAACATAATTACTACGATGTTTTTATTATTATTATTTAAAGTATATTATCTACAAATGCAAAAAAAAGAAAGAATGGTTGGAAATCATAAGACTGCCGAATATAAACATTGGATCAAAGATTTGTTCGCTTCATTTTGAAAAGTCAAATTTTAACATAACTTTGAATGTAACTAGATTACTTGATAATGCAATTCCATCATTAGGTTTATTGGTAAATAATTTTATGTTAAACAAGACTCATTACTAGGTATTCTCAGTTCCAGTTTAATTCGAAGGCGCCCTTAGAAACGTCAAACGGCCAGTTACCATTGTCATGAGCAAAACCTAAGTTGTAAACAATTAATCTCCAATGTAAATACGACATTGTCTTCTTTAAGGAACTGACTTATTTGTTTATTTGAAACAATTTTGTTTGATTGAATTTGTTTGTTTTAAATATTGTACAAGGACTGAAGTAGAAATAAAATTAATTGAAATATTTTTTATTTTATTTATTCTCCCTTTAAAACACGTTCAATAAGAACAATGGAAATGGATTTTAACGGTTGGTACATGGTATAGTATGTCACAGCTTAACACTGAAACTCGATTTACAGATTAGAATCGATTTTTTTTAACGAAGCGCGTAACATCTTCGCTTATGTAACGTCCAAACCATACAGACACGAACAAAAAAACAGGCCCAGAGAATTCTTAAGCATTCTTGGGGTTAGTCGCTAGCGTCTGGTATCTAGTTTGTTTGTTACATAATTGACAGAGTTTATTATGGGGTAGTACTCGCTTCAATTACTTTTCGCGGCAACGTAAATTGAACTTTAAAGGCCGGCGCAGAATGACGTCGCGGCATGGCACGGCACGGCAAAGGATTTTATTTTTGATCAAGTTATTTTTATCCTTATTTCATCGAGGTTAAAATTCATATTATTTTATTTCGATACAATTATACCGCGGCACGTCGTGGCATGCCGTTTCATTCCAGAGACGTCCCGCAAGTCACGTCGGTCACAGAATTATGACAATTAAACTAATTGAAATAAGGTTTGAAACTAGTGCGGCGGCGATTTCGGCGAATGGCGCGCAGCGAATGTGCCGCGGCATGCCGCAACGCGCTTCGGCATGCCGCGACTCGCTTCGACATGCCGTGCCGTGCCGCGACGTCAGTCTGCGCCGGCCTTAAGGACGCTCTACACTGCCAGCATTCGCCTGTATTGTAAGTTTAAAAGCGAGCATTACAGCGGTGAGTGAGGAGAACCGAGCATTCGTTGCGAAACACTTGTAATATTCGGTAGCCTCTTTCACCGGGAGTATTCGCCTGTAATATAACAATCTGTTCAGATTGTAAGGCTGCGACTCCACCAGATATAGTAGAAATGTTTTCAAGTCTTTACTTAAGTTAGACGCCTGCAAGTGCTCACGACTGCCTTTGAATGCCAGCAAGTGTCTTTGATCCTTTGGCACTCGCGAGCACTCAGACGCTCAAAGGCACTCGCGAGCACTTAAAGGCACTAGCTGGTACTCAACTCACACTTGCGTAGAGTCGAAGCGTCGTCGGGACGCGTCATGTTTTTCGTCTATAGCATATTCATCTTTGTTTTCCCATTATTAAGGTACAAATTTGTGTTATGCAAATATGGAATCGCGCGCCGACGCGTGGTTAAAGAGAGCGGTTTCGCGCGTCGCTTTTCGTTACTTGGGCGCAGTGACGCGCAGGCACAAGCCAAAGGCACTCACGGGCGCTCGCCTGGCTCTCGCGGGCACTCAAAGACACTCGCGGGCACTCGCACATCTCTGGTGGAATCGCAGCCTAATCGAATCTTGGAGCCGAATCGAATGTTACATTACAGACGAATGCTCGTCAGTGAATGAGGTAGTTTGTAATGCATTGCTTAAAAACGAATCTTGAATGTTACATTACAGGCGAATGCTTGTCGGTGAAGTAGGTATCTAGTTTGTAACGTAATGCTCGAAAACGAATCTTGAATGTTACATTACAGGTGAATGTTCGAGGCGAGGGAGCGCCCTAAGATTTAAATTTAACTCTACGCCGCTTGTGGTGCAAAAACGGACCAAAGTTCCTAAGAGCGAGCGTTTGCGAACTACGTCCGAATCAGCTCCGAACCCGAGAAATGACGGTCCGAAATGTCACAGGGATTATTTTATCTATAGGTTAGCGATATTCGTGTTTTTTCGAATTCGAATCAGGGGATCTCAGGGGAAATCAGGGGATTTGGCAGTAATTGTTTCGGACGGAGATCGAGAGTAGACCCCCAGACTTAGTGAACGAGTGACATCCGAAGTGGGTCCGATTTTTCTAGATTTGTATAGTCGCGGATTCGGAACTAATATGAATCGGATGCAGTGCACAAACGCACTAAGGGTCGTATTCCAGAACTCTATTCAATACTCAAGTCAGGACTTGAGTATTGCAGTGAGCACTGAAAATCATACTCAAGTCCTTGCCATTAGGGTCGTATTTCCAGTGCTTGAAATCATACTCAAGTCTGCTCAAGTCCTGATTTGAGCATTGAGTAGAGTTCTGGAATACGACACTAGTGTCAAAGTTGATTACCTTTAAAATGAAAGTATCCAATCCAATATAAAATTCTAACTTTTTGGGAAAACGCAAAATAAGAAAGTTGTGACATTTTTACATTAATTTATAATCATCACATCAAAAAAAAAAAAAAAAAAAATCACCATTATCAGTACAGGCCTCTAGCAATGAGTGCCACCACGATCCTGTGCTAATCTCACCCATCAACAACTTTAACAATGTCGTCTACCCATCTCGCTACAGGACGTACCACGTTTCTTGGTCACCATTCGGTTATCGCCTTACTCCTGTGTTCACCACGTCTCTAAACTCGTTATCCGCTCTCTCTATGTCCTCGATGTGCCGTCTACGGATTTCGGAACTCGATCTACAAGTTTGATGCCGAGCATGACTCGCTCCATGGCTCTTTCATTCATTCATTGACTCTGTGCGATTCTCATTCTATACACAGTCTTCTGTGTGAGCGTCCACATCTCATTATTTAATTAATTACTCTAGAAAGTCAGTGGCGGATTTGCCCTAAGGCCCAGTAGACCCGGGCCTAGGGCGGCCAATCGTGACAAAAAAAGAAATAACTCAAAGTACCAAGGCTCTCGCACATTATGGCGGGCTGCACTGCACCGCATCGTATAACAATAATCTTCCTACATCGCTTTCGTACATTTGATGTATAAAATATACATATGTACATATCTATAATGATAGACATGTACATGTCTATAATGTATAATCACTACATCACTACGTCTGCCTGTCTGATCGTGATAAACTCAAAAACTACTAAACGGATACTTGTACTGACTACATGGCCTGGGGCCTAGGGCGGCTAAGACTGCAACTCCGCCACTGCTTAAAGTACTAAGGTAATATCATTGTTAGTCCTGGAAAATGTACACAAATTATTGATTTTCGGAACGAAAGTCCATTTCTTCGTCATTTTTTCGCCAGCGGTGGTGACGTGTTGTATAAGGTTTTTCAACAAAAACTTTGTTTTGTAAATCAAAATAAAACAATAAATTTAGATATCGAGTTCTTAGGTTTTCGCGATTGTTACACATAGGAAATGAAACTATTTTTCCGGATTTAAATCAGTCAACCGTGACCATGGGACCTGTAAAGGGCCCGAAACGTTGGTTTGTTTGAAAAAACAAATATACGCGATTTAAATCCGGAAAAATAGTTTCATTTCCTAATAAATTTAGATGACAATGATTCAAATTTTTATTATATTAAAAAAAGGTTTGGCAATTATGAATGAAAAATGATATCTGATAAATGTCCACCACGACCACAGTCACAGATGTCGATTCTTTCATCAAAATGTTCATCGCTTCACGAATTTTGAGGCTGCAATCGATTCGATTGGGTCCGTATAGACTCTGTCTTTAATATAACACCATAAAAAATACTCTAGCGGTGTTAAATCACATGATCGAGCTGGCCACTTAACGGCTCAATTTAGTGAAATTATGCGATCGGGAAATTTGGTTTGCAATAAATACATTGTTTCGGTGGCTGTGTGACTTGTGGCACTTGAAACCACGTATTAGTGATATCCATATCATCAACAATAGGCCAAAATTCAGTTGTTAACGTCTCTCGATAGCGTAATCCATTGACCGTAACCGCATTTCCAGCATAATTTTCGGAAAAAACGGCCCAATGCCAACGGCACAACCCAACATTTGCAGTTCACATACCAACGCGGAAGTGGAATTTAAAATATAATGAAAAAGACTGGTATAGCGAATCTGTGCCATTCGAGCGCTTTAAAGTGTCAGTTCCAGATTAATAACCATATGACAATAATTTTTAAAGACGTTTTACGGTATATTATATATTTTGTAAAATTTTTGAATTAGGTCACTTTCATTCTAAAGGTACGATGTGATTTTTACTGTAAGGGATGTGGCATTATTGGAAAAAGCGAAAAACAACCGAATTTTGTTTATTTATTTATTTCATACAAACAAGGCATACAAGAGAACATAATATAATATCTCACCAAACCGCGAAAGCGGTTTGTTGGCGAGGTTACACTCACAATAACAAAACTATAGTATACCTAGTACGAGTACATTTAACAAAACCGCTCTCAAGAAGCATAAGTTTTAATTTTTTTCTTCAATGTGAATTTACTTAACAATTCT
The DNA here is from genome assembly GCF_003589595.1 of Hyposmocoma kahamanoa. Lineage (NCBI taxonomy): Eukaryota > Metazoa > Arthropoda > Insecta > Lepidoptera > Cosmopterigidae > Hyposmocoma > Hyposmocoma kahamanoa. The sequence continues at coordinate 5,420,862 of NW_020653855.1, forward strand.
CTGCCTGTCAAAAATACGAATTTATTAAATATAATTGGCAAGAGATGTCTATTTGCTCTTTTACCATAATAGTTATTTACTCTTGGACATACATATTTATTTTCACGTACTCGCCTAGTGTTACTATAGTATACTTGTTCGTTACATTAATTTTAAATTCAGTTGTATAATAGTTTTCAATCGCGGCCAGATATTAAGCTTTTGCTTTTACAGGAAGTACTTTACAGTAGGTAAATAGTTTATTATAGTCTTCCTTACAACTATACTTGGTTTTACGACTTACTAAATATTTCAACACAACGTTACATTGCAATGTGTTATTTTCACAATAGCCGAAATATCTCACGTAATTAGACTTATTTAAGTAATTTATTCATAAATCTGGCCAAATTTTGCTTCGGTTACTTCAGATTGCCTGTTTGTTTGTATATTTTGATGGTTATCACTAGTATCAGGTTTCTTACCACGGTATGACTTCTTTTTATTTTCCCGATATTTCGGAACGGTTACACGCTCCATGGTCACGGGTTGACTGGACGCCATCCAGTGGTAAGAAACCTGATACTAGTGATAATAATTTAGTGAATAACCACGAAAGTCTTAAAATCTATATATCTTGATGGTATTGTATATTTTGATGACTGTTGTTAACGATTATTTTGAGATAGTGTTGTTTGTGATAGTCTTGTAAGGATGCATATTATCGATATTCAGTTATTAATTTATAGTTATTAATGTATTAATTATGAATTTATTATTATTATTTAAAGTTTACCAACAAATGAAACAAAAAATAAGAATTTTTGGAAATCATTGGATTAAAGACTATCTTCATTTGTTCACTATATTTTGAAGAGTCAAATTTTTTTTAATGTAACTAGATTACATGATAATGCAATTCCATCATTAGGTTTATTGGTAAATAATTTTATATTTAATTTAAATTAAACAAGACTCAATACTAGGTATACTCAGTTCCTTAAAACAAAATTATCCACTTGTTTACGGTATTTTCACTTCTTGCCCGTGGACCACCTGGTTGGTTCACCTGGATGGACCATGGGCAATTATTTCTTCCCGTGGTTCACGGGTTCAGGTTTACTAAGGTTTATTTATGGTATTTTTCCAAAATTACATTTGTTGGTTTTATGGGTAAACTCTTCAGAACGGAAGGAACAAAGTCCAGTGCCTCCTTTTAACATTTGAGCCCCTTTAAATTTTGTATTGTGCTAACCACAGGACGAAAGAAAAAATTACTGTATTACTAACATGACATCCATAGGGATCATTGTCTGAAATAATATACTTCTGTTCTGTTCTATTCCATTTCATTTCACAGGCGGTATCTTCAAGAACTGACGCACTTATACGCTAATTTGGTCCGAATAGTGTGGTAAATGTCTATAAATCGGTCCATCCGCCACTCTGTCCATTATATTACAATCCCGGCATGATATAAGCGATGTTGTGAAGCGTGTCCTGCAGAAGGCGTTGCGGCGGAGCGATTGCGGGCAGTGCACCGCACACGCAAACCAACGGCGCCAGGGAACAGAGAAGAGTGTCGAGCAAGACCGATACTGAGCCTGACACTGCTATTTGACCCTGAAAATAAAAGGTTAAATTTTTTACAGGGTTATTTTTACAATGCTATAGTCTGTCTTTATTGAAGAGGGTGTAAAATGACAATTAATTGCGCAATAGTGTTGGGCAACACCTTGCGAGAATCTAGTGATTGCAGTCGATAAATATTCCATCGACTATCGACTGAACATTGGTCATGCTTATGGAATAAATAGCCGTACTTGTTTCATTTGAATCATCCTCGACACATTATTTATCCAATTACTGAGCACAACTTCATTTAAATTTAGGAAATGAAACTATTTTTCCTCATTTAAATTGCGTTTATTTGTTTTTTCAAACAAACCGACGTTTCGGGCCCTTTACAGGTCCCATGGTCACGGTTGACTGAGGTGGTACAGTCATCAACCAGTTATGTCCAATATTAATGCAAACCACCCTATTTTTTCACTATAATTACAAAAGTTATTTAATTAATTAAATACCTTATTTTTAACTTTACAAAGGAACGTTCCAATTTACGCTACATTATGTTTTATAAATTATTTTATTTTAACAATATGAATTTGTATTAACTTATATTTATTATTAAGTAATGATAGAAATTAGAATAAATTAAAACATTAATTAGTACTGCAGTCTTATGTACGTTTGTAGTCTTATGTTGTGACTGTTTCATTTAAATTGTCAATTTTTGTAAGTTAATATATATTTACATAAGAAGTATGTTTATGAAAAATACAAAGAGGAGACATGTTTTAAAGTTTCTTCATTTTAATTCAATATACATATAATCAAATCCAGCTATTCTTGTTAAAATGTATATGAATAATAACCTCAGTACAGAGTACTATAAAACCGACCTCAAAGGTACGTGGAATTACATCTATTTGCCAAGTTTTATTGAAATATCCCCTAGTTCGCCATTATACAGGACTTGACACAGGAGATAATAAAGATCGGTTCTCACTACTCAAAGTATATTGAGAGAGAAAAACGCCTTGAATTGGAGAATAGCAAAACCAACCATTAAAATAATTGCTCCTTAAGTAAAATTTAGGCGCTATTTACAAAAATGAATGTTCATGCGTGATCAGCCCCCCTTAGAGGTGGATGATTTTCTTCAAAATGAAATGGGACCACTATGGAGGTACCATCTTTCCAACAAAAAAAGAATCATGAAAATCGGTTCACAAATACAGGAGTTATCGCGTAACATACATACACAACAAAAAAACATACAGCCGAATTGAGAAACTCCTTTTTTTTTGAAGTCGGTTAAAAAGTGATCAAGATACTAGTAGGCCAACTGTCCAAATAAGAATGAAGAAGGCAATAACGCAATTAGTAATCATTATAATGTCGTACCTTTTTTCATTACATTTTTTTTAACGCCCACACACTCATAGCCCCACACTAGGGAAACCCTGTATCGCAGGTGCCACGGACATACACATAGACAACCGCAAATTACACCCAAACTCACGAGAGAAATAAATGTAGGCCATACAATTTCTCCCGGCCCGGGAATCGACCCCGTGACTACTGGGTGGCAGTCCAGCATAACATTAACAGTCACATTAATCAAACACAGATAAAACCAATTAAACAAATTCAATTAAATGGACAAAGATAAATAAAATTATACCTCGTGTTCCTTAAGGCGTTCTCCAATGATGGCCAGGCTCTCTCCAAGCAGCCTGAGATGTGCAGCCACGTCCACGGCGCCGCAGCCAGACACACGGTAGACGCCGGTGCCGGTGGTTGTAGTTGATGAAGACGATACTGGCTGCAGACATTACACAATAACACTACACTGTCTATCACGAATATTAATTAAACTCAACAGGCAAGAGCTTCGCACTCTGACTGCCGCCCTAACAGGTCATGGTCCATACAATAAACACCTTTTCAATTTAGGTATCACAGACAGCCCTCTATGTAGAGCGTGCATGGAGGGGGAGGAAACGGCTGCGCACATCCTACTACAGTGCTCCGGCGTGGCCAACTACAGGGCAAAGTACCTTGGCGTGCCAAGGTCGCTCCCCGAAGTCTTCAGCAAACCGAGGAGGCTGCTGAGATTCCTGGAGGAGCTTGGGTGGCACGAGTAGGACCCTGCACCCACCACACGCAAAATAGGGGTCTTGACGTCGAGTTACGGACACCAGCCCGTTACACCAAGTACCAAGTAACACTACACTGCCCTCCTTGTCATAAGTAACGTATTTGTATCTCGATAATTTTCGAAATGTTGGCACTTAGTTTTATTATCGAGTTCTTAGGTTTTCGCGATTGTTACACATAGGAATTTAAACTATTTTTCCGGATTTAAATCGCGTATATTTGTTTTTCAAACAAACCGACGTTTCGGGCCCTTTACAGGTCCTAAGTTTTATTGTAACCAAAAAAAATTTTAATTACTTTGATTTTGCTTAAAAATAAAACGGAAACTAAATAAGATATTAAAAACCGCCTATAGGGGTCTGTAGATCTCGTTTCGCTGATTCCAGATATGTTTATAACTCAATTTCGCTAAAAAAGTCGATTACGTCAGTTACGATAAGGAGGGCAGTATACTAGGGTCCGTATTAATCAATTCACCGTAACTGCTGGATCGAGAACCAGTGCAGCATGAAACGTATCTTACATAGAGAATCAACATAAATTAAAATCGGATATTTTCCGGTATCAGCACCTGCATTCGTCGATGCTGATATTTATTGCTGATGTTCCAGTCGTGACATGACCCTAAAGGCACGCTGGAATAATTTACAAACCTTCAAGAAACAGACTGTAAGCCGAAAAAGCAGCTCAACTTAAAATATAACTTTGATAAAATTCCACAACGATTAAGCTAGAGAGATTGATTGTTTTCATGAAGATTGATTATTTTGTTAATAAATGTCACAAAATCAATGAAATCAATATCTTATCACATAATGAAAGAAAATAGAAATCTTTTTTATATAGATAGTTTCAGTAAGAATGTACATTTTGCGCATTTCTTAGGTCGAAAACGTGACACCGATATTGCGGTTTCTTTCTCACCTGCTTAGTGATGCATACAGCGCATGTCCATTATCGATAGAAACAAATCGGTGCGTTGCCGTTTGAATAATTTATTACCAGCCTTTGTTTAAATTTCGCATCCTTTTTTTATTTTAATACCATTCACCGTTTGAACGTTGACCATGTCACATAGAATGGTTTTTATAAAAATGCGAATGCGGGCTGGACGAAACTCCGGATCACATTTTTTTCGTTTGTCACAATTACCCCGTCTCTTTGTACGATATCCTCCCCTCATTCATTCCCAAACCCACAAATTTTTATATCCTTTGTGATTATATAACTAGCAATAACATAAGATTATAATTTGTTTGTCCTGCCTAACATAGCTACTAACATTTCGACCCCTCCTAAGTAAAGTATCGTGTGTTGAAATTGCCAAGTTTACAAGGGAGCGTTATAATAATCATCAAAATCGGTTCACAAATATGCAAAAGAAAAAACACATAGTCGAATTGACAACCTCCTCCTTTTTCTGAAATCGGTTCAAAACTGAACATCATCTATGTATACATATGTATACATAGATAGAAAAACTAACTTTTCTATATTGTTTCGATCTGAGTGCTTGTGGTAAATTCATAATTCATAATTCATTTATTATTTGCATAACATGGGTAATACAGTTCTTAAATATAGTTCAACCATGTCACCCTGAGGGGCACCGCAAATTTTTTCACTTACGATATACAATTCAAATCAATATTCTATAAAAGTTAAATGATTTATACAAAATATCAAAATAGTTAATAGTAAAAAATAATTGAAATTAACACAGTTATACTATAGGGAAAATATTGTTTAAACAATCTTAATTATTGATAATGTCAACAACATTTACAAGACAGTTGTCACTGCTGTCAAAAAACTCTTGCAACGTGTAAAAACATTTATCTATTAAATAATTTGTAATTTTTTTATCAAAAATGTTGTTGTTAGTTTCATTTTTTATACATTTTGGGACCTTATTGTAAATTTTTATGCACATAAAATGGGGGCCAGAACTGTGCATTTTTAATTTTGAAGGTGGAACCGGTATCCTGTGTCTGGGTCGTAGAGTTATTGGCTTATTTTCATTTGGGAATACGTGTTTATGGTTCCTTATAAATTTAATCATTTGTAGGATGTATAACGATGGTAGTGTTAGTATATTTAATTTCTTAAAATGGGGTTTACAGCTTTCTGTTGGCTTTATATTGGTACCTTCGTTCTATCCCATTTCCATAACACAAGTGCTTCAGTTACTTACTTTGGGATCAGAGCAACGTACATACGTTGCGATGTTGTCTTGTATTTACTTATAAAAAGTGCCCTGACTCATCTTTAGTTCACCATAATTTTAGCAGATTTCGTCTCCAAAACAACTTTTTTGGCAGTGAGATTTGAAGAAAATTAGTAATTGTAAGGGTACTTACGACCAGCGCCTGCGTAGCCGGTGCTGCAGGCAAAGGTGTCTTGGGAGGGGCGCGCGGGGGGCGGCCTGGACCAGCCGAGGGGAGCGGGCGGGGAACTGAAAGTTCATGTCATTGTTTCTTCTTAACCATATAAAGAGCGCGAGCGGTACCACCAGGACCCCGATTGAGAACTCTTCGGTATTTTACCCGAATCGTTATATTGGATATCGTTTTCGACTCGAAGGGCGCTTCCTGAGCTATTCAGAACATTCGAGTTAAAAGGTTCGTTTCGGATACGGATACGAAATCGTTATCCAACAACGTTTACAGAGTTAGTCGGCGAATATAGATTGTAAGGAAAATGAAATCCCTTTATATACATTTTCAAGACTTTAAAGGCCTATATAGGAATCCATTAGTCTCGCATTAAAATAAATTAATAAACTTGAACAAAATCCAGATTTTATTTAAAATAATAAAAGATTCCATATTACATTCTTGCTTTGTAAACAATAGGACGTTCGGTAACCTTCATTCGATAACTGTGTTCTGAGTAACGTTTGTAGCCTTTGCCGGTCGAGAAGTTCGAGTAATCGTACGGGTGTGACGTCATTTCGGGTCATATATAATAATAACGCACGCAGTCAACATAGCCTCGCACTAGGGAAACCCACATAGACAACCACAAATTACACCCAAACTCAAGGGAGACAGAAATGTAGGTCATACAAATATTTCTCCCGGCCCGGGATTCGAACCTGGGACCTCTGCGTGGCAGGCATGGTAACCGTTCGGCCATGGAGGCAGTTGAAAAATGAAAAGAAATCGTACAAATCGTAATCGTAAAAAGTACGATATCTAATCGAATCGATCGACAACAGTTATCGTAAGTTTTTGAATCGACATGCAGGTATCCCAAAAGAAGCAACGATTCTCCCACAAGTCCACCACCGCTACAAAATATATTACAGTTAATATATTCACAGACAAATCGGTGGCCGTAGCATGGCAGAATATGTGTGATAAACCCTCCCGTGACAATATTTATTTTAGTTGATAAAACTATTGTTCCCGTTTAGAAAATTTATTTCTTACATTGCGAATACTGAATAGGTAATATACCGCCCTAGAGTCATTCGTTCTTTTGTTTATTTGGTAATGAACATTTTAAGGAACAAGGATAACGATATGGAACCGCGTGTATAAGCTATCCTTGTCGTTTAATCATCGACGCGAACACGATGAAACAAAAAATGGCGAGTTTTTGTAGTTTCAGTTTTTACATATTTTACATTATATTAGTTATTATTTACGTATTTCTAATTACTCTCATATACAGAACTGTGTTAAAAATATTCTCCTCACCTCGAATTATATGTCCGGAAGTACATTTCTTTTAAACGTTAAGTACTCACTCTGATTAGAAATTATCTTGTTGGAAGACCCCTGATTACTCTGTTCTTTTTGCATCGCAAACCGCTTAGCTTTACGCTTCCATAGATATCTTTCATTGTAGTTTACCTAAAAAGAAACAAATATAATTAAATATTGATTTTTATTGAATATGACCTATTGATTAAATATTGATTTGATGAATATGAATATGACGGTATTTATTTTATTGTTTGTGAAATTAATTGAGCGTATGCAATATATGCTTAAGGGATGGAGAGAAGCATGTTACACATCAAGCTGAGAGACAAATGAAGATTCTCCAGAATTGGGAAGGCAACCAAGGTGACAGATGTCACAATGAAAATCAAAAGACTGAACTGGCACTGGTGTGGATGGAAGGTGGGAAGACGATCTGCCCCGGAAATGGCGCCGGTCGGCACAAGACCGTTGCTTATGGAGAAATATGGACGAGGCCTATGTCAGAGGACAACCTGATTAGAACCAGAACCGATGCTGATGTTAGAATTAAGAATTACTACTGTTAGAAGTAAGCATTAGGTTAGACTTAGAATTAATTTAGAAGTAATCAGTGAATAAAGAGTATTTTTTATTTAATTTTTATTGTAAAATTACTCCACTTGTAAAGTCGAATAAAAAGAAAAATTCCTTCTTCCTGACAGGAGGAATGAAAACCGCATCTGTGCCCTGGTATGGCACACACGTAGTTTCGAATTCTGCTCTCTTTTGAATATTATTTCTTTCCAAAATAAAAAAAAGAACTTGAAAAAAATACCTATAGAGAAGTGAGTAATTTTAGCCCTCAAAACATTGACTTACAATTATATGGACGTCGGGTCCGCGCTAAAAAGTGTCCGCACTTGTAAGGCGCTAAAATCGTATACAGAGCGCCAAACTCCGCTTTAGTCTTCATTTGTTCGACTGACAGCGCGATACTGCGATGACATTACAATTTAAATTTCGAATAGGTTGACTTGGGACATTTTTTTTCGTGGTTTTTGTATTTGACTCGTCGTCCATTTATTTGTAAGTCAATGCCTCAAAAGCTCTTTTTTTTGTCGAAGAAATAAACACTCATATAAATTCAATTCCGCGGCAATGTACATTGAGCCTGACTGTCAGGGGAAGAATATATTGAAAAGGAAAAGTAATAACTACATCAACTCGTCTGTAGTACAAAGACTTATGTGCAAGACTGCTTATTCTCAGGACATTGTACATTTCGTTCGCTTTCTTAGCTGTGGACATTACATCGACAGTTGATCGATTTTATATTTCCGAAACGAAATAATATATAAAATTCTGAAAACACCTATACGTGTGGCGCCCTATAAGTTTACGGAATGAATAAGAAAAAATACTATAAATGGTCAGAAATTAATTTATTGTTTCTCAAAATATTCTCAGTTAGCGTTAATGCACTTTTTCATACAAATGAACCAATTTTGAAAACGTTTATGCCACTCGTCCGTGACAATCTCTGAAACATATGTTTCATACTCTTCGACAGCTTCTTCAGATGATGAAAATGATTGACTGCATAACTGGTTCTTAATTTTTGGAAATAAACAAAAGTCACAAGGTGCCAGGTCGGGACCGTACGCGGGATGGCTCATAAGGGCAACGTCGTTCACCTTCAAAAATTCATTTGTCTGTCTGGCCGTGTGAGAACTGGCATTACCGTGGTGCAAGATGATACGGCGTTTACGGTTATTTTTACGGAGTTTGTCAATAACTTCCGGCAAACAAATGGTCGTGTACATTGGTACAACGGTTCTCCAAAACAACAGTAACCACGTGTCCAGTTTTATTAAAAGAAGAAAGAGATTTCTTTCTTCTTTTATTAAAGAATCAAAGCAATCATCCGCTTAGAGGCACTTTGCACGCGCGCCACTTTGGTTGGTTTCGCCTCATCTCGAAAGAACCATACGCTCGATTGCTGCTTTGTTTTGGGATCGTAACTATAAATCCATGTTTCGTCACCTTACTATGTCCCACATCAAATTTGACGCCCCTTCGTTGAACCTGGTAAGCATGGCATTGCACCAAGTGACGCGATCCGTTTTTTCAGCCTCGGTCAAATTGTGTGCTATCCACCGAAAGCACAGCTTTTTCACGCCCAAACGTTTGATTGTATTTGACTCATGCCTAGCCTAAAGGTGCTCGATTCTCATGGTATGTCACATGCCTGTCTGTTTTGATTATACGGCGCACAGTATCGATGTTTTTGTTGTTCACAGCACTGGAGTGGACGGGCGACCATTACGAAATTCGTCACTGACATTCACACGACCGCGTTTGAATTCTGCAAACCAGCTATAAATAGTCGTCTCGCATGGTGCTTCATCGCCAAAAGCAGTTTGAAGCCGAGCGAAGCTCCGCTGGCTGTTAGATTACACTTAAATACGTAGAAAATCATACTATGAAAATGTTCACGAGTTAAATCCATGGTGATGTAGATAACCAATTCCTAAAATGACGCCACGATGTAAAAATCAGTGACAGTCAGATGAAACAAACTGTATTCTACAGCCAAACAGTTCCAGTTTCAAATGTTGTAATTACTTTTTAAATATTGTTTATGTAAGTGGCCAGCTCCGGAAACTTATAGTGCGCCCTATGTAGCTAAACCTTATTTTGAATAACGAGATTATATATTTATTCTCTTTTCGTTGTATAGTCACATCGGACTCTGTTCTTCGGATGAGTCGACATTAATCTTGCCTCCTGTCCCTGTTATTCCATGAACTTCTTAACCTCTCCTCGTATAAGGTACAATCTGATTTATTACAACAAAAACTCACATTAGACCACATCTCTCCAAGGCGTTTCGAGATCGCAGAGAAGTCCATGTCAGGGTGTTTTCGCAGCAGCTCGTTGCGGGCTTCCTTCGCCCACATCATGTACGCTGTTATACGTGTCTTGCCTATACAAAAACAGACTAATTGTTACTAATAATAATAATAAAAAGATTTGTTGCCTCAATAACGATATAAAAACAATGTAAAAAAAATTATATAGAAGTCTGAAGCAAAAGGCAGTGGCACAGCTTTTTATTGGTTTAGCCTTGTAAGCCTTGCTCAACACTGGTTTTCAGCCATTCACCCTTTCCCTGAGATCTAGAACGGGACATACTGTAATAGGAGTTGGTACAGCAATTAAAAGAAAAACTTGTATAAAAAAAGAAGGTATATATTAGTGGCATGTGTACGTGTTCTTGTATGTGTCTTCGTGTGTCTCTCTTTGGGTGAACTGTGAAGGAATACATTCTTCCGTAACTTTTCGAAGACGTTTGATGTCCTCAACCTAAGCTCTAAGCCAGTCCATCCCGAAAATTTCTTAAACTCAAAAGGTAAGAGCTGCACAGTCTAACTTTTGCCCTAACGGGAGGAAACAGCCGCGTGTATCCCACTACAATGCACCAGCATGCTGATACAATGAAACTGGTGATCTGACTTGTTATTCATCCCTATCGATTAAAAATAGACTTTATTTTTGTTATCAATTGTAATTAACACTGTTTAATAATGAATCAACGTATGTAGTATTTTATAAAACAAAAATTCTACATACGTTGATTCTACTACGTCTATTCTTAACAAAGAATACAATTTTTAATAAAATAGAACAGTAATAGCATTGTAGCAATAAATTAATATTAATAATGCTTAAATAAAAAAGATGCCAAAGGTTGTGTATCCCCGAAACATTGCCAGTAGGATAAAAAATATTT
>NW_020653855.1:5457051-5513450 GCF_003589595.1 Hyposmocoma kahamanoa
CTTCTGACAGAACATTACCATTGTAGACCATATATGTTATTAATATAGTCCTGTGAATTTAAAAAATGACTGTATATCTGGAGTTTTTTTGAGCTGGAATGAATCTATGGTGTTAAACATGCTGTGTTTGTCAGCATCCAAGGCCCAACTTTCAGATAGCTGCTAATATCTACATAATTCTGTATCAGATAAAAAAAGTGTAAAAATTAAACCTTGTGTTCCTCAGTGCACAGATGCAAGTACTTCTCGTCCCCCTTCATGGTGTTCTGCATTTCTGCATGGAGCTCTTTCAGTCGAGACTCAATGTTGGCCACCTGCCGGCCTAGGTCACGCCGTCTCTCTTGTGCTGATATAAATCTCTCCTGAAAATATCATGGGAAGGACTGTACATTACCATCGCACGATTTGAGGGGTGGGAGGGGGGTGGGGGAAGGGGGGGAGGGGACCCTTCGTGCAAAGTTTCAAAGTTAGGACGTTAATAGTTATCGAGATATTAATTTTTGAAAATTCGAAAAATATAACCTCAAAAAATCATTTTTTCGCACCAAAGAGCGAGGTAAACCCCTCCCCCCGAACCCCTGGTGGGAAAAATCCACCCCCAGAACCCCCCTGTCCCCACTTCCTGTGTTATATGAGAAACTAAATTTAAACTAAAACCAGACAAACGCAAAATCCTAATTGATGAATACATCAAACAGTAAACAACAACAAACAACATGGCGTCCTTTTTGCATTTCATTATTTTTTTGCAACAAAAAATAATTGTTCAAAAATAGAAGTTTACATACTAATTATAGTAAATTTCTATGTTAAATTTACAATTACTTATTAATTTATGCTGTTTAATTCAATACTGCGAAATTTTTTTTTAATTTTTTTGCGTTATTTAAAAAAAATACTGCAACAACCAAACGCTGTGCTTTCCTAACCTACAAAACCTGTTTCTTATCATATGTTTTCGAATATTTCAATAATTTTTATTATCAAAACTACAAGTTTCCTAAAGCTAATATTTTAGGATTAGACTGCTAACTATGTAATCTATTCACCATATTAATTTCAACTCTCAACTCGTGCGATGGTAATGTACAGTTGAGCCTCATTCACTAATAACTTTTAGGGCTCATAGGTTGAGTTTGTTTAACAGTTTTCTTCACACAATCTACTCAGAACCAAATAGATGATTAGGTCAGGTATATGCTTCGATTGCAGATGTATGTAAATGTAAGTATAGATCCAGGCACAAAAATGTGACGATGAAATGTGACCTTTATATCAGACGTCCGAAAGCAATAAAAATAAATTGTAATTCACCTGTGCTTCAACGACTGTGTTTTGCAACGCCATAATTTCTTCAACTCCCGTAAATTTCTCATATTTAGACACTAATTCTTGCACTTTCTTCGATATCGTGTCAGTTTTAAATTTCTCCGCAATTTCGTTTACCTTTACGGCGGGACTGTACTTCGTTAAAATTTGGTCAACTTTTTCTCGACTACCAATTGATACCTGAGGCAAATGGACTTTGTCCTTAAGCCTCTGTGCCATAAGACGGAGCTTGTCGAGTTTCTCGGCCATGTTTTCATGTTCCAATTATTGTTTTAATAAGAATTAAAGGTTTACTAACATTTTTTACGCGAAATGATCTCGACAGAAAGGAATTTGACCGTCTGACGGAAGGTTTTGACATTGACAGTTTTTATAGATTCGTTCAGTTTTACCGAATTATGTGTTCGGATAAATACTGATTATGGCTATTTTGGAAAAGAGTATTTTTTGTAATAATTATTTATTGAGCAATGGGCAATCAGCTTAAAAAGGTAACAACTAACTATGAAGCTTAAAACGTTTAATGAAATGAAACTGTTTTTTAGGATCTAAATCGCTATATTTGTTTTTTAAAACAAACCAACGTTTCAGGCCCTTTACAGGTCTCATGGTCACGGGATTCACGGGTAAATTAAAACAATAAAATAGTAATAATAAAATTGTTTATTGAATAACTAATTATGCGAATAAATGTAATATATAACACATATATCTGAACTAGGAGAATCCTGTATTTCAGGTAAAAAATACTAATTATACAGGTGAATTTATGATGATTAAATTATAAGCAAAGAAAAAATTAAATATAAACAAAACAATAATAATAATTAAACAATGAAATGCAAATCATATACCTATTACGCTTAAATTAGACAACGTTTATTTTGGGAAACATAATAAACTTTAAATAAAAATTGATTCGTTCTTAAATTTAGATTGTTACAGAACAACAAAAAAGATCGCCATTTTTTTCTTATGATACATTTTTGTCTTGTTACAGCTATAGGTATGAAAGTAATAAAAAATAAAAGAAAATTCTTTGGAAAAGTCAGCAGCAATTTTATTTAATACGACAAAAATTTGATTATAATTATTTTGTTATTTCTTTAAACATTAATAACAACTTCTTAATCTCACACAAAAAAATACCAGGTAAGTCGTACCTACTAATAGCAAGTAATTAAGTTGAATTTCTCATACAGAACATTGAAAAAATTATCGAAATTCTTTGTTTTGTATTATTTAATAACATTTAAACAAATGTATGGAATATACTACCTTTACTAACAAGAGAAACAAAATAAGATAAACTCTTTTCATCCTTGATAAAAGTTGCAAAACACAAATCAACCCGCCAATCAGAGTTTATTTAAATAAATTAAACTCCTAACATAAATCTAATTACACGCATAATACATACGTTATAAAGGTATGGCATACGCATCCGACTTGCCCTTGGCATGTATGTGGCTGTGTATTTAAAATGATGCACAAAATTACTTTAGAGGGCCAGTGTCAACGTGAACATTAACTATATGTTAACTAACTGGTGGTTTACTCTTACATATAAAACTTCACAGGTATGCAGGGTGTAATAAAAAGGGGTAGTAATGCTTTTTGTGTGTGAATATCTACAACATTGCAGTAGTTAGGCTTTAGAGCAGTTAGATTTCCGCCACAATGTGAATTTTAATTCCATGTGAGAGTGCCGATAGAATATCTGTCGAGTTTCATGAAGGAGTAGTTTTGGCCGAAGGGTGTCGTATATTGGCTATTTCGTGGTACTCCTCGATCTTTGTGATTTAAAGTCAAAGTCAAAGTCAAAGATCATTTATTCCGTAGGTAAAATAAATTTACACTTGAAAACGTGACATTTAAGCTACTGCTCGTTCACTACGCTGACCTCCCTGAGAAGAACGAGGAAGTAACTCTAGGGATTGGTCTTTTCGAATATTGTTTGAATCAAATTTGTGTGAATTCTGGAGCCGTGTCGTCTTTCCATACATCTTTATCTAACACGTATTCTTCAATTTTGTAATATGACTTTTCGACCAAAATATTTTTAATGTAGTTTTTAAACTTAGGAAATGATAATCTTAATATATGCTCCGGAATCTTATTGTAAAAACGTATACAGTTCCCCATAAAAGAGGTTTACCTTGTTTAAACGAATTCGTGGTACCATAAGTTTGGACTTACTCCAAGGTTAATGTTATGGATATCTTCTTTCTTATTGAAATTATGTAGGTATATTTTTACGGGCATATAAAGTATTTGAGTAAATGTACTGTGTAAATGTACTTTTATCTGAGAGAAACCCGAGAGCCTAGACGGTACACAGAACGAATCGCTCGTTTTTGCAATACAAATATGGTTTGAATACCTGCCGGTTTACTCCACATGAGAATCCCATAGGACATTATTATATAATGTCCTATGGGATTCTCATGTGTCATTATTATATAATGTCCTATGGGATTCTCATGTGTCATTATTATATAATGTCCTATGGGATTCTCATGTGCGTACGTTTTCAAGTGTAAATTTATTTTAACTATGGAATAAATAATCATTTTGACTTTCACTTTGACTTTGACTTTGACTGCAACTCGCGCTCTCTCCGCGTAACGATCGCGTGCATCTAAGGGCGCGTTCCCACTATGTCGTCACGTTTTATTATCGTTTACGACTGTCGTGTCTAGCCTGTTCCCATATTACGACTATCTGTCCTGGACGTTTTTTTATCGTCTGACGACTGTCTTTCTAGCTGTTCCCACTGTAACGACAGTTTGTCGTTGTAATGATTAAAAATCGTGAACGACAGTTAATCGTGTCGTGCTATATGTGAACAACTTCATTTAAATATACAAGTCACGACACTGTAAACTGCACGACAGTCTGCCGTCACGACATAGTCGGAACGCGCCCTGACTGTCATGGCAAAATATGCTCTAAAGATTTTACATTTTAACTTAAATGAGCTTCCTGAACGCGCGGCGTTAACGTGGCGTCCGCTCGGGGCAGCGTGTCGTCCACGCGGCAACCGCCTGATTGTATTATTCCGAGGAATTTAAATGTTGTTGTCTAGTAAATAGAATTCAGATTCGCCATCAACGTACGTGAAAGCGTGGTAACCGGGAGGTAACCGCGCAGCGGCGCGCGAAAACTTTTGCGTCTAGTAACTGGGCGCTTATGGGCAGGTGTGTCGCTTACCGCCAGGCGCGCGATTTCTTCGTCCCGTCACTTATGTCAATTTATAAAAGAAAAATGTCTTAAATTTCGATTTTCATTCAATCTAGCGGGTAATACTTACTAAATTCTTCTTTACATTTGTGGAATTCCATGACTTTGTTATAATTATATGTCTTGTATGTTTGTGTCCCTTGAATAAAATAAAACAGAAAGTTTGAAATTGCCGTTTTAAAATT
Source organism: Hyposmocoma kahamanoa (assembly GCF_003589595.1). Lineage (NCBI taxonomy): Eukaryota > Metazoa > Arthropoda > Insecta > Lepidoptera > Cosmopterigidae > Hyposmocoma > Hyposmocoma kahamanoa. The sequence continues at coordinate 5,461,809 of NW_020653855.1, forward strand.
CTGGCCACTTTGTTTGTATTTTGACGACTCTAAGCGCGTAAAAGTATAAAAGATAAATTACATTTCAATTTGTTACAAATTCGTTTAGCTTTCAGGAAGGAAATTTTGAATAAGATTAACGCTGTTTTCATAAAGGTCGGCTCCACTGCCGAATTGCTGTAGTAAGTACCACAGCGCAGCGTGCGTGTACAGCCGCTAGCATGGCAAGGTATCAAACTAATTCTGTATTATTTATTATTAATACAAAGGCCGAATACAAAGAAAAATTACTTTGATCGATTCGTCGAATTTTTCTTTGAGATCGATCTTTATATTAATAATAACTTAGTTTTTTTCCTTAATGAATGGCTTGTGAGATTACTTAGTCTCAATTCTGCCAGAGTCCGTTTTCTAGTTTCATAAACGTTATGGACGGTGTGATAGAATTTTGTTCGGTGACTCAGAGGGAGAATCGAAGAGATTTTTGCATAAATTGAATTCTAGAACAAAAGAGACGGCACAAATTAGACAACACAAGTCGTTAGAAACATGTATGTATATTACATACGAGCCCTATACCTCACCTACGGTGGGGTCGGGCTCGGGGTGTGGTTATGCTCTTCGTTGGCACAGTGATTAAGTACAATGGGCGCTTGATGAGGAGGTTCCAGATTCGATCCCTGATTTGAACCAAAAAAATATTTTTAAACTGGTTCTGGTCAGGGTATTCCGGGTATTGCCCTCAGAATTATCGTTACTCTGGTACTCACAGTACAGGAAATTCCCTACTTTGAAATCAGTAATTTGGAGTGATTGTCTGGCATTTTTTCCTTAAACTTCTCTTTTTGGCAAAGCTTCCAACACAAAAGACTCTAACAGAGAGACAGTCGAGATACAACAACGCTATAAGTATCTTCTTTATTCTTCTCTATTATTTCCACTACATCGGGAAATATGCCTTACATTTTAAACAATTGTGAAATCTTGTACCGTAATAGAGTCTCCGTATACTACCTACGTAAGGTGGCGTGTGGACGCTTCGGGCTTCGCCCCCCGCTACACCTCGGCCTACGGCCGTAAAAAGTAAATTTTGACAGCAAATTATTATTAAACACCCATAGAGATCCCCACATGCAAATTTTCAGCTGAATTAGAGCAAAATGTCATCAGCCGCCAAAAAACAATTCTATGGCAGCCATATTGAAAAATGGCGAAAAACCAATTTTGATCGCAAATTATTATCAAGCACTCCTGGACACCCCCATATGCCAATTTTCAAAGGGATTTGAGTAATTTTTTTTTCTGTCGCCAACGAACGCTTCTATGACGGCCAATTTGAAAATGGCGAAAAACAAATTTTGAGCACACATTATTATGTAGTGGCCTTCACATGCCAATTTTCAGTCGCATCAGAGCAAATCTCTTGCGGCAGCTATTTTTAACGGAAAAGCACTTTTATGGCAGCTATATTAAAATATGGTGAAAAGAAATTTTGATCCCAAATTATGATTAATGACTACTAAAGACCCTCGCATGCCAATTTTCAGCTGGATCGAAGCAAGTTTTAAAAAATAAATACTACAGAAATTTTCTTTGTTTTATTTTTATTTTATAAATGTACGAAATTAATATATCTATATAAAATTCTATATTTTCCCATCTCTTTATATTCGCAATCCAATTAACACTTTGTCCGACTTGGGAAATAGAAATAGAAATCATTTATTCCTTGAATAAACAGTTAGTTGTGTATACAATAAACAGTGGGACTGGAACTCTTACCGTACCCTATCATGTACGCTTGTAATACCAGTAGCATTACTCTGTCGTTGAGAACACTACAGAAGGGAAGGAAGCGAGAAAAGAGGAAAGAAAAAGTGAAGGCAGAGAGTTAGGCCACCGATATTCTCACAAACCTCAAGCAATACAGCATGCTGCCGCTTTACGTCAATGTTTAGTAAGAAAATACTAACAAATTGTGACTTTCGACTGTATAAAACATTAGAAAATAGCATGAATATGAAGGTATTTTTAGCGAAAACTGCAGTAACTTAATAGATACTGCAGTTATTTATTATATATATTATTATTAATTTGTTTTTGAATATGTAGTTTCTATATTAATTAGCAGTACGATATTTATCTAATAATAAGTGCAGTATCTAAGGTACTTACTGCCGTTATGGTCAGTTGTGTTACTAGAGCAGTTACTAAACATAAGTATATTTTTGAAATATTATCATACATAACCTTAACATACATATATAAACATGTCACCTTACAATTCTTCATTCTTTTACCTTTCTATTGATATATGACATGTCGCTGTAACTTGCGTAGTTTTGAAGGTAGACCAAATTTTAAATTATTTTCTTTAACCACGTTTTTCTCGAAAATAGGGGGTCTACTCTCGATCTCCGTCCGACATCCGATCGAAACAATTACTGTCAAATAAGTAATATTCGACAAAATTAAAAGACAAGTATGAAGTATAAAGCTTCATTCGCATCACGCGTCTTTTCATTTGGTCAAGTATTGCTTATTTGGCAGTAATTGTTTCGGATGGATGTAGGACGTAGATCGAGATTAGACCCCAGGTTTGACTTAGTTACTGCACTCTTAGGGTCGTATTCCAAAACTTTACTCAATACTCAAGTCCTGATTTCAGCATTGCAGTGAGCAATGAAAATCATACTCAAGTCCGTGCCATTAGGGTCGTATTTTCAGTGCTTGAAATCATACTCAAGTCTGCTCAAATCCTGACTTGAGCATTGAGTACAGTTCTGAAATACGACTCTTAGGGTCGTATTCCAGGACTCTACTCAATGCTCAAGTCAGGATTTGAGTATGATTTCAAGCACTGGAAATACGACCCAAATGGCAAGGACTTGAGTATGATTTTCAGTGCTCACTGCAATACTTAAGTCCTGACTTGAGCATTGAGTAGAGTTCTAGAATACGACCCTTAGTTAGAAGGGCAGTGTTAGTGCATGAATAATATTTACAGTTTAATATAATATAAATGTACCAATTTAAAAAGAATATGATATATATTTGGTTGAGAGGATAGGGATAAATAAAGTTTATCTTTTTTGAAGACGAAGTGAATGACATTTGTAGGGTTGCCAGTTTCTATAAAATTTTAAATAGTTATGTAGTTGTTATCGATAGATGGTGAAAGAAAATAAATTTTTGCCAAAAATGACTGAATTGTGAATGTTACGAGGTTCTAATTGCGTTATTGCTTTCTTCATTCTTATTTTAACTTTTTATTCATGTACATTTCTACGAGAATAGCCGGGTTTGAGTCTATATTGAATTAAATTCAAAAATAAACATAGTTCTAAATACAGTGTAAATAGAAATCTGCACACATCTGCAAAGAATTTGATGAGTGTGAAGTTCCTAAGCCGCTATGCTACTATACCAACTATAGTCCACGCCCTTTTATTGTGGGAGAAGACCTGTGTTCAACAAAGTCAAAGTAAAAAATATTTTTTTTAAATAAACAATAAACACACGCTTGGCCATAATCTCACCTAATGTACCCCCAAATTGTACTTTTCTGGAAATACAGGTAGAGTATTTCATTCCTTTGCCGTACGCATCAGAAAGGAGGCATCTTTTCATTACACTTGCTCCTAAACAGTGTGCAGGCAAAGTCGACCGTAATGTCCTCAATTATATCTACGGGCTTTTTAATTTCATTATCGCACTATGGATTTTTCACGTCAAGATTAAGGAAAAAAATTTTATGCTCGAAAAATCTGAACATATATTTCGCATAAACTTAAAGTATAATGAATAAAATAAATAAAAACTGAATATCAACGAAATATCGTAGATTTTTCATAGATGGCGCTACGGCTAAAAAGTCGTTGAAAACACAACGCAACACGTTGGACACAAGCACATAGAAAAAATCGTGAGGTGCGCTGGTTCGTTCCGTTCCGTTCGTGAGGTGCGCGGCTTAGTTGGTATGGCGTCTGCCACGTTATGCTAGAAGACGTCGGTTTGTATCCGGCCGGATCGAAGGAATTATTATTGAGTGTTCGATCTTTGTATTAATAATTATAACAAACTAGTGGAGTAATTTCACATAAAAATAATTGAATATAAATTCAATAAAAATTTAAATACAATGAATGGCGACATCTCTAGCCGGGGCTAATAGCTGTAAAGGTATGTATTATATATATATTTAATTCTTGATTTTGCTATTCTCCAATTCAAGGCGTTTTTCTCTCTCAGTATACTTTGAGCAGTGAAAACCGGTTTTTATTATCTCCTGTGTCAAGTCCTGTATAGTGGCGAACTAGGGGATATTTCAATAAAACTTGGCAAATAGACGTAATTCCACGTACTTTTGAGGTCGGTTTTTTTATTACTCTGTACTGAGATTATTATAATATATATACCATTATTAAGTTATTTATATACATATACATTACACATACATACCTTTTCGTGAGTCAAAATTATACCTAATATCATTTACCTATTACACTATATTTTTAATAACAGCAGATTGCTTTGCGAAAGAGTCCGTCTAAGGAAGCACTGCCGCCTTACCTATTTCAACCGCCAAGCAGTAATGCTCGCATTACTGCGTTCCGGTTTCGAAAGGTAAGGGTGCTAGTGGAATTACAGGGACATGGGATTTGTCAACTTATGTCTCGGGGGTGAAGGGCGCAGTGGCAAGGCCATTCAGAGCTTTGCGATTTATAGCTCTGAGTGCCCTGCAACTGTTATGGACAGGCGTATAGCTTACCATCAGGCGCACGACTTGTTCGTCCCGTCACATGGTATTATTAAAACATTAACATTGGGTTCAAAGCCTATTAATACCGTTAAAGGGGTTAAAAAGTCCCTTGTTAGCGTTTTTAGCATTCTTATTCATTTACGTCGCGTGTTAAGTATCAGTTAACAGCGAATAGTAAAACCGAGCCTAAATGATTTATCGATCTTTATTTCTATGCGACCAGTGCGGTGCGCGTGTGACGCTGCGCGAATCTATAATCGCTGGCATGAAGGATCTGTTTGTGATGTCACATAAGGATTGTCAAACTTTGAACGAGGGGGATTTAAAATTTTTGCGTTGTTTATTACCGGTACTAAGTGGATTTTTAAAGACTTGGAAGGATGAGCATTCGAGTTTGTTATTTCGTAATTGATGTACATTTAATTAATATAGTTGTAGTGGGTACCTATTCTACATAAAACTCATAATTATAATAGGAAATTAAACTATTTTTCCTGATTTCAATCGCCTATATTTGTTTTTTTCAAACAAACCAACACGTATATTTGTTTGAAAAAACAAATATACGCGATTTAAATCCGGAAAAATAGTTTCATTTCCTATGTGTAACAATCGCGAGAACCTAAAAAAATAAGTTATAATTATGATATCAATGTCATAATTATAACTTATTTATAATAAAAAAAACCGACCTAAAAGTATGTGGAATTACATCTACTCGTATTTGCCAAGTTTTATTGAAATCGGTTAACGGAAATCGGGTGAAATCCAATAAACCGGATTCATCCCCTAATTTCCCACCCTTAGAGGCGGAATATATTTTCTTCTTTAAATGAGACCACTACTGAGGACTACTACTGACCTTTCCAACAAAAAAATAATTATGGAATGAATCAATCAGCCAATTGCAGGAGAACCTAGACCAATGGAAAGAGGGGGAGGCATTTGCCAAGTGGGATATTACAGGCTATGATAATAATAGGTACTTATCTAACTTTATATACCTTTGGCCCGGAGTGTGGAGACGCTGGTGGTCTGTAATACAGGTCTCCTAGTACTGACGCCAGTCTTTCGCACAGACTTAATGATGTAACAATGTTTAAACAGTCACTAATGTCATATATTGTAAGACTTTGTGAGAGAATAATAAAGATTTATTATTATTTACTTTATTCTTCTCCGCTTGTTAGCTGGTTTGAACCACATTTACGGACCGCAGTCAAGTAAATGCAATAAATTAGTAATTATTATTATATTTGAAAATCATGTCCGTATGGCCTAACAAAAAGATCTTTGTCTATGGATTTAATTGCCTCCGTAGCCGAACGGTTACCATGCCGGACTGCCACGCAGAGGTCCCAGGTTCGATTCCCGGGCCTCCCGGCCCGGTAAATATTTGTATGGTTTACATTTATTTCTCAAGTGAGTTTGGGTGTATTTTGTGATTGTCTATGTGTGTGTCCATGGCACCTGCGACACAGGGTTTCCCTAGTGCGGGGCTATGTTGAGTGTGTGCGTTATTGTTACTAAAAAATGTAAAAATGTCTTTTTTTTAGTTACACCGGCTGCATTTAGCTTTCTACATTACTCCTATAACTCTATAAAACAAGTTTTAACAAGTCATTTAATACTAGTTTTAATTTTCTTTAACATTATTGTAAGAGTAACGATATATTTATACTACAAGATTCCTTGATATTAAACTTTTTCAACCACTGGCGACTTTTAGCAGGGATGCAAATACATTTTATAGGCGAATTTATTGCGATTTATAGGCGATTGCATACATGCAAACGCGCAACTGCATCGATACAAACGCGCGATTGCGTCGCTGCTTAAACTCACGCGAGTGTGTAAAGGTAGACGATTAGCGACTCCATCGCTACAGCATCGCTTTTGCATCGCGTTTGCATCGCTAAAGGTAGCCGTGTGTAACCGCTCTAAAACTATAGAGAACCTTTGGAGTCGAAACCATAGGCCCGTGGCGTCCCGGTGCCCTTCTTCTGTACAAAATTAGCTACCTTGCCCAACGCATTAGCATAACCATATAAAGGGGGAACGTGCCGCGGGGACCCAATTTTATGCATATAATTTAATACTGGTTTTACTTTGTAGTATTTAAGCTTTTATTGTACCTTACCTGTATATTATGAAAATAAAATAAATTGTATGCTTAATACATATATATAAATATATTGGTTGATTTATAATGTTTTAAAGTTTACCTACCTGCTTGAAACTTTGAGAACCGCACGCGCACAACTCAAAACAAACCGACGCGTAGTGTTAAGCGCAAACACACGTTACGAGGAAACGTACAAAATTACATCATAAATATATTTCCGAATTCTTAACCCAAGGCAAACTCGCATTGAATACTGGGTGAACAGAAAATGGAACTCGGAATTCGAACGCTGAGTTGCTTTTGGAGCCTGAGTTGGTGACACTGGTTTAGCAGTGGTGCTTTTAGTCATGCGCCCGGATTCGTCCAGGTGATATAGAAAATTGTATACCTAGTCAGGGTTATAATAGTTTTGCATTTTATTATTTACATACTCTACCTTCTATATCATTCATATTAAAAGTTAAATTCAAAATATTTTTATTCAAGTTAACATTATAAATATTTTGAATCGGGATTTCTTTCTAACCTTCAAAACTTTCGGGCTTCACAACTAATATAACAACATTTACAAAATGCTATATCGGCCGCCATGGACCGGTTAAATATTTAATATCAATGGAAGATTTTTCAAGAAATCTATAACAATAACATTGTGTAAATAAATATAAACTTATCTTTGCGATAGACAGAGCAAACAAACGAACATATTTGAATAATATTATCAATATTTAGTCTACTAAGAAATAAACATGTTTATCTATTCTTACGTTAGATACAAACTGAGACGCCTATAGTGCACTGGGACAAGCAGACCTTTCTAACCTTTCCCTTTCTTCGATACGTATCATTGCATCGGACATCTGGTGTAATAAGTTCACATATACAAAATTACAACTTTTCAGGGGAGAGGTTCGTAGATTCTACGGACGAAATTAGACGATAATTTTCTTATGCTTAAATACAAGTTTAAAATTGTACATTATAAACGGGCCATTCTCAAAAACGGACTTAAAATAATAAAAAAAGCAATGTTTTCTGATATGATTCAAAGTAGTCTTAAATAAAAATTAAAGGTACAATATGTTTCACTTAAGAACCTAGCTATTATCACAGTAGTTTTCATGAAAAAAAAAAAGAAAACACGCCTTCACGGAAGTAAGACAAATCCATGGTAATGACATATTAGATTAATTTTAATGAAGCATGTATGGTTTAATGTGGGAAAAAAAGGTATTTTCTCCTTAATTATCTTTATTTACGTAATCACTTACATATTTATTAAATTTTAGGCATTTTAAAGTAATTCGCACCTATAGAACAACAACGATGTATATAGGCTTATAAGAGGCTCATAGAGAGCTTATAAGTAATAGTGATGTTAATTTACTTTTTGAGATCTAATCATTCTTTTACACATTACATAAACCTAAACAACTCATTATTATTAACCGACTTCAAAAAAAGGAGGAGGTTCTCAATTCGACTGTATGTTTTTTTTGTATGTATGTTACACAATACCACCGGTATTTGTGCACCGATTTTCATGATTATTTTTTGTTGGAAACAAACGTTACGTTAGCGTGTCAATTCTTTATCGCATTTGTTTCCTTAATTATTTGGTTTAGTTAATTTTAACCGAATTAGTAATATAACAAGTAACACAACTACCGCAATTAAACTCAAGTTTTGTAAATTTTGTGCTATAAATTGTGTTTTAATGACAGCAATTTAAAACGTGTGTTGGACATGTTCGATGATTAAGATATTAATGTTGGCAAAGTGATAACCTTTGCGGTAGAACGAGGAGTTTATTCATGGGTTAATTACATCTATGAATTACATAATAATAAGAACTATACCAGATAATCATATTATATATGTATACTGCTCACGGCAGTTGGCAGTTATTATATATTTTGTAGATATAGTTATTTAAAAAAAACCACGTTTATTATAAAAAAACAACCATTAGTAATGCTAGTGATTTAGGCGTTCCCAAAGGGCGCTAAATTCCCTGCGCGTCCAATATAATAACGTGTTCAGGATAATGTTGAGACTACCCCGGTATTGCAGCGGTTACGGGATGTTTGCTATGGCCAATACGAATTGTTTTCATGTCGTCTTGCGGAAAAAACTTGGTTAGAAGGCTCCGGGGGAGTAACAACAGCATCCTGAAGGTTGTGGCAGAGGACCACAGAGCACTGTGCTGAGGCATCTCATACGAGATGCCTCGTAAGTACATGGCATTTTAAATTTTAATTAATTAAGCTATTTCTTATAAAATATTCCTTCCAACAATAGCTTATAAGTTTTTTTCTGTATTATACGAATGGATCCTGTTAACAGAAAATAAATATTTTGTATTTGAATAATAAGTAGAGTTTTAATGATACATACGGACGCTTTTTTACGAGTGTTTCTTAAGAAAACCCGTACCTAATTTGTCCCCTAATGGACTTATTAAATACGGTTTTTTAATCGCTTAAACTTATGTGGTAGCTGAAAAGGCGTATCTAATTCGTCACTTCGAGGGGACATACTGTGTGCGGTATTTCAGTTGTTTAGACCCTTAGAAAAGCATACCGAACTCGTGTCTCCTCGGGGGACGTACTGTATACGGGAAGCCATATACGCAGTCCGGCATGGTAACCGTTCGGCCACGGAGGCAGTTAACTATACTATATACTGGATATTGCATACACTTTTTAGATAGGTGAAGTCAGCCTCAATTACTTATTTCGCAAATGTTCTTGTTCTAGATATCACACAATCTTTTTCCAACGATTTTTAACCGCAAAACTTATTTTAGATTGCAATTTAAGAAACGTGATCCAATGGCGACCTGCAAATGGATTTTTAACCTTGAAATAATAGAGTTCGGTCGGTCGGTCGGTCGGATCGTAACGTACGTTACGTTCTAATATAATCAAAATTGCATAAATTTGTGACTAGCTGTTGCCCGTGACTTTGTTTGTTTGGATGTACAGTCAACATCAAGCTAGACAATTTTGTTTGAATATCGTTTACAGTGCAATGGAACACAATCGATCTATTTTTCTCGGTCACTCACATTACAAGATATTTTTGTTGAAACCCCTTTTCTATTGCAGGGTCATGGAAAAATTTCCATTTTGAAAAAAATAACATTTTTCAGAAAAATAAATTATGTGTTGATACATGTCAAAAGTTGATACTGAACGAAAACGATGGAGCCATTACAAAAATTTTTTTACCAATAAATTCTCTTTTTCGCTGTTGTTCAATCATTTTTAACTGACTTCAAAAAAGGAAGAAGTTCTCAATTCGACTGTTTTTTTTTATGTATGTTACGCGATAGCTCCGCCATTTGTGAACCGATTTCGATGATTCTCTTTCTGTTGGAAAGAGGGTACCTCAGAAGTGGTCCCATTTGAATTTGAAGAAAATATTTTATCTGTAAGGGTAAACTAGGGGGATGAATGACTTTTGAGGTAGTTTTTTTTTCAAAAGATTTTTCTAAGCAAAGAACATAATATGAACCTTCATACTATAATTTTCCCATTTTTAAAATTTTTCAGAAATGTATCCGGAAAAATTTCCACTATTTAAAAATTTTTCGAAAAATCACCCAAAAAGAACCCTTTCCCACTCTTAAATTTCTATCCTAAGGTTTCCTGATAGAAATCGCTACTAATAAAGCCGCCTGTTGTAACTTAGTCTGTGATACGTACATTACTGTTCTGTGTTCGTTCATTGTAACTTTTAATGTGCAATAAAGAATATTTCGTTCATTGCCGCTTTATTTTAATTTGACTTTGTTTTTATGATACTAAGTGACGGACGGCACAAGTCGTGCGCCTGGTGGTAAGCGACACGCCTGACAATAGCAGTTGCATTGTCACCCAGAGCCTTAAGACGCAAAGATCTGAGGGGCACTTCCACTGCGCCCGTAACCCTGAGACATGTTGACAAGTCCTACTATTATCAAAAAGCACGAGCTCGATTTTGCTGATTGAGCAGATTTTCATTTAAATCGATTGGGTAGTCTGGAATCAGATGAGTTTCCGAGCGAGAAGATGAACCTGATTCCTACTATATCTTTCTAATTTGCGAGTTAAATCCACTATTGTTCCGATCGGCCAGTTGTGAATCGCAATTATGTGTCTCGACTCGGAAGACGCAGTTTCCAGTTGGGAGAGGCAATGGAAATCAAGCTGAGCTTCTGAACTCCCGGTTTTAACGGGTCATGGTCCAGACTCAAACTGGAAATCTCTTGAAATCGTTATATTGATTAAGAGCATTCGTAAGGCAGATTCCCCCAAGAAGAATGAGCTGGAAAGTGTAAGGGTTGTTCTGTAATTTCACCAGCACTTTAAAATAGGAACGCAGTATGTGAGCATTACTACTTGGCGGTAGAAATAGGTAAGGTGGTAGTACTTCCCTGGTCAAACTCATTTACAAGGAGCCGGCTCAATAACCCATGTTCAGTAGCTTAATAATAATTAATAACAAATATGTCAATACAGACTCAGATACAGTCGACTATAAATATTACAGTTAAATTTACCTACTTGAAATTAACAAAATACAAATATAATTAAAAATCTAAAAAAACCAAGAACTCTGAATAATAAAGACATTGGGCGCAAATTTAAAAAAAAAACAGCACCCCGAGAACAGCCATTACGACGCGATTGACTCACGTCGAGAATGAAGTAAAGATTTACATTATGACTTTTTGTCTAGATAATAATTTTGCGTAACAAGTTTACAATACAGATCTTAAACTATTTTAGGCCGCTTTTTACCTTTATTTGTTTCTCCTTGGAGTTCCCTTTACTTTGCTAACGAATTTCACAATAGAGAATGTGTTTTCGCTTGTGCATTTACATTAAATCATTAGGCCGTTTTGCAATAATTAATTATTAATGCATTTTCATTTTATACTACCAAGGAGAAAATGGTTAAAACTTCGTCTTAAAATAATATTACTTTATTTCTTTGTATTTACCATATAAGTAATGTATCACGTTTCTCCTCTCAAGGGTTTAGGCCATACGTCTCAAACTTTTAAGCTCACTGTCCACCTGGGCAAGATAAAAAAAATTACACAAAAAATAATTGAAAACACTTTGTAATACTTTCATTGATTTCTCATAGATGGCGCTACGGCTAAAAACTCGTTGAAAACCCAAATACAAAGACACGACAACAAGCGCATAGAAAAATTCGTGAGGTCCTCTGGTTCATTCCGTGGCTTAGTTGGTATAGTGTCTGGCACGGTATGCTAGAAGACATCGGTTCGAATCCGGCCGGATCGAAGGAATTTTTTCTGATTGTTAGATCTTTGTATTAATAATTATAACAAACTAGTAGAGTAATTTCACATAAAAAATAATTGAATATCAATTCTATAAAAAAATAAAAAATTGAATGAAATTGAATCGTGTTGTTTTATATTAACTTAACACAAAAAATAACAAGGAAAAAATATGCAGGGTTATTTTTAAATATTAACCACCTCTCAGGACTATATTACCAACAACGTAAACAACAACTGTTGTCCCATGACTTTTTACAAAACATAATAAATTTACCAAAAATAAACTTTCAAGTTATTTTAGATACGTATTTGGTATAATAAGTTCAAAAGTACAAACATCCTCCGCGACGACTTCCACCCTCATCTTGCTTAGAGTTATTACCAACGATCTTATATACAAAACAGGCAGATGTGTTAATGGCGTCCGTGTAGTGAAGATTCGATTCTCAGTCAAATGACTGACCTTACAATAGATAAAATACTGTAGAATTGCGTCTATATATTCAAATTACAAGAAAAAATGCCGTCTTGAGTATTTAGAAAATGCATTAACAACCACGTTAAAGTAATTAAAACGCAAAGAATCACATACCACATGCAAAAATATATTATGCAAACTATATATTATATTTTTATTTTATTTATATTATATTGCTATATTTTATTTGTATTTCTGTTTATTTTAAAAATAGTTGACAATTAAAGGTAGAGATAGTAATGCATTTCTGTATAGAGTACGATAAACGCGCATGAACTCCGGTCATAGATTATAAGTGCAGGTACGAACATTGTAGGCAATGAGTAAAGTCATTGATTTGGTAGATGACTTATTGTATGGTACTTGGTACTTGGTGTAGCGGGCTGGTGTCCGCAACTCGACGACAAGGCGCCTATTTTGTATGGTAATTAGAAAACTTATTTATACAGATTTCTCACGTACGTGTCTATGCTATCTTACAAGAAACAATAATTTAAAAAAACATATATTTTTTACATTTTTTAATATATTTGAAAATTTACATGCCAAAAACATTAACTAAACTCTTTCATTTTTTTAACACATAATTATTTTTGTGTTCAGATTGGAGATGAACATTATTACCGTTTAGAGTGAGTCTTTTTAAATCTGTTTGTTTTTGTATGAAAGTAAATTAAATAAATAATCAAGTCATGGAGCAAAATGTTGTTGTTCATGATGTTAGTAATACAATCCTGCGAGACTGTTACTATTTTAAAAATAAGCCTGTATATGTGTAGGGTAGTTTATACACATTATTTTTATTATAGATTATTTATATAGATTATTAACTGCCTCGGTGGCCAAACGGTTACCGTGCTGGACTGCCACGCAGAGGTCCGGGAGAAATATTTGTATGATCTACATTTATTGCTCTCGTGAGTTTGGGTATAATTTGTGGTTGTCTTTTTGCGTGTCCATGGCAACGGCGACACAGGGTTTCCCTAGTGCGGGGCTATGTTGAGTGTGTATGAGTGTGTCGGGAGTATGAGTGTGTGCTAATAAAAAATCAGTTTCTTGCTAAAAAAATTCAGCGTGAGTGACGTCGCCGTCCACCGCTGCTGGCAGTGGCGCGTGGAATGACAAATGTCATGACTGAATTCACAAAGATAGCGCTTTTGTATCTTCTGTTACATGTAGTAATTTTGCTGGTCTATTGCATTGGTCGGATAACCAGTAATAATAGATTAAGTTTGGAAATAAATAAATAAATGAATAAAAAAATTTCAACGCCCACCACCACACAAAATAATTGAAATCACGTATTTTTCATATTAACTTAACATAAAAAGATCACAAGGAAAAAAATTGTTTATATATATAATTCAGGTTTTTTTTTTCAAATGCGGTTGCTCCCCCTGGACAGCATCAACGCCCCCCCAATTGTTTTTGAGGCCCCTACCCAAGGATACTTCAGCGCCCACAGGGGGTAGGGACCGCTTTGGGAAAGTATGACCTATACCATGGAAAAACATGTAAAGGCGAGCACGTGTGTTCGCTTCGGAAATGTAGTAGAGTGGCGATGGAAAGAAGAAAAGTAAGAGTGACAAAGAAAAAGTTTTGGACAAGGATGTTGAGTCTATTCTACGGGTCGTATTCCAAAACTCTACTCAATACTCAAGTCAGGACTTTGAGTATTGCAGCGAGCACTGAAAATCAAACTCAAGTCCTTGCCATTAAGGTCGTAATTCCAGTGCTTGAAATCATACTCAAGTCTGCTCAAATCCTGACTTGAGCATTCAGTACAGTTCTGGTATACGACTCTACGAGTCATTCGGTAAACGCGCTCTACCCTTATCAAATACATGACATATACCACACACACACACACACACACAAACACACACACACACACACACACACACACACACACACACACACACACACACACACATATACATACACACACATACACACACACATACACACACACACACATGCACACACACACACACACAATCGGTAAACACTTCACTTCACGCATAAAAAAAGTTATAAAAAAAGGTCAATCTTAGTTGTACAGAGTCTTTTTTATACTATCATATTTTTATATTATTAACACCTTTATTTCTTACTTTAAGTTGTACTATAATAGAAAATCTCTTTTGATTGTGCGTATTGGGAAGAATCTGACCTCCAAGATACAGCATCATACTAGTTTGGTAGTTAAAGCATCACGAATTTGTAATACTTTATTATTTGATAAATAAAAATTATTATTATTATTAATATTGTAGGGACAGATTTAGCATTTTAAGCATTTTCAGATCTAGCATCGGAACGCGCACCGTAAGCTACCAGTCGTTCCTTCGTCAACGTCCGCAACTTATATGTAATCAAAAATGTAATTAAATATAGTCAATATTATAGGGGTTCCACGTGGAAATGATGCAATCATTATCACTTCGCTATAAAGAAGACAAAACTTTACACGCAAAATTATTTTCCAATCAATACTAAATAAATCATTATACACGTACGTATGGGCTTTAAGTATATTCTAAGTTTCGAAGCGAGATTATTATTATTATTGGTCAGAGGCCATGAACAAATGAATGGATGCAGTATAAGGTTGGATATAACATTTCGTCATAGTGTGCGGACGGTACGGGTAACCTCACTACGCGCGCGCTTAAATTGTAATTCGAATTTAAAATACGTCTCGATGGTTTGATAGATTAGTTTTATTTCTACTCTGTTTGTATTTTAGAAAAAAAAGATTTTTAAGTTTTGGTATTTGATTTTTAAATTTAGAATTTTGAAAATGAATTTAGAATTTTGATAAGTGAATTCGGAATTTTAAGAAATGTTTTTTAAGGACTTTTTCGAGTGTGTGCGGTTTTGAATTTGCATCGGATTTCTCTAGTGCATTTTATAAAGGTTTGTTTTGTTTATTTTTTATGATATTTGTTATGATAAACTATGTTAATTACAATAAAATACTCAGTGATGTAAGTAATTTAAAAACTTTTGGTGAGTTTTTATCTCGAAAACTTTGAAAACGTAATTTAAAATGATTATAACTTTTTTATTAAAAAAAATCCCTACCTTAAAAGTTTGCTTATCCGTTTTCGGGAATGTCGCTGCGTTTTGTTTATTTTTAAGGCGGTTAAAAAAATAAAATTGACATTTTAAAAATTAACCAGAATATTAATAACAAACATTATGCAATAAAAAGAAGGAAATCCAAATTTCTAATAAAACAAACTAATTGACTACGATGTAATTGCATTCTGCCAAGACTTGTAATCATTAAGATCACATTAAAAATTAACATACACTTTTTGTAATCATAAGGAAAAGCTAAAATATTCACGAATAACAACACTTCAAGCACTGCTTTGACGTGTTCGGTTCCCAATAGAGCAAAAATTGAGAAATTGTTTTTGTTTCACCGCCATGTTTAGATTAATGTCCAACATGAAACCAAATACTGTCGTAACTCAAAAATGATGATTATTAATAATTAATAGTTCAAAAAATTACTGAATAGAACCAATAAATTTATATTCTCGTTTATAAGTATATAAATTATTTTTTTAAATACCAAGCGATGGAATGAACAAGTCGTGCGCCTGGTGGTAAGGGACATGCCTATCCAAAACAGTTGCATTGCAAAAAATCGCAAAGATATTAGGGGCACTGCCACTGCGCCTGTCACCCTGACTTACGTTGACAAGTCCGAAGTGCCTGTAATTTCACTATTATTGTGTGTAAATAAAACGTTATTCAAAATTTCAAAATTAAATTTTCAAATCGGGTTTTCCCAATACAATCATTTTGAGTTACGACAGAATTTGGTTCATGTGCGATTTAGTTTTTTTAAATAAAAAAGCGATTATAATAATAATAACGCACACACTCAACATAACCCCGCACTAGGGAAACCCTGTGGCGCGGGTGTCATGGATGTGTGTCCATAGACAACCACAAATTACGTCCAAACTCACGAGAGAAATAATGTAGGCCATACAAATATTTCTCCCGGCCCGGGAATCGAACCTGGGACCTCTGCGTTGGCAGTCCGGCATGGTAGCCGCTAGGCCACGGAGGCAATACACACGCTTTCCTAAATTTTAGTCTAAATGTTCCGGGAAGTGTCTGGGATTTAATTATTCTGGTACTCATACTACAACGAGTTTTCTAATTGGAAACTTGGTAGTCAGTATTAAATTAATTATTAAAACTAGTATTTTATTGGGAAAATGAAACTACCTACTTTTTTGGATTTAAATTGCGTATATTTGTTTTTTCAAACAGACCTACGTTGCGGGCTCTTTATAGGTCCCATGGTCACAGTTGACTGAGATGATGAAGTCATCAACCAGTTATGTCTAATTTTAATATTATGCACACCACCCTATTTTTTATACTTACAAAAGTTATTAGATAGATATTATACACTTTATTGCCCACGCACATAAATAAAAACGATACACAGACTGCTTAGAATTAATGTGGGCAAAGGCGGCCTTATCGCTGAAAGCAGAAAAAGAGACAATTATGCGTACTTTACACAGTAGTTGTGCCCTATTTCGTTCCGAGGGTAGAATAAATAACCATGTTGTATAGCTACGTACAGTCAGTGTATCATAGGAAGGACGAAAGCGTCAATTCGATAAATGTTTTCATGTCTTAATTTTTTACGACTGTTTTAAATTATTTTACGTCCTGTTTTAAATTCAATTTTAAAACTTAAACTTAATTAAGACCAAAAATAGGACGAAATTTTAAAACATCCCTTAAAACCTAAAACATGCGCCCCTGATTTTTTTTCTAATGTGCGCTTTGGCCCTATCTTCAAATTACACACGGTACATATTTGTATAATAAAAACTTATTTATTAATTAATTACCTTATTTTAATTTTCCAAAGAACTTTTCAATTTTTAAAACCTAAAAAGTCTATATGCATTTTCATAGTTACTTATTCAAGGACGATGGAAGTCTTATTGAGAGTGTAATGGATAGAATAAATAATCTCAGAATATCCCTACGGGGGCGTTATACTAATACTTAATATTATTTATGAGCCGATTTGTACTCGTGGCAGCCCTAATGCTGCCGTGCACGGACTAAAACGCAGCTCAGTAAGAAATTAGAATTAAAATTAAATATCCATATTAAATTAAATCAAAATTCTGTATTTTAAAATAGTTAAAGTTAGATAACGTGGTCGACATATCGGAATTTACCCTAATAGTGCACTGCTAAAGAATCATTAAACAATGTCAGTTTTCTAAAACAGGGTTCTAATTTTTTTACGATATCTCTAAACATGATTTTGTCACATAGCCACACTTTAGTTAGCAGACGGCAGAATGGTTTTACCTAGCTCCTCTCTGGGTTAACCCTCCCCTGAGGGACCCATGCCCAGCAGTGGGACGTATAAATGGGTTGATGATGATGATGACATAGGTGTTTTTTTCAAAAAACGCAAGAAAAGAATTTAGTATTACATTTTTAAAGAATAAGTCCACTTAAATAGACTAGGTGTGTATTGTATACATACTCGCATAAACACTTTATTGTATCACAAAACAAATTCCAAGTTTTAACAAGTAACGCTTCCGTGGCCGAACGGTTACCATGCCGGACTGCCTCGCAGAGGTCCCGGATTCGACTCCTGGGCCGGGAGAAATATTTGTATGGCCTACATATTTCTCTCGTGAGTTTGGATGTAATTTATGGTTTTAACCAACTTCACCAAGGTCGTCTATTATAACTCTTAAAGGTTACAAAATAAATTTTAGTACAAAGTTAAAATTATTACATAATCGATTAGCTTATTCAAATTTATTCAACATCTGTGAAGTTTATTGTTCTTCCGTATTTATACAGGGTGTAACAAAAATGTCTGCCCTATTTTTTTACCACCATGGGGAGTGGAATCAGAGACATTTTCCCTTCGCGGACTATCGCTCTCCTAACTGAGCTCTACGGAATGAGTCGGCTAACCTTACAAATTCCTCTATGTACATGTCGTAGAATTTTGTTTTTGGTTTTAATTTTTTTCCGAAGCGCCACCTATGAGAAAACTATAAAAGTTTTCTCTTCATTCAGCCACAAAAGAAAGGTATGTACATTTACAGCTACCAGCGCCATACAAGAGATGTCGCTTTATTGATAGCAATATTTAGATATATCGCACTGCTATTACAAAATATGTTGATTTCAAGATTACACCTTTGTTGAACGTAAAATTTGATAAAACTGAGATCTCTCTTGTTAAATGGATGTTACCACAGTGTAGGAGACTTCATAAACTCACCTATAAGCCCAATAGTCCAGTTTCTGATATGTAATTTTATCTAAAGTCTATAAATGTTAATTATAAGATGCAGATGAAGATATGTATTTGTTTCTAATTTTTTTTATGGTTAATAATAATTAATTGCTGCACCCCCAAGGGGTATGTATGTACTTATTAATCTTTGTACCTACATTGTTTGCAAATATATAAATAAATAAATATGTGTGCTAGTTCTGGCCAAAACAGTCCTTATTAAAAAATATGAAAGTATTTTTTTTCTTTTATTTTTAAATATGTATAGTCGGCAAGTAGGAAGTAACTTATACATAAATTTACCCAGATCTTTCACGGGAAGCGAGTAATTCGTTTTTAGTCGATTCTGAGAAAATACACTTTTTGAGTACAATATTGTTTTAAATAGCGCGATATGTATATTTTTTGTGAAAGTACTCCACTAGTTAAAAAGGCGTTAAAACTAAAAACAAATATTTCTTTTGATTTAAAGTTATCTAGTGGCAAAAGCAGCATGGTCTTTTTTAACCGACTTCAAAAAAAGAGGAAGCTCTCAATTCGATTGTATGTTTTTTATGTAAGTTACGCGTTAACTTATTTGTGAACCGATTTTGATGATTCTTCTTTTTGTTCAAAACCGGAACATTGTAATGCTGACATTACTGCTTGGTGGCAGAAATAGCAGAGAATAAAAAGTAAAGAGAACACTTTCCGCCCCTCTCTGGCTTTAGATAACGCACCACGTCCCGCACATTGCCCATCACATTGACTGAACGACAACAAGGCTGCCGACGAGCCGTTTTCGCGCGAAGACGGATTTGATATTTGAATATAGTTTTCATTTATTCATTACGAAACTTGTACGTTAATATAAAACATCATTTTACGCTAATACTTATAATGATCGTGAATTGTGCTGTGTACAGCTGTGTATCATCATTTTCCGACAGATGAAACGAAGTAACTAAGTAAAAAAACATATATCTGAGACTCATTCAGTTATTGTTTTCTTCATTTATTTACTGATTTTGATTGATTTAATTTTTATTTTCAAAGACAAAAAACATTTAGTCTTCACACTCTTAAACCTACATAGGTTTGTCTGAGTGTTGCAACTTCTCTTAAACAAACTACTCTTATAAAACACGAATTAATAATAAAATAGACACGAAGTAAGACTGCTGCAGAGTAATATATGTATGTATAAAATATACAGATTTATTATATCAATATAATGAGGCGTCATGACTTCGTGAGCTAGTAGACAAGGGTTCTCGAATTTTCTATTCATATTGCCGATAAATATTACGTAAGTATACGTAATACGTAAGTGCGAATATACCTAATTATTACTAATGTAATGATGATCAACTTGGACACGCCATTTCAAATACCTTGTTTACCTTATTTAAAAGTACATGTCCTAAATATAACATTTTAAGTGCTTCTAATATATATTTTAAATAAATCTTCAATTTTACTCTAGTTAGGGAGTTAATGAAAAATATGATATTATATCGATATACACACATCAAAAAAAGTTTGCGATCAATAGCATAAGCTCCTATAATTCTTTAAATTTAACTTTATCAAGAAAAAATCTATGTTGTATGCTTTCTTTAAATAGGAATACCCTGTTTGAAATTAAAATATAAAACTATTTTTTATTATTTATTTTAAAAAATTGAGCCATTAGTCATAATGTAATAGTGATAGAAATTTCATAGAAAGAAAAAGACTGTTTAATTAAACTTAAACAACAATTTATTATTAAAAGGTGTGAATTCAATATAAAATAACTCCTCCCCTGGCTCGAATACATGCGAAGATCCTCCTGGGCATGCTGAGGATCAAGTTATCCAGCATTTCCTGGGGTAACCTATCCCATTCTTCAATAGCGGCTTCCCTGAGCTCTGGAACTGTTTGGGGACGTGGCTCACGGTTCCATACTGCTCGTTTAAGAGCATCCTACGCGTGCTCTATTGGGTTTAAGTCGGGCGAGCCGGCAGGCCAGTCTAATCGTGTGATATAGTATTCTTGAAGAGCAGCATTGACTCGTTGAGCTCGATGTGCGGGCGCATTATCATCGACCAGTACAAATTGGTGCCCATGGTTTACTCGGAATGGTCTGACGATATCATCAATAGCAACTGCTTTGTACATGTCTGCTGTCATGAAGCCCCGATACGGAATCAAAGGCGTTCTAGCTCCAATCATAATGCCACCCCAAAAGGACACCGATTTTCCGCCTTGCTGAACTGTTCCAGTGGCAGTTCTTTGTCTTTCACGGTCGCCTGGTCTTCTCCAGACACGGACACGTCGGTTATCTGGATGAGTGCTGATTCGGGATTCGTCAACGAAGAGACAGTTTTGCCAAATGTTTTCGTCCTCACCTTCTTCATTTTGCCGAAGTCTAGCCCACTGCAATCTTCGTTGTTGACGTTGCCGGGAATTGAGCGGAGCTCGCCAAGACCTCCGTGCTCGTAATCCAGCCTGGTGCAAGCAATTGCGAACGGTCTGCGTGCTAACTTCAAGCCCAGAGGCGGCCCTGACTTCTGCTTTTATTTTAGTGGCGTTGATTGTTGGATCACGGGTTGCCAGCAATCTAATATAGCGCTTTTGGGCAGCTGTTAAAACAGTTGGGCGACCGCTGCGGGGTCGGTCAGCTAAATTCCCCATTCCGTGATACCTCTGCAACGTAGCCACGACACAGGATTGGGATATAGCAAGTCTGCGTGCTATTACTCTTGTGGTGTATCCTTCTTCCCTCAAAGTTACTATTCTAGCTCGTAAAACCTCTGATAATCCTCTTGGCATTTTTTCAATCACAACTTTCCGCGAAAAATATCTTGAATCGCTTATAATTGACTAAATCAGATTTCTGAATGAGCGTAAGCTAGGACTGAAAGCCTTTTTATATGAAAAAACAATTGAACGGGGTCATTGTTTTATGTTCTAATTTATTTTTAAATATTTTAATTTTGTTCTAATTTATTTTTAATTTTTAAATCATAATATAATCTACAGTAACAAAAATGATTTCAGTTTTTCGAAGTGATCGCAAACTTTTTTTGATGTGTGTAAATACATAATAGACATGTGTAATTATTAGGATTCTGGATTCTATTAATAGAATCATAGATTCCAGAATCCTAATTTAATAATTTAATAATTAGGATTCTGGATTCTATTAATAGAATCATAGATTGCAAAATAAGCGCCTTGTCGTCGAGTTGCGGACACCAGCCCGTTACACCAAGTAGAATCATAGATAATAGATTCGCGTTACCATTTTCGCTACGTTGCCACTCTTATCACGTAACGTAATAGTGAAAGAAAGTGATGGGTAACCCTGCCACTTCATGCACACATTTGCGAGTGTGCAGATAGCGCCTTGCTGAATGTAGTAGTGGTAGATAAATAATTTTCGATCGTTGTATGGAGTGTCTGGGGTGTGGAAATAGGTGAGGTGGCGGTACTTCCTTAGACGAACTCTTACACAACAAGCTCTACTACTAATCTCGTTATGGTAATGTTGTTGTAAATTGTTTTTACCTTCGATATCGGGCGTTAATGGGTTTTAACCCGATTTAAAACCGGGCGCTTGTTCACTTCTGTTCGTGACAATATCTTTTCCTACGTCTACGTTTCAATACTTCTTATCAGTAGGTACTTATAATTAATTATAACATTACAAAACACAGTGATTGATCTGTTGTTATTTATGTTATGATATGAAATTTACTGCCTGTTGATGATAACATGAATGGTCATTTTAAGTCAAGAAATCTCCAGAATTCTCTTCATTGATGATAGTGTCTATAGAAGTCAGAGAATGGAAAAAAGTAATGGAATAGTCTAACAGCGGTTACACACGGCCACGTTTAGCAGCGATGCAGTAGGGATGCAGTCGTTAATCCTCTACCTTTATACGTATACGATACGTGGGATGTGAAAAAAAAAATTGATATCGCTCTTAGATAAATAAATAAGTAGTGTTTTTATCAGTAATGATCAAAGTAGCGATGCAACAGCAATCGTTGTAATACAATAATCAAAATTAAATCAATATTTAAGAAAAAAAGATGAAATGTTAGAATACCCGCATTTTCCCTACATAGCGTCAATCCCACAAAATGCCCAGTCGAGTTGAAATTGAGGAATTCACCACGTTATGAGTGTTGCCCATTTATTTTGAGTAATTTTTTCATTAAGAAGAATATTAACAACAAAAGTGGAAATGTAGTAAAAAAATACAATTGTCACATTTTTATTTTCATACTTTTAGAAACGTACTCCAGAAAAAAACTGTTCTTTTTCATGTTTTTTGCATTGTTTTTTTCACCTCAGAAAAAAACGGTTTTTAACAACACTAGTCAGTGGTAATCGAACTATATAGAGTATAATAGTAATAACTTTTAGTATTAAAGTTTTATTTCAATATACACTAGCTACTTCTACTACTACTAGCACTCTTGACATGCTAATCGCATGTGACTTTAGTACACCATGGTAGTAGGTTTACATATAAATTTAATTGTTCGTTCCGTCACTTGATATCATGACAATAACACATCTTTTGCTTCATCACAAGCATCATACACGCTTACGGCTAAGGGCACTCTTGATCAGGCCTTTTTGTTGCACCGTGTATAAATTAAAAAATAACAAATGAGCATGTATGAGATCATCTGCTGTGCCTACCTACCCTCATTAAATTCAAATTCAAATTCTTTATTGCGTATCGTGTTGTATGTACATTTGTAGTTTTTAAAATGTTGTTGTGAACCAAAGATGAACCCTGCAAGGGCACTGCAATGTTAATAATTAAATTTAATTTATTTATTTACACGCAATAAAAAATAAAAAATAAAAAATAAAAATTGATTCATGTTAAATTAAATTGAATTACAAAATAATTAAATACATTAAAATTAGGCAAATGAAACATATTAAACAAATTATAAAATTAAATTTAACTACACATATTATTATGAAAAATTTATTAAATAAAATTCCAAAAATAAACATTAACAATCGGGACACAAACAAAATTCTAATTAATTATTTAAATAGTCCTGAAGTGAATAAAAACAATTTCCAATGAGGTACATTTTTAACATTTTTTAAATTTAATTACATTTCCTTCAGCTTTAATGTTATTGGGTACCTTGTAATAAATTTTTACTAACATTGCTAAGGGCCCACTTCGAAACATTTCAATTTTACATGTGGACGTCTGTCTTAAGTTTTGTAGTGGTATGGAAAGAGATGGGGGTGCTTCCTTACAAAATCACAAGCCGCATAGATGTACAGGGAAGGAAGAGTTAATATTTCATACTCAGAGAAGTATGGTTTACAGTCTGTTACATTTATATTAGCAAGCACTCTTATGAACCTCTTTTGTGCTCGGAAGAGTCTCGTTACATCCGTACTGGAACCCCACAACACTACCATATGCTAGCCAAGCGTGTGCATAGGCAAAATAGGCGCCCACAGCTGATTTCAAGTCGGTTAACTTTTTTAGTTCACGTCTTCTTGCACTTTTATGGCAACTTCATTGACGTGTTCTTTCCAATTAATTTTTGAATCAATACACATCCCTAGAAGCGGGTATGTATCAACTTGTTCTAATAGGTTACTTCCAAATTTATAATTAATATTTAAAGGACTTCTTTGATGAGGTCTATATTCCATTAATATCGTTTTTTTTTTAAATTTACCTCTAATTTGTGATTATTTAACCAAGCGACTATTTCGGACAGCGTACAGTTTAATTTATTTGTTCGGTTTACATTATTTTGGCATGGAACAACTATAGATATGTCATCTGCAAATAGGGTACATGGTATCGATCGATTACATTGGGCAGATCGTTTATATAAACTAGAAACAATACGCATTTGAGAACGCTGCCTTGGGGGATCAACATCGTCACTTCGACCTTTCCCGATCTGATAGTGGTTGTGTTACCAGATAGGTTGTCGTGGTTCTCTATCTCGACGTACTGACTACGGTCCTTTAAATATGACGCAAACCACTTCCATGTAATACCTCTCACGCCTATTCCTTGCAATTTTGACAGCAGTATGTCAAATTTTACCCTCTCATATGCTTTGCTCATATCAAACACGCCGAAAGTCCGCTTTTTTCATTAATTATTTTTAATATATTTTGGATGTATCATTTAAATACAAGAGTCGTTGACTTACTTTTCCTAAACCCGTTTTGATTTTTGTTAAAAATGTTATACTTCTGACAAAATAAATAAAGACGCCTAGACATCGCGGTTACAAATATTTTTGAGACACTTGATAGAAGTGATATGGGCCGATAGTTATTTCGGTCAAGATGATCGCCTTTTTTATACAAGGGTTTTATAATTGCTATTTTTAACAGATCTGGGAAAGTGCCGTAGTTAAAAGATTGATTTATTAGGAGTGTCAACGGTAATGCTAGTTCCGCAGCACATTTTCTAAAAAACATAGTGTAGTAGTGTGTACTATCTTGTACTCTATCGTGTACTTCTTTAGTGTCTACGGGAGGCAAATACATGGAGTTTATGGCCGTGGAGATAACCGACCTACCGGCAGGCGGGTGTTGGAATACGTTAGCAATATCACCTAGCCCCACTGATGAAAAATGTTCATTAAAAGGGTTAGCAATCTCTTATGGATAATAGAATCATTTATTCAAAGCTTGATATTTTTTTTTGTTTCTAGGATTTAATTTATTTGTGCACTCTTTCAATATTTGCCACGTACTTTTAATTTTGTTGTCCGAGTTTCTTATTCGTTCTATATAATGCATTTTATTTATTTTTCTACGGTTGTTTTCAATAATTTCTCATAAGCTTTATAATGTTTAATTAGAACAGAATGACTATTATTACATAAAAAAAGATTTAAGCAATCGTTTGTTTTTACATGATATTTTTATACCTGAGGTCAACCATTTTTTCTTACGGAAATTTTTAAATTTTATATTTTAATAGGTATGTATACTTTTATTTAAAGTATTTTTTAAACGGTTATGGAATGCATAATAGTTTTCATTAATTTTTTTGCCTTGGAAGTTAATACATTTTCCCATTAAATTTTATTTAGTTCTAAATTAAATTTATTCATATTTTGCGCACTGAAAATTCTTTTCCTAATGAAATTACAATGGCCCACTTTGTTTCGTTAATTAATAGTACGTACACCAAATAATAATCCCTTATGATCGGAAAAACCATATTCGCAAACAGAAGTTTTGAAATTCTCATTTTGAAAGTTAGCAAATAAAAGGCAGCAAGTCGCGTTAGTTTTTGATATTCTAGTGGGTTCCTTTATATGCTGATGAAAATTACAAGTTTTCATTTTTTATAACAGATTCAACGATAAAGTAGATTTTTCTAGGATAAACGTTAAAATGTCCTCCAATAATATATTTCACGTTTATATTTGAGTAATAATTGTTGTAGCAGTCTATCAAGTGAATTAAAAAAATAACGCAGGCGATCTGTTTTTGTTTGACCAATACAAAACAATTAAAACAAGGTTATATTTCGCATAATTCAAATACAAACTCAACTGAATAACCACTCAAGTCAGTAACCTCAACAAAGTCTATATTTTCCCTTAGCATGATGCACACACCACCACCATCATGCGCTGCGCGGTAGAAACACGACGCGACTTTGAAACCGTCCACTCGTAGCAAGTCGATTTTAGATTTCGTTATCCATGTTTCCGATACACAAAGGACTTGTGTACACGGGTTTTCTTTAGTCTCTGCTTCTATTAAAAATCGCTTGTTCCTTATACTGCGAATGTTATTATAAATTATTAACGAAAATAATTTTTTACGTTTAAAGCTGAACTTTCTATGGAAAGAAAGAAGTTTATTCACTGAATTTGAAACACTACACACACTTATATCTAAAATTACAACTAAAAAGAAAACAACAAGTGACTTATTAATTTAAGTTAGTAAGTGTGCGTAGTGGCTTAAGCGAGGAAAAGGATACGACTCAGCAATATGTCTATCTCGGTCGAAACAGACGCTGATTTTCAGTCGTTCCTGTATCGGCGTCGACTGAGTCCCGAGGAAATGGTACATGTACATTTACGAAACACGTATATATTTAAATAAAAGTTATAAATATATGTAAATATCATTAATAAGTTGGGAACATCCGGCATCAGAGCATACGCTGGTTGTCTATTAACACTTTTTTTATATGTTTTTTAAATGTTGATTTAGAGATCCTTTGTCTGAGTGGAGGAGGCAGATTGTTCTAGCATTTAGATGCCTGATACCGGAAACTACCCTCAAAGGCTCTTGTTTCATGAAAAGGTGTTACCAATAAAAAACTATTTATCCTGCGTGAATTATATGAATAAGTATGCCACTTCAATTTTGAATATAGATAAGGTGGACTTTTGTATCTGACAACAGAGTGCATCAATGTAGAAAAGTGCAAAATTCTTCTCGATTCCATATTCAGAATACCTATAGAATGGATATAGTTCTCCCATCACTACCATTTGACTGTGTATCACGAATATTATTCGTTTGTGAGGAGGAGTTAGATACATTATTCACATGCGATCGCTGGGTAGGATTATATTCTTTGCCATCTATAAAAAGATTATTATTATTTGTAATGTTTGCACGGGTGCCATTTCGTCGGGCTTCAACAAGAGCATCTATCAATATTCTTCTATTCTTTATAGACTCTGCAACTAAATATTGATAAACGGCCAAGCCTGTATTCGCAAACATGCGACTAGTTTTAGTAGGGACGACAACGCATACGTGTTATGAAGATTCTATGTAGGTGCTACAAAAGCAATAAATTACGATAACCACATACTTCCAATCACCATGACACTGATGATGTTAACGTAAGAGCTTAACTGTGTTGTACAATAGTGGAGCTGGTTGAAGATGTTATTAAAGTTAAGATCGGGGACAGGTTTTGTATATAGATAATTTTAAAATTTAAATAATTTGCTTCACCTTGATGCAAAAACAGTTTCAGCTAACTACCTCTGTGGCCAAACGGTTACCGCCCTGGACTGCCACGCAAGAGGGTTCGATACCCGTGCCGGGAGAAATATTTATATGGCCTACATTTATTTCCCTCGTGAGTTTGGGTGTAATTTGTGATTGTCTATGTGTGTGTTCATGGCACCCGAGTTACAAGGTTTCTCTAGTGCGGGGTTATTAGTGTGTGCGCGTTATT
This sequence comes from Hyposmocoma kahamanoa, assembly GCF_003589595.1. Taxonomy (NCBI): domain Eukaryota; kingdom Metazoa; phylum Arthropoda; class Insecta; order Lepidoptera; family Cosmopterigidae; genus Hyposmocoma; species Hyposmocoma kahamanoa. The sequence goes on from NW_020653855.1 coordinate 5,489,991, forward strand.
ATCATGTTATTAGTAGTAGAGCTCCTTGAGAAGAAGAAGGAATTCGTCCAGGGAAGTCTTGTGGGAAGTATTGCTACCTTATCTATTTCTGCCGCCAAGGAGTAATGTCAGAAATACTGCGTTCCAGTTTTGAAATTACAGACACATGAGACTTGTCAACTTATGTCTCGAAGTGACGGACGCAGTGGCAGTGCCTCTCAGAACTTTTACAGCTCTGCGTGGCACTGCAACTGTTATGGACAGGCGTGTAGCTTATGGTAAGCTACATGACTTGTTCGTCGCGTCACTTGATGTTATAAAAAAAGAACTCATTCACAAGGACCTCTACTGCTGCTAAAATAGCTGAAATCACAGGCTTCTACATGCTACAATCCTGGCATATATCTTTCGCCCCAGTAACACGTTTCAATGCTTTCATATACGCTCGTCGGTTAAGAGTCTAATACAACCTCAAATGGCTTTGGTTGAGTCCGCATAACAGTGAAAGTGTAGAATCAATAACTTTAAAAAAAATATGTAATAAAATTGAGAATATACACTAATTACTATACGGTATGAAAACACGATTTCTAAAAATTTTCATCATAGAAAAAAAAACATAAATTTACCTCGAAATTATGCAAGAAAACCTCTGGATTCAACAAATACTTTACGTAATTATTTTTTTTATATCAACTTGACTAAATAGAACATGTATACTATGCTATATACATTTTTCAAACGGTTTTAATTTCGTTTATAAAAAAATAAATCCTGAAATAAAACTAGTGTCCCAGCCGCGCAACCCAAGCAAAATTAAGCTCCAAGGCTTAGAAATAGCTTTAGAACGTCTTCAATGTGGTAGTGGTGAGTTCGCCTTGGTCGACCTGTAGCCACTTTTTAAATAATATACGCCAGGCAACAACACCAATTGCTGGGTCTTAAACTATGGAATACCCTATATATTCATTCTAGGACACTTCCCAGGACACTCAGATCAAAACCATTTTAGTAAAGTTCATTTCCCAAATTAGTCCAACCGAGAATCGAACCAGGGACTTCCGTATCCAGCGCCCGCAATGAAAACAGGCCACCGAGGTCGTCAATCTGAATCTTTAATCTGGTATTTTTGTTCTACAAAGGTTTTGTTACAAATATCCAATGTCGAAATAACCAATGTTAATTCATTCATTAAATTCAAATGATCACCTTGCAATGCAATACTAGCACAGTATTGTTTTTTTTGGAACTTGAATATTAGGGCGTGTTCCCATTATGTTGTGACGACAGATAATCGTGCAGTTTAAAGTGTTGGGGCTTGTATATTTAAATAAAGTTGTTCACATATAGAAAAACATTTTACCTTTTTGGCGTGACGGGACGAACAAGTCGTGCGCCTGAAGGTAGGCTACACGCCTGTCCATAACAGTTGCAGTGCCACTCAGAGCTTTAAGTCGCAATGATCCGAGGGGCACTGCCACTGCGCCCGTCACCCTGAGACATAAGCTGGCAAGTCCCATGTGCCTGTAATTTCACCAGCCCCCTTACTCTTCACAACCGGAACGCAGTAATACTTACAATACTGCTTGGCGGCAGAAATTCGACGATAAATGTGACGACAGATAATCGCAGCTTCAATCGATTCTATCGTACAAATGACTAAACGGCTGCCGTGAACCGACAAATTGTCGTCACGATCTAGTGGGAACAGCTAAACACGACAGGTGTTCAACGATAATAAAACGTCCACGACATAATAGGATGTTATTTATATACGCTTGTGGTTGTTTTTTCGCAAAAAAATCTTCAATGCGATTACACTGACGTTGAATGAGTTTTGATGAAATAAAACTAGGGTTGCCATAAAGGATCCACTTCACTGACTCACTCAGTGTGTCACTTAAGTAAATAGTTTTGTTTGATCATTTGTAGATATTAATTTTACAAAATCCTAGTAGTTAGATTCTCATTGGGGTATGCAGACACCACCTATCGCCACTTAGCACGAGACGATTTTGACGATCCGCCTGGAAAAAAAGAAAAATCTTTGGGAAAACGTTTTGTTTTGCGAATATTTTTGTGACTGACATTTGACACGTTTCCATACGTCTCTAATACAAACGCATGGTACGACATTGTTACAGGTAGCATTTTGTTGTTCTAGTTAATTTTATAAACGTCAAGATTTTTTTCACCAGCACCTTTACCTTTCAAAACAGGAACGCAGTAAACTGAGCATAACTGCTTGGCTGTAGAAATAGGTAAGGTTGCAGTATTTCCCTGGATGAACTCTTTCATAAGGAGCTATACTGCTTCTAAATTTTAATGATAATAAATAGTAATTATCAAGGTAATTTTACTCAGACGTTCTTTTTTCTGAAAACTTGTAATATTTTTACCACCACCACCACCAAATGGAACAGCCCCATTGTGATATTGTCTTGTGTATTGATGACATATTATCTTTATTACAATATATACAGAATATTATTGGAATATACGGAGACGCACACATGTCAGTTATTGGCGCTGGACTATTTCAGTATTCTAATTTGTGATTTCAGCGCAAACGAGAGCTGATATTTAAAAGCGATACCTATAAGGCCCATTTACCCGATGAGTTGCCGGAGATGGACGGCCCTTATTTCGTCTCTAGATATTTAACGTTTTAGCTTGTAGTGTAAGTGATATGTGAGCAGATATTCCGTGTGCTAGAGTATGATTTTTTATTATAATTTTTATATTTAATTATGTAATTAAATTTGTTTATGTAATTGTCCTGGTAATTATAATTATTAACAGTTATAAATATCTCTACGCACCCTGGTGAAAACTAAAAAAATAAGCTATCTCTAAGTAAAAATCAATTATTCGCAGTGAATCATACAATGCCTGACGCAGTTCAATATCTCCTTTAAGTTGAAGAATTTTCTTAGCTAAGCCGACAAGAATCGTCGTGTTATATGGATCCTTCGCTACTGCAATAAAAGTTAAAAATGGAGAATTATGTTGTTCGCGCGGGTTGTAATTTGTTCATTGTCCCTCGACCTTTGGTTCCGCTGCCGGCGAACTTAACTACTCGGTCAAGGTGAAAAAATCTTCTTTGAATATTTTATAACTATAATGTACTACATTTTGCTTGCGGTTTTGCGGATGCGCCTGTACTGCAATTCACAAACATAGTGACTCATAAAAAGGGCCATAAATAATTATATATGGGAAATAATAACAAATCCAGTGTGTTTTTTGGAATAAAATAAGTTCATTTGTCACTATAATTACACAAGTTTATCTCACTGCAGCACATAATAAGAGTCATCATCAGCCTATCGCAGCCCACTGCTGGACATAGGTCTCCCCCAATGTGAGCCATTTCGCCCGGTCCTCCGCTTGTCGCATCCACTTCTCGCCAGCAACCTTTCGCAGGTTGTCACTCCGCCTGGCCGGAGGGTGTCCTACACTACGTTTGCCGAGTCTCGGTCTCCACTGTACAACTCGTTTCCCCCTGTATATATAATTTTATATATATGTATATATATATACATATATATATATGTATATATACATATACACACACATATATATATACTTAGAATAATAACGCATAGAAACCTAGCCCGCACACGCTAAGTGAGGCAAGTTAGAGGGTTCCAAACGCGTCCCAGGAGCGCGCGGGCTGTTAGTGCTCAAGGTCATATTGCACCGCGAACAGCTCCAAAATTTTTTGCTAAAAATGACGAAATGTGCGGTAAATGGGTGTAAAAATACAACAGACAAACATAAAATAGACACTAACATCGCATTCTACAAGTAAGTAATGCGTTTCAACTCATATTTTTATGTAAATATTCAATAAAACAGAAAAATAATTTCGCGGCAACAAGATACGAAAGTGTTGCAAAGTAACGAATTTTTTTTCTCCCCATTTTGCTATTCTGTATCAAAATAATTATATTACGTAAATTTTAGTGGTGCCTGTAATTTAGATTTATTTGCGCATCTTGAACTAATATTTACTTTAATAAACATTAAATGTTTTCGTTAACTCCTGTAAGTGATTGGGACACTTAATTATTTTATAATACTTTTAACGGCTCTGCGTTCATGCTTTATTGAATAATTATTTATTTTAATTTTATTTGAATTGGAGCACATATTGCAACAAATTTACAGTACTTATATATTTGTTTCCACTATAGTGTTGGCACCACCAGTACAACTTTGATAGCTTATTATATGTCTTTCTTTTCGTAACTCAAGCGAAATATTTTATATTAAAATATTTTATTTTCTTAAAAGGGGAGCATTCTTAAGCGATTTTTTAATCTATTTTAACAGTTATTTTCTTTAATGTTTGCTTATGGCATTTTCGGTTTTAGGTTTCGAATATGGCACTTATTTCTAAATCCAAGATGCGGGCGCGATTTTTCGAATAATGGCAAGTTGGGTATCGTTTTCGAGATGTTTGGGAATGTTCAATACAAATATGGCACTCATTTCTAAATCCAAGATGGCTAACACGACAGTTCAAACAAAAGCAATATTCGTAATGAGCACCCCCAAATACCTCGAAAACGATACCCAACTTGCCATTATTTGAAAAATCGTGCCCGCCATCTTGGATTTACAAATAGTGCCATATTCACATTGAGCATCCCCAAATACCTCGAAAATGATACCCACATAGCATTTTTTTGAAAAAATCGTGCCCGCCATCTTGGATTTAGAAATGAGTGCCACATTCGTAATGAGCACCCCCAAGTACCTCGAAAATGATACCCATATTGCATTTATTTGAAAACTCGTGTCCGCCATCTTGGATTTAGAAATGAGTGCCATATTCGTAATGAGCATCCCCAAATACCTCGAAAAGGATACCCATATAGCATATTTTGAAAAATCGTGTCCGCCATCTTGGATTTACAAATAAGTGCTATATTCGTTTTTCATCGACAAAACCGAGCACATCTGTAGGCACCTGATCGACAATGTCGGGCAAATCTGTAGGCACCTTTAACTTAATGATGAGTTAAGCAAGATACAATTTCCCCACTTTTGAGGGAAATGTTATTCCATGGCATCATTATTTGTATATTTGTGTGCGTGCCGACGAGCGTAGTTACAAGTTGCTTACGCCTACATGAATTTGGTTTTTGCCTCACTTGTGACAGTTCGTTTGATATGAAACTATCCTTCTATGCGTTATTATTCTAAGTATATATATATATATATATATATATATATATATAATTATATATATGTATGAAAGGGTTGTAACCCTAACTAGCAAGAAAGGGCTGTAACAATAAAAAGGTAAATGTAAAAAAACAAGTACAATAGTATAAAACACTCCCTACACTTTATGATTAAGGCACTTACCCCTAAATAGGCCGGGTAACTGAATTATAAGCACATAAGAACTAATATATATAACTTATGTTCTTATATAAGAACATATAAGAACATAAGTCAATTTCAATTTGTAAAACCGGGGGAGAATTTGAAGACTCCACGGGAAAAACAATGTCACTTTTTTTATGAAACTGACCTTTTAATGCCATCTGTTGACTTTTTAAAGTTTTTTTTTTCAAAAACAGCCTAAAATGAAAGAAATACCGCGCTTTTAAACTATAAAAAGTTGTTTTTCCCAAAGTAATTACTTTTTGAAATTCATTATTTTTCCCGAGGAGTCTTCATTTGTTCTTCTGTGAAAATAATATTTGTGTATTCTAGCCCCTTAAGAATAAAAAGGCATCGTGATTCGAATTATGTGTCCAGAAGTAACCCTTATTTATTGCCATGTGTGGGGATTGTTGTTTTTCTATTAGCTTAGACATAATTTTTACAAATAAAATGGCAACATCAATATTGTGCAATTTCCCGCGTTCTCGACAAAAAAAAAACAAAAAGCCAGAATCATAAAAACATAGACTACTCGGCTAGGTACTCTATAGAGGTGGGCGCTTAAACAAAAAATACTCAAAAAAGTTTGCTTTTTTTAATATAAATACACAAACACGCTTGTAATTTTAAGTTGCAAGCAGTTCAACACTTTACAATTTTATTATTTACAACGTGGCTAAGTGTCAAATCCCGCCGTCTGGTTTTCCTAGTTTTCGTCAATGTGAATAATAATGTTATAAATAAAAATAAGACTCGTGTTTTCCAATTATACGTATGTATCTGGAAACCTACTCTCGCTTTTCGGAGTTAACACACTGTTGCATGCTTTTCTAAACATAACGTTTTCCTGAACGATTTTGTAAGTTTGAAACTAAAAAGCATTTAAGTGAAAAGCGTTTAAAAGAGCACGCTGCAAAAAACAACGGAAATATATTTTTCCCGATTTAAATCTCGTTTTTTCGAACAAACCAACGTTTCGGGCCCTATACAGGCCCCATGATTACGGTTTAATGGGACCTGTAAACGTTGGTTTATTTGAAAAAACAAATATACGCAACTTATATCCTCTAACCAATGTGAATTCAGTTTTCAAGGCACAAAAAAGATGTGAAGAAAGAAGAGCAATGTGTCGTTTGAAGAGAACAGGATAATTGTAAAACATTTTTTAAGGATCTTTTAATACTGACTGTACCTTCACTTTACATATACGAAACTGCTATGTACGTCCGAATGCACCCACACTTGTGCACGCAAACTCTAAAGCCAAGACGTTATGACCAACTTCATTTGAAAGCTTGTAAAACTACTTTCATGCACAAAAGTATCTTTGTAACGTCGCCTAAAATATATATTAATAATTTACCGAAAGTATTGAGGTCTGAACAAACCGTTATATTATCTAAAAAAATAATTAAACAACTTATTGACTAATAAAATTCACTATACAGTGTCCGAATTTTTAAATAATAATAATAACGCACACACTCAACATAGCCCCGCACTAGGGAAACCCTGTGTCGCGGGTGCCATGGACACACACATAGACAACCACAAATTACACCCAAACTCATGCGAGAAATAAATGTAGGTCATACAAATATTTCTCCCGGCCCGGGAACCGAACCTGGGACCTCTGCGTGGCAGTCCGGCATGGTAACCGTTCGGCCACGGAGGCAGTTTAAATGGCAATTCCCTAACTTCATTATCAGATTCTTGATATTTATATTTCTTTTTTGACGTTAATAGTTTTATAATTTTGACATTCAATGATATTAAAAATATTTTAATTGAAATTGACTCATTGCTGACCGACTTAGTAAATCCATGTGTGCACGCTCATATGATATTAGAAAAAATAACATGTTATGAGTATATCTGGTTTAGTCTGTTAAAATGCATGCGAATAAATGTATAATTAATAACACTTTCAATACGTTTTTACGCGTAATGTTTGGCCGGACACAGTGAAACTCTACTTATTTTGTACATGTCAACTTCGAAATAACCAGTTTTCACAAATAAATGAATTAAGAATTATGAATTATGAAATCCGGAAAAATAGTTTCATTTCCTATGTGTAACAATCGTGAAAACCTAAGAACTCCATAAGAACACAACGTTTTCAACTTAAAAAAAAAACAGTTATTCCCATCTCTAGCTGTAGGTACGTACTTGTGCAATTGTTTTTCATCCATAATAAACAATAATAAAACTTTTCCACCATTATACTAGCAATCATAGTAAAGAAAAAACATACAGTCGAATTGAGAACCTCCTCCTTATTTGAAGTCGGTTAAAAATAAAAAAATGTCCACGAGCTTCATATGTGCCCGGATCCTACGACCTTTTGCAATCCAGCCGGTAGTTTTACCACTAGGTCAAGGGCACCTTCTATTAGAAACCGGTATTTTAGGGACAACATTTTAACTGACTTTGCGAGAAACAAATTACTAAGTTCTAATTTAAACTACATTACGTTTTAACTCTAGGAATTTTCATAGAACGAAAGAAAACATATGTACTTACAAGAGTGCATTTAAAGAGCCTGGTAACAACCAATAATTTAACCCACAAAATCTTGAATATTATCTTGAATAACCTCAAACGGTTTTGGTTAATTCCACATGTCAGTTTCGAAAAAAATATATAGTGAAATCATTGACTTACAAATAAATGGTCGACGGGTCTAATACAAAAACCACGAAAAAAATGTGACATGTAAAGGAATATGAAAAAGCTAAAACGTTGAATTTAAATTGTAATGGCATCGCAGTACTGTCTAATTTTGCTTGCTTCGCTGTCAGTCGAACAAACGAAGACTAAAGCGTGAATGACGCTCTGTAAACGATTTCAACGCCCTATAAGTTCGGACACTTTTTAGCGCGGATCCGACGTCCATATAATTGTAAGTCAATGAGTGAAATTGATGATTTTCAATATAGGAAAAAGAATCCAAACTTACCTCGAAATTTTACAAGAAAACCGCGGTATTTAATGGGTGCTTTACATATACTTTCCAATGATTTTTTTTAATATCAACTGAACTAAATAGAACTCGTATAATATACGATATTATAATATAATGGGAATAAAATTAATTCGAGCTGAGGTAGTATCAACTCTTAATGCCAAATTGTAGTTTGTCGTCTCGTCTACATTTTATAAACATAAACTAAATAAATGATTTGAAACCTCCAAATGAAAAATGATAAAAACAGATTGATATAAATCCATTAGGCACAGCCACAAAAAAGTGTTTAGGCGCCATTTTTGTCCGACTTTAAAAAAATGAGGTTCTTAATTTGACTGTATAGTTTTTGTGTATATATTACGCATTGACTTACAAATAAATGGACGACGGGTCTAATACAAAAACCACGAAAAAAATGTCCCAAGTCAACCTATTCGAAATTTAAATTGTAATGTCATCGCAGTATCGCGCTGTCAGTAGAACAAATGAAGACTAAAGCGGAGTGTCGCGCTCTGTATACGATTTTAGCGCCTTACAAGTGCGGACACTTTTTAGCGCGGACCCGACGTCCATATAATTGTAAGTCAATGATATTACGCGATTATTTAGACATTTGCGAAGCGAGCTCGATGATTCTTTTTTTGTGGGAAAGAGGGTACCTCAAGACGGTGGGTATCGGGCCCATTAAAATTTGAAGAAAATGTTTTATCTTTCTCTATCTGAATTTTTTTATAACATCAAGTGACGGGACGAACAAGTCGTGCGCGTGATGGTGAGCTACACGCCTGTCCATAACAATTACAATGCCACTCAGAGCTTTAAATTCATTGACTTACAATTATATGGACGTCGGGTCCGCGCTAAAAAGTGTCCGCACTTGTAAGGCGCTAAAATCGTATACAGAGCGCCAAACTCCGCTTTAGGCTTCATTTGTTCGACTGACAGCGCGATAGGTACTGCGATGACATTACAATTTAAATTTCGAATAGGTTGACTTGGGACATTTTTTTCGTGGTTTTTGTATTAGATCCGTCGTTCATTTATTTGTAAGTCAATGTTTAAATTGCAAAGATCTTAGGGGCACTAACACTGCACCCGTCACCCTCAGACATAAGTTGACAAGTGCCTGTAATTTCACCTCTAAGGGTGGCAAACTAGAGAATTAATTCAGAAACACCAATTAATGTACATAAATTTATTAGAACTTCTGAAGGGTTTTGACAACCACCGCGGTCTAGTGGCTTGCAAACCACGGGGTTCCGGGTTGCATCTCGACCGGGTCAATGTAGGAAAACTAACTTTTCTATTTATTGTCTCGGGCATGTGTGTTTGTGGTATACCGTCGTTGTTCCAGATTTCCATAACTATAGCATAGTTAGTTGCTTACCATGAACTCTTATTACGATTCCAGTTTAGGAACCAAAATGACTCGTGGTGAGACAGCGCTACGTGAAGTGTGTACCATCATTCCGCTTTTTTGTCATTACGAACCTATACTGAACTGTAGTTAGAAGTCATCCACCACAGAGCAACGTGTGTGATGTTATCTAATATTTATTTCTTTTAATGTAAAATAAACTGAGCCTGACGAGATGCTTCGTATTTCTCTAATAAACGCCTAAACAGTTAACATAATAACAAATAATAATAAATTTTCTACCACTAATACAGAACCGGAAGGCGTTCTGTCCGGAAGGTTTGCCCCCTACTAAATAGACGGATGACCTGTAAGGGCGGCGGGTAACCAATGCATGCACGTCGCGTCAGACTGGCTAGTCTAGAAATCTTTGTGGGAGGCGTATGTTCAGCATTGGACGTGTTCCGGCTGATATGATGATGATGAATATTTTATAGCGGTCCTCTAAATATGACCGTATGCCGTCTATATGTATCCAAACATAAAAGTTACAGAGCAGAATAGAGGGTAGCAATAGAGCTTCTTATGGAAGAGCTCGTACAGGGAAGTATTGTCACTTTATCTATTCCTGCTGCCAAGCAGCAATGTCCATGATTGTGCAGTTTTAAATGTAAAGTAATGTTTGAAATATTCTGAAGACATAAGATTTAAATTCAACTCTATATTGCTCACGATCAAAATGGTCCAAAATGTTAAGCTTCATGTTGTCGGTGTTTTGTAGAAAGGGCGAAAGCGTCATTTCGAAATTTTACATGGGAGCACTTAGGTTTTAACGACTGTTTTAAAAAAAAATCCATCATACTTGCTCGTAAATAGAATGGTGTCTAACTTGACTATAATGCCCGAAATAAAACTCTCGGGTCTTTTTTCTTCCCATTACAGTCATGGTCGGCAAGGACTATTAAAACATTGGCGTAAAATATTATCTAGACAGAAATTTAATTGCATTTCAACCACATACTACTTCAATACTTATTATTAAGAATTCCTTATCATTCATTTTAATTATTTTATGTATAAAAATTTAGCAAATTTTTGTTTTTACAATTCATCATTCGTCTTTGCTTTTTACAACAGTTCGGGTTGGAAGAATAGCTAGCTGGCCGTCTGTTGACAAAAAAATAAACAAAAAAACCGCCTTTTGCAAAATCCATACTTAACTGTTTTGTTTTGAACCATATTTATTCATATAAGAAATAAATACTGTATTTATTTCCTCGCAAATATGATGAAAAACATTCATGTCACAGACGGTAAAAAATACAAAAAAAGGCTTTTTTTTTCTTCGGCTTCGGACTTCTAATAGACCCTGGTCAGTAATTTCTTATTAATGTCCTTAATACAATACACAATGTACTATTATGTCCTGTTTTAAAATTAAATTTTGGTGTTAAGTAAGTTCAATTTTTAAAATTTAATTTAAGCCATTTCGCCCTTTCTACCACACACAAACACCTATGTGCTCTTGACTGCGCAGCTCAAAATATGAAGTCCCAAACTCAAAATACGTTAGATGCTCTTGAATATTTGCCTACTACAATCACTCTCGACCTCTGTAGTCAAGTGGCTTGTATACCGGTTTTCATGGTCTCTAAAGATCCCGGGTCCCCAGCCGGGTCAATGTAGAAAAGCCAACTTTTCTGTTTATTTATTTAATAGTTTATTTCACAAGAAAAAACGCACGAATCACATTTCATAAAACGGAAAACACAAACAAAAGGTTCTACATATTTCCTCAAATTGTTTTTCTGCAGACCTATGACAGAGGACAACAAAACAAAAATTATGTCATTTTATTTTGTTTTATTGTAAAGGTACACAAACAGAATGTAATCATCACATGGTAACAGATACAGTTTGATACATTAATAGACTAGACCACATTCCGAAAACAATGTACACAGCATGATAAAGTTAGTCTTAGGGTCGTATTCTAGAACTCTGCTCAATGCTCAAGTCAGGATTTGAACAGACTTGAGTATGATTTCAAGCATTTGAAATACGACCCTAATGGCAGGGACTTGAGTATGATTTTCAGTGCTCACTGCAATACTCAAGTCCTGACTTGAGCATTGAGTAGAGTTCTAGAATACGACCCTTAGTATTAGGTTAGTGCAAAATTACAATCTCTAAATCTAAAACGAAGAAAACAAAAATATAAAAAAGAAAAAAGAAGGAAAAGAGGTATTATTTTTATATACATTAAGACGAAAAAGTAATACAAAAACAATATCAAAAACATTAAATTATTATAAACTACATACTTAGAGCTTTCATAATTCTCATATAATAAAACCTATGGATGGAATGGTGGATAAATAATGCCCCTTAAAAATAGTTAACGGTACTTTATATGCGTTCCAAAGTCTAACCGCATTTCACAGTGAAGGAGTGAGAATGGAAACCGGAATTGAAGGGTGGAAAAGATAACTAACTGGGTCCTAACAATAGAGCGACAGGGTTTATCCTAGAACCTGAGAAAGCTGAAACACTCTTTTTTTCGTTGGTTTGGAGTCTGCTAGCTATTGTATCAAAGTTATCGTTTAATAACAATAGGGCACGAAATAACGTTAAACTTGTTGTATCGAGTCTGGGTGTTTGTGGTACCGTCGTTGTCGTTGTTTCTGATTTCCATAACACAAATGCTTTAGTTATTTACTTTAGGATCAAAGCAACGTATGTGATATTGTCTAATATTTATTTAGTGACCGCGGTTACAGTTACAAGTATCTAAATAGAGTGAATATACCAAACAGTCGTTGTTGTAAATTGTACTTTATGTTACTTGAGTCGTGGTTTAGTTTAAAAAAAACTGACAGGCTGTTGATAAAACATTGAATCATCTCACACCGTCGCACAGTGGGGCAGGATACATTAAAACTTGGTTTAATTATTAATTGCTTTGAATCATGCGTTAAAAATCATAAATATGGTTTATATAGTAACATATACGTAAACAAAACACATAAAGTATTGTTTAAATTTTTAATCATGATAATATTACAAAATGTTATCGTAAATTAATACATATTTTAATCATGATCAGATTCTTCGTCTTCGTCGTCATTGTCGTCAGTGTTGATATTAAGTGACGATCGGAGCCACTGATAGGTCTATAGCCTCCTTTGGTAAGTTTTTAATTTTTTGTTTTGTTTCTTTCCTTTTACAGTCAGTATAGGATCTGAACTTAGAAGAAGATAGTTAAAAATATCTTTATTCGTTTTTTCTCGGCTGCATTTTCTAGCATAGTGTTCACGGTAACTCTTAAAATCTTTGTTGCGCGCCTCTTGCGCCTCTTCAGTCAATTGGCCAATGGGCAACAATGCATTGGATACTAATTCTGCTCCGTGTATAAGAAATTTGTGTATTGTGGGAGGCATACAATACCAACCACACAAATTAACAAAATGCCGAGCAGTATTATGTGTATATTCGCGGAATCGGTTTATGTCGATAGAGTGTCCACATGATACTACTATCAGTATAATGTGCATTTTTTTAATCAATTGTACGTCTAATTTAGTTATTTCTGCAGACAATTCAGGGTTAGAAAAAAAACGCCTTGCTGTGTTGCCGTCGTTCGAGTTTCCGAAACCGGGTTTCGGGAAATCCACGAGCAATCCAGTTTTTTCTTTAAATTTAGTTCGAATACTTTTTTTTGTTTCTGCAACTATTCTTTTGTCATTGCCTCTAGCTTGCCACTTTTGAATGGGGAGTTTGTAGGATAGGTGGAGGAGACATTCAAAAAACCGTATCCAGGCATGTAGGACTGATATCCCAAATTGTAAATTCTGCGTTGTTATTTTTCTATTAATCATTTTGTTAATATCATTAAATTCACTCGATGTGGCACCATAAATGTAACATTTCCGTGTAGATGTTGTTTCTGTAAGAGCATTGCAAATCTTTCCATCGATCATCGCAAAAATCATTATTTGACTGACTGAAACAGCTCTACCGTGTAAATTCAATTTTGTGTTTTCCAACTGACATATTTCAGCGTCCATCCGATTTTTCTCTGCTACAGAAACTGCTGTTGATTCCTTTGTGAAAGCAATTTTCACAGGTCTGCAATACCTCGTAGAAGACGGACGAGGATTCTGCCAAATTATTTTCGAGTTCTTGTCCTTTGAATTACATACTAAGCGAAGTGGTACGAGAGACGTTATAAATACAGATGAATCAATCGCTTGGCATCCATGGAACGCCTGTTTATAGGAGCTGTGACCTGAGCTGCCGTCGAAGCCCCACTTTGTCATTAATTGTAGTTTTCCCAATTCTTCATTGCTTAGTGATGATAGAACATTTTCCTGTACAGTTAGCAGACCCACCGATATCTCACTTACTGTAATGTTATTTGGGTAGCATTTTATATTTAATTTATTATATTCCAAAAAACATTATGTATTTATTGTAATAAAGATAATATTTCCAACAATGCCGTGCTGTTCTATTCGGTGGTGTGGGAAAAACATCAAAACATCTAATTACAGAACAAACGGAATCACATTTCATCGGTAATTAATATTAAGTATGTAATTTTGCAATTTACGTCCATTATAGCAAAGCTCAAGTTAACTTGTGGATTTGAGGTGAAACAGTTGACGACACCCATTGACGACACCCGTCATTTGTTTCGAACTCGGGCTAGCCAATCGGAGCGCAGTTGTCACAGTAATGATATGGCAGAATAGTTTTCAAACAAATTAAATGACATTTCGTCTCTATTTCTGGTTATATACTTGATGTTGTGTATATATTTATTGATGAGTCGAGTTGTGTCTATTTAAAACACTTTCATTACAAGATATTCTTTAGCTGCACCGCTCTTTTCAACTCTTTCTAGGTTGTCTGGAACAAATTGCTACTTAGCAATAAGGCCGTCTGTTGTACATTAGCTTAGAGCGTTTGCGCAATAAGTCCAATTCGTATCAGGAGGTCTACTCTCGATCTCCGTCCGACATTCATCAGAAACAATTACTGCCAAATAAGGAATACTTGACCAAATGAAAAGACGCGTGATGCGAATGAAGCTTTATACTTGGTACTTGTCTTTTAATTTTGTCGAATTTACTTATTGGACTGTAATTGTTTCGGACGGATGTCAGACGGAGATCGAGAGTAGACCCCTAGTTCCGGACTCAAGAAATGACGGCGGCCCGAAATGTCGCAGGGATCATTTTATCTCTAGGTGTACAAGTGATATTTTTATTTTTTCGGATTTGAATAGGACTTAGTGAACAAGCGACATGCGGAGTGGTTTCGAGTTTTCTAGATTTGCATAGTGTCGGATTCGGAACGAATAACGCACTTATTATAATAATTATGATAAAAATACCGTAATGAGGA
Organism: Hyposmocoma kahamanoa; assembly: GCF_003589595.1. Classification (NCBI taxonomy): domain Eukaryota; kingdom Metazoa; phylum Arthropoda; class Insecta; order Lepidoptera; family Cosmopterigidae; genus Hyposmocoma; species Hyposmocoma kahamanoa. Next base: position 5,505,110 of record NW_020653855.1, read on the forward strand.
TGAAATTGAGGGCAAGCTGTAATGAAGGCGGGAGAAAATTATTATAATAGAACTAATATCATCGGCTCCAACGCTGACCGCGAAAAGAAAAAAACTAACGTCACTTTGACTTAACCTCATTCGTTCAGAAACTTTAACAACGTCTCGTCAGGAAATTCGACGTTTTTAACCACTGGAGTTGGCAGTATATCGTACAAGGTTAAGAGCGATTGACATTCAACTCTGTTGTCGCTTACAATTTTAAAGAAATATTATTATGTTATATATTTCTATAGATGAAACGTATATTACTACATCGTATAGCCAAATTATATAGTCATGTAATACACAAATACAACTAACACCTAGATCATATTACAAATGCTATGTCTAGATTGTTCACTTGCAACCAATTGGCTGTTGATCAAATATTTGGGTCAATTTTCTATTTAGGCCAAAACAATCAGTCTGGGAAGATGATTATTGAACATAATTTGTCAATTCATTTGCTGTGTAGTTCCTGTTCATGTATAGGACTACCCCATTGTTTTTCGTATTAGCGTAAATGACCGGATGAAGCAAACTGTCCCAATGTAAATTAATGCAAGGAAATTATGTTAAATTGTTTATTATACTAGTAAGTTGCATTATACATAGGTATATGTTTACTATATATTGGTCCTTATCACCTCCCAATGGGTGCTGAAGTCTTTGGAGGGCGCTAGGAATCTCGGAAGCAATTAATAATAAACTACATTACACATAAATACATACACAAAAGTATGCTGACATTCACGGTTTGCTATGTAGTGTGAAAAAAGATGTATGCATGATCTTCCAAGGTCGGGGAGGGTGTGTAGATAAAGTGCCAACTGTTACGAGTGTACTCTTAATAGAGTGGACAAGTTTAAGTATTTTGGACATTTTGTAACATGTGGCCTGGAGGACTTTGCTGACATGGAAAGGGAGCGTAGGGCGTCGTCTGTTAGACCTATTATAAAAGACATTTGCTGACCGCTTTGACTGTCAATACATGAACCATTGTAACATGGTACGTCTATTGAGTAAAACTATAATCTCAATACAGAGTACTAAAAAACCGACATTAAAAGTCGTGGAATTACATCTATTTGCCAAGTTTTATTGGAATATCCCCTAGTTCGCCACTATACAGGACTTGACGCAGGAGATAATAAAAATCGGTTCTCATTACTCAATGTATATTGAGAGAAAAACGCCTTGAATTGGAGAATAGCAAAACCAACCATTAAAGTAATTGCCCCTTAAAAAATGAATGTTCATGCGTGATCAGCCACCTTTAGAGGTCGATGATTTTCTTCAAAATGAAATGGGACCACTATGGAGGTACCCTCTTTCCAACAAAAAAAAGAATCAAGAAAATCGGTTCACAAATACCGGAGTTATCGCGTAATACACAAACAAAAAAAACGTACTGTAGAATTGAGAACCTCCTCCTTTTTTTTAAATCGGTTAAAAATAGTATTCCAATTGTAATTTAATTTTGTTTTATTTATATTATTATTTATTTTCATTTTTAATTTTGACTTTAATATTGTACTAAATTCTAAATTAAAATTTTGAATTTAATTGTATTAAATCTTTGTAATGTTATGATGCAGGTTGGTCGAAATAAATGATTTATTATTAATATATATTATTATTTATTATAAATCCAAACGATGTTGTCGCCATAATGGCAGCCGCCCGTAAGTGTTCCGTTAATACATTTTTTAATTTCTTATTTCGATAAAAGATAATAACTAATAAAACAAACTAATATTCTTAAAAAACTAAATTAATTAATGTCATGACTCGCTAACACGTGGGACGCTGTAGTTAGCCCGAAATACTTATATGGAATTTAGATTGGAAAAAAAATAGGTTCATTTCCAATATAGAACAATAATACTGCCTTGATGATGATTCATCATCATCATGTCAGCCGTAAGACGTCCACTGCTGAATATAGGCCTCCCCAAAGATTGCCAGACTAGCCGGTCGGACGCAACGTGCATCCATCGGTTACCCGGGCGGTGGGAACCAGGTTATCCGTCCATCTAGTATGGGGCCGTACCACTGAATGCCGATGGCCGTCAGTTCTACGAGCTATGTGCCCTGCCCAGTGCCATTTCAACTTGCTAATCCTTTGGGCTATGTCGGTGACTTTCGTTCTTCTACGGATCTCCTCATTTCTGATTCGATCACGTATAGAAATGCCGAGGATTGCCCACTCCGTAGCTCGTTAAGTGACTTTGAACTTTTTTATAAGGCCCATAGTAAGTGACTACGTCTCAGAGCCGTAGGTCATCGCTGGCAACACGCAATTCTCGCAGACTTTTGTCTTCAAGGACTGCGGTATTGCGAACCAGAAGACGTCCAGGAGCTTCCTGAAAGCTGCTCAACCGAGTCGGATTCAACGTTTGACCTCTTCGTCGAAGTTGGCTCTGCATAACTCGACGGTTTGTCCGAGGTAGACACACTAATGATGATTACGTGAAAGCAACACAAGGAATTGTCATCTCTTACTTGTCCTTAACAACTGGACTGTAAGTCGGAAGACGTTTCTAATAGAACTTTATCAACGTAATTCTTTATTAACTGCCTCCGTGGTCGAACAACCATGATGGTTTGCCACGCAGAGGTCCCAGGTTCAATTCCCGGGCCGGGAGAAATATTTGTATGGCCTACTTTTGTATGTCTAGTGAATTTGGGTGTAATTCGTGGTTGTCTATGTTTGTGTCCATGCCACTCGCAATAAAGAGATTCCCTCTATCGCGACTAGTGTTGGGTAGGACATGAAATTAAAATGAGTTTGAGAGAGTAGTACCTCATTAGAAAAAATGAGGCGGTACATTGTCCTACTTCAAATGAGGCGAGGTAGTGGTAAGAATGTTTGCACCTACGGCAGTGACTCAATATACAGGGAATAATAAGCACATCTTCGTAACTTGAGGTATCAATCTATTGGATAATTTAAGTGTTATGATGTAGTATAAATGCAAATTTTATTTAGTTATATAATAGTATGATCATATGATGTAAAATCCACGACCAACCATTGTTGCACTTGTTGAATTCGAAGCAGGGTGACCTAAGTGAGGATGTGACATGAGGAGAGGTGGGAAGTGGGACATTTTTATGACATGAGGTGTTGTGACAAACTAACCCAGCGAGTGGTACAAACTAGTTGCCTCGTGTATGAGTAACAACACTAGTCGCGACACGCTCGCTTCGCTCGCTCAGCTCGTGCTACTTTTTCATATACTAACCTAACCTAACTTACTGAATGGATGGCATAACCAAGCAACCAAGATTTATTAGGAGAGCAATATCAAAAGATATACTGGTTAATAAATGTCCAATGATAAAAAACGAGGATCAAATGTTATTTTTGAATACCAAATATTAATTTAGTGTATTTAAACGTAATAATAGTGTTACTTTTAAAGCAGTTCATTTATATTTATTCGTTCAGGGAAGTACTGCCGCTTTACTTATTTCTTTACTGCGTTTCGGTTTTGAAGGGTAAGGGTGCTGGTAACATTACAGGTACATGGGACTTTTCGACTTATGTCTCAGATTTATGGACACATGGCAGTGCCCCTCAGACCTTTGCGATTTAAAGCTTTAAGGGGCATTACCCTTGTTATGGGCAAGCGTGTCGCTTACCATCAGGCGTACGACTTGTTCGTCCCGTCACTTGATATCATAAAAAGAAACAATTATTTATTTGAGTATGAAATAATATTATCCCCTATTATTATCTGGTTTTTCTTTCTTTATCTCAGCCTGCTGACTGGTATTATTATTATTATTGACGTAATTTTTATTCCTATAACACATTACGCAACTGCCAATTACATATTTTCTGTTATATCAACGCTAAAAACCGTACTAAACCGCTAAAAGTTAAGTTCTAATCCATTCAAGGTTACCTCGCTGCCTCTCACCACCGGTCCTGTGATTTACGTACATAGATACCTGTTATGTGTATTTATGTATTTTGACAGTGTATTGAGTAAGGCCAATTACCTATCGAAGCGGAAGAAGAGCTGTGTTTCGGCTTCCAATACGTATTTCTTTGTTTAAACTTAGCAGCTGCGAGATGTAATTACGAGAAATGCGAAATGCGCGAGATAAACTATTTGTTACTATGATTACACCACACAACACGGAAAGTAACGTCACGAGAATATCCTATATTTCGAACCTCTGGTAGTTATATCGAGTATATAACGAGAAATAGAAGAAGACGAAATAACATTTAATTTGTTTGAAAACTATTCTGCCAAATCATTACGGTGACAACTGCGCTCTGATTGGCCAACCCGAATTCGAAACAATTCAATTGTACACGCAGATCACTGTAGCGCATCAGGCATGTTTGCCGAGCTTCGCGTTGATAATTTCCAGATTATCCTGTACCATTACTAAAATACTATCAGTCTAGAATGGATAGATTGCCCGTTAGTAAGGCACTGGAATGCGTGTCACGTGCGTTCTAGAGTGTCCATGTACAATATTAAATACTTAATTAAATTTCATTGTTACTAACATATAATAAGAAATTGTTACTGACGAAATATGAGCATTAGTTTGAAAGAAATGATTATTATTATTAAAACTTTTTGATATCACTTATGTTTACGGAATAATCGCCTGGGCACACTTAACGATTACACCCTGTATATAAAATATAATATTGTGTATGTGTGAGTACATTTCCACTTACAATATAACATACTAACACTTTCTTTTATTATACTTAAAGCTATAAAAACATATTTTAATTACCTGGACGTTGCGGACGTATTGCAACGTCCATATGGTCTCGAAGGGATCAAATAATGTGTGAAAATCGTGAACGTTTAAATCAAAGTACTTAAAGCTAATTTACCAACAGGTAATTTTCATTTTTGTTTTTGTTTTTAATTGTTTAACTACACGTATCCTTCTGTCTTACGCCTGTCTTTCTTACGTATGCTTAGAGGTGGAAGGGTGAGAAACTGGTGCTCAATAACAGGTTAATCCTAATATGGACACCAGACTTCCATAAATGAAACTATATTTAATAACATGTGAGGACCATAGGTATACTAAGGTTGTTTTCTGGAAGATAATAAAGACATTTTCACCTGACTAGCTCGGAAAGTCTTTTTTCTCAAAATCCGCGTGGAAAATGTTTTTGAAATTCGAACTTCATGGACTTCGATGGAAGTAGTGTAGTGCACTTTCAATTAAAAAATAACAAAGTGACACGCGATTTGTAGAACATTATTTATGTAATATAAATCCATTGTAAAATTTATTCTCATTAATGGTTGACATTAAATTGACAACGAGAACTAATTTTGTTTATTAAAAGTGATTTGTTATAGTTCAACTGTTTTTCTTTCGTTTACTATTTATTTACCCCGCTATAGTGAGGTGAAAAGTTTCTCACTCTTAAATAAGGCCACATGCACAATGACCATATTTCAGGAAAGACATATTCTTTAGGAGCAGTAGGAATAATTGTTTCGAGTTAATTTGAAAGTGGGTTTATTATACCCCAAATGTAATAACAAAGCCATATGTGATAATTCGTCAAAAGTGATTTAATAACATGAAAGTCACAAAGATAATAACCGCATGAGACCGAGAAAAACAACTATAGCACCTTCAGTTTAGAATCGGGAAGTCATTTAGCACCCGGAAGCCGAATTTGCTTAGGCAACAAGTATAGTTTTATAGCCGTAGTATATGCGAAAAACATGAAAACAAAAACATTATATAAAAATATATATCACATAATGTTTTGTCTAAAGAAACTGAACAAGGAAACACGGGTAACAAAAAAGAGTAAAGTAAAAACCTACAGATTTACCGCCTGCGCCTTAAAGCGCATTACAATTCAAATCAAAGCTCATTTCGGACGAATATCGAGTATGGTGTTAGTAACATATTCCTTATAAATTATATTAGTAAAACTCACAAACAGTAAGTTACATTTCGTAATATATAAGAACAGTTCTAACACACTTAGAGTAGCAGTAGAGTTCCTTGTGATAGAGTTCGTCCAGGGAAGTACTGCCATCTTACCTAATTCTGCCGCCAAGCAGTGACGTGAGCATTACTGCGTTCCAATCAAAGTCAAATAATCTTGTCACAGTAATGTTACGGCTAAATAGTTTTCAAACAAATTAAATGACATTTCGTCTCTATTTCTGGTTATATACTCGATGCTAGTTGGTGACTACGCACGACACGCGGTTCTGTGCTCGATGACACACATTAACCTTTTTCTTTCTCTGATCTAAAAAACTTCGAGGTCATAGGTTTGTAACAAGTGGCGCTGCGCCGCTGTTAAAGCCAAAAATAAAGATCTGTAACAAACGCATAGAAAAATTGTCATGATCCATAAATTACTATTCAAAAATACGAGTCTGTCCCAAAAGTATCCGACCATCGTCCGATATTCCGCACTGGATCTATTAATGATCATCCGGCTCGTGGCATCCTTCATGGCTCCAGAATTCACTCAAATCTAATTCAAAGTCTATTACAAGGCATTTAAGTTTATTTGAAAAGAGCAATCTCTAGAGTTTCTTGCTCGTTCTTCTCAGGGAAGACAGCGTAATGAACTTAAATGTGACGTTTTCAAGTGTCAATTTATTTTACCTATGGAATAAATGATTCTTCGACTTGGACTTTGACTTCAAAGTAATCTTCATTCGACTGAACAACACGCTTCCACCGACGCTTCCGCATCTACCCCCGTCCTCCGTCCGAGATCCGTCCGAAACAATTACTGTCAAATAAATATTACTCGACCGATTTAAAAAAACGCATGATGCGAATGAAGCTTCATACTTCACATTGTCTTTGATTAAGTTAAGTACTATTTATTTGACTGTAATTGTTTCGGACGGGTGTTGGACAGAAAACGGGAGTAGATCCCCTGCTTCGGGATGTGGAAGCACCGGTGGGAGCGTGTTGTTCAGTCCAATGAATATTACTTTGAAGGATGCCACGAGCCAGATGATCATTAATAGACTTAGTGCAGAAAATCGGACGGAGTTACGGTAGTCAGTTTTCGGAAGAGCCTTTAGTGCACAAGTCGCATTTTTTAAATCGTATCTATGTCGTCAAACCGACGCCCTTTGAGCAAAATTTTCAATCTTGGGAATTTGCACCATGGATGCTCCAACAGGTCAGATGATAAACAAAGAAATTTTACGGTGAAGTTTTGAAAAATTTGAGTGACGCAATGCGAAGAAAACGGCCGCAATTTTGGACGAGTGTCATTGCTTGGATTTTTCACCACGATAATGCGCCAGCGAACTCATAGAACCTTGTCCAATAGATTTTGACAAAACATAATAAGACTATTAGACTTCACTAACCTCCGTACAGTCCCGACGTAGCCCCTGCGATTTTTAGCTGCTCCCAATATTGAAAATTCCGCTCAAGGGCGTCGTCATTATGACGACACAGAGACTATTCTGAAAACTGAGTTCCAGAACTGCTTGGGGATGTACAAGCACCGGTGGCAGCATGTTTTTCAGTTGAATAGAGATTACTTTGAAGGATACTACGAGCCGGATGATGATGACCAAGCGCGGAAGAACGGATGAAGGCCGGATAGATTTGAGACAGACTTCGTACACTCATACTTCTAACGTAACACTACAAGATAAACATCAAATATGAATTATACATACCTACATAACAAATTCTTTTGCACTACACGGCATAGAATATTTGCATAATGCATATATTAAACTCAAAACTTTATTTATTTACCTTATTTAAGTATCTAAAACGGGAAATGTTTAAAATAGTTTATACGGTTAAGTGTGCCCAGGTGTTTATTCCGTAAATATAAGAGATATAAAAAACCTTTAAACTGGCATCGAAAGTACATTACCTAATAAGTAAAATGATAGATAGATAGAGCACGTTTATTGACTTTCCACAAGCACACACTACAATAGGAAATAATAAGTAAGAAAAAAAGAAGAAAAATAACATACAAAACAAACAAAATTACAAAAACGAAGGTAATCAAATAAATATACGTAATAAACAAATTATGTCATATCATTCGTTCATTTAATTCAACTACATTTTGAAATAAAAGTATATAATCTGGCAGAGTATACAATTTATTAAATAAATAACTACATATAATAAATTTATCTGAATATGAATTACAAAATAAAATCAACACATATTTACTAACACTAAGCTATGACAATACAGAAAAATTAATTAAATTAAAAATTAAAGTGAACATACACACACTCCCACATACACACACACACACACACACACACACACACACACACACACACACACA
>NW_020653855.1:5513460-5546098 GCF_003589595.1 Hyposmocoma kahamanoa
ACACACACACACACACACACACACACACACACACACACACACACACACTCATGCGTATCTTCTTCTCTACAAGTTCTACATATTACCAAACAATAAACGTAATTAACTGAATCTGAGTTGGGAGGCCTGGAAACCTAAAATGCAAATCATAGATTTAGTTTAGGCTCCAGCTTTCCACAAATATTGTTTTGAAATTCTCACCTTACATTTAATATCTCTTTTTAAGTAATATTTGTGGATGGAGAAATAAACGATTTTTATTTTTATTTTATTTTTATAATATGTAAAATTTTATCAGTAATACTCACATTGCTGCTTGGCGGCAGAAATAGATAAGATGGCAGTACTTCCCTGGACTAATTGTTTCGCTAGTAAAATACTGCCTATTCTACCGCCAAGCAGTAATGTGAACAAAACGGCGTTCCGGTGGGTTGCTGGTGAACCTACAGGGACTTGTCAACTTTATGTCACAGGGTGACGAATTGCCACCTTACCTATTTCTACCGCCGAGCTGTAATGTGATCATTATTTACTGCATTGCGGTTTGGAAGGGTAAGGGTGAAATTACAAGCGCATTGGACTTGTCAACTTATGTCTCTGGGTGACCGGCGCAGTGGCAGTGGCAGTTTGCGTTTTAAAGCTCAGAGTGGCACTGCAACTGCTAAGGACAGGCGTGTCGCTTACCACTAGGCACACGCCTTGTTCATCCCGTCACTAGGTATTATAAAAAAAACAAATCTAAAAATTTGGAACAAAACTAATACAAGAGGTACCAACTAGACACGAGCATAAAACAGAAAGTCTTCCAGAGAATTCCTAGCGCAGTCTCGAGAATACCTACCTTTCTACCTAACCTACCTATCTGTCGTGACTGTGTCGTAATTGTTTATTTTATCATTGAACGACTGTCGTGTCTAGCTGTTCCACTAGATCGTGACGATAATTTATCGGTTCAAGGCAGCCGCTTTTGTCGTTTGCACGACAGAATCGTTTGAAGCTACTATTATCTGTCGTCACATTTTCATCGTGACGTTTTATTTATCACCGAACGACAGTCGTTCTAGCTCTTCCCTTTGTCACGACAGTCTGTCGTCGTAACGTCAAAAAAATCGTGAATGACAGTTAGTCATGTTGTTCAATGTATGAACGACTTCATTTAAATATTATAATAAAACAAGCCACGACAGTTTAAGCGCACGACTATCTGTCGTCAGAACATAATGTTAAGTTGCAGCGTTTCTTATTTATTAATCCTTTTACAGACAAACCAAAGAAAACAATGACACCAAATCCGTCTGAAACGAACGAAAGCGCGGAGTGTGCCAGCGACTCCCTTAACAGCCTCATCGCTAACACCATAGACAATCAAGATTGCGCCAATTGCCTGACCAATCCGTGTTCAGACGGGGATTCGAAATTGAAACAGCGAAAGTCTATTTGTTGCAGTAAGTTTTTTTTTCTTATTTAGTATTATTATTTATTTGTTGAGTGGTGTGACCCGGCTCTTAGAGGTGGAATATTTCCTTCAAATTTAAATGGAACCAATACCGAGGTACCCTCTTTCCTACGAAAAAGAATCATCAAACTCGGTTCACAAATGTTACGAGTTATCGCGTAACATACATAAAAAAACAGTCGAATTTAGACCTCCGTTTTTTTGAAGTCTGGTTAAAAATTAAGGTGTTAATCACAGTCTTCTCCTGCTATACTGAAATAATCTTTGATAAATACATTACTTGAATGAATAAAGAATTCATCTACACACTCACTTAATGATATTTTTTAAATCAGCATCTCGGATTGGTATCTTTTACTTGTATTCTACCACAGGTGATAGTTTTTTTTTTTAATGTTGTATGTTTGATTGAAATTGTGCCACAAACAATCCATATTTGTCTGTGGCACATTTAAATCTTATTCAGAATGAGGTACAACATTTCCTTCTACGACATAGGGTTCATCGAAGGCCAGCATGAAAACGTTTTTATAACATTAAAATAACAAGGTGCAGGTATTGAAATAAGTAATAATATTTATTTTAAATATTTGCCATTAAAAAAGCCTCAATGTGGCCACCGCTTTTACCAATTGAGGTACAGATGGAGTCGGCGGATTTTACGATTTTCTAACTAGTGAAGTATTTTCACAAAAACATAAAACAGGTGAATGTCTTGGTCGTAAATAAATAATTATACTATTCAATAAAAAATAATGTTTTTAATTGACTTCAAAAAAAGGAGGAAGTTATCAATTCGACTGTATCATTATTATTTTTTGTATGTATATTACGCAATTACTCCGGCATTGTGGATTTCGATGATTCATTTTTGTTGAAAACAGGGTACCTCCGTATTGATCCCATTTAAATTTGAAGAAAATATTCCACCCCTATGGGTGGTAAACTAGACGATGAATCCGGTTTCGCGCACTTTCCTGTAACCAATTGCAATAAAACTTGACAAATAGATGTAGGTAATTCCATGTACTCTTGAGGACGGTTTTTTTTTTAATAAAAAAGTTACTATTGTTTTCGAAGCAACAGCGAGTATATTTGTTTATTCAAACAAATCAACACATTTCGAACCATTTACAGGTTCCTGTTCACGACTAACTATTTTTCAAATTGAATTTCCAATGTGTCACAACCGCGATAACCTCGTTACATCGTAGAATTCAAAGAATTTTTATAACTAGCAATCAGATGCAATGAAGGACAGTACCAATAATTATATAAGAGGCCAAAAACATTAAAGGCTTAATTACTAGGACTGGAGCCGTATTAAATTTCAAGTTCAGTATAACAATGCTGGTTAGGGCGTTGTTAGGGCTGGCTAGTTTCTGCAGTCCGTCTACCTACCTACCGTATTTGCAAAGGCGCTGGTGACGGTTTTCATGCCAACATCCGTAATGAATCAGCCTCATCCTCATGAAAACCCGTTTAACTCTTGCAAGTAACCTCGAAGATGTTTGAAATAAAAATAGTAAACATAAATGTATTCAAATGTATATTTACAAAGAGTAACCCCTAGAGTTTCTTGCGCATTCTCCTCAGGGGAATCCGCCGTACGAGTGAGAAGTAGAGTTTAATCAATATGGCAATTTCAAGTGTAATTTACTTACGTATGAAATAAAGATGATTTGAACACAGTGTGAAGAACCATTTTACTTTTAAAAATATTAGAAAAATATAATTTCATTACCTAAAACTCCAAACAAAATAAATAAAATATTTGACTCTCTTTCTTTCGTATGCGGAAATTGATGAAATTAAAGATTTTTGTTTATGCTAGATGATGATATCCAGTCTCTAACAACAGATGTAGTATGTACCATTTTCCACTCAACAACTCACTACAACACTCACACGAAATATTTAACATACGTGCCGTAACCCTGAATGGTGTCCCGACCAAGTGTCTAGCAGCTCGGGCTCGCACCCACCCCTCTCACGCCGCACACACCACACACGATTGCTCTGTCTAGACGTGTCCATTGGTCGACTGTAGGAATTGTTTTGAGTATGAGTTTGAGTTCATCGCATCGCTGTGAATTCAACCACTCGAGCAATGCGTCGTCGCGTCTTAACGCCGCTATCTTATGCATCGCAGCACCCCTTCCCGCTTCATCATCCCTTGTCTGATGCGTTCGCGTTCCGTCGCCGCACGCCCGCGGCGTTTCAACACCCCATGTGCCGTGTAGTAATTGGATGCTGTTATACACTAACGTGTCAACCAATATGATAATAGTTTTGCAAAAAATTACACTTAAAAATGTTGTCCTTGTTTCTGATAGTTTGTTCTAAAATCTGCTTGTAAAATGAAAACTTTTGCTGTTGTTACCTGATTTATTACTATAATTCCCCAATAACAACAACAAGCACAATAAAGCGCTTTAGGTAAAAACCCAACTCATATAACATAAATTAAAAAGTACGACCCTTACTAGAAACATGTCTTATGGCCTAAAAAATACAAAAAAATGCTACCATTTAAAATTGTAGTCCTAACAGCATTATTAATTATTTATTGGCTATAAAACCATTAGCTTAACAGGTAACAAAATAGTCAAGAAACTCAAAAAATAATAATATTTTAATAAAAATTAATTTGCGTGCAAATCGTTACTATAAAATCCCGCCTTTTTTCTATAATGTAATCCTTTCCCGTGTAAACAAAGCCACAGATTATCACAAGGCATATATTTTTTTTAATGCCGTGTCGTGATCGTGACAAAGAATTTATAACAAGCCAATCAGCTGACGATCGCGACCTACTGGCAGATTACATTGACGCTTCGTTCACACGGTTTGCATATTAAAAAGTTAAAAAGTAACTAACGAGTGCCTGCGACCTCGTTCGCGCCGTATATCTTTTGTTGAATTTTAAAATGTTTTAGTAGTATTATAGACTGGAAAATAACAACACGAACTCAAATAAAATACCTTACTACGGTAGCCATGTTAAAACGCTTAATCTTCGTTACCTGCAAATCTCTTTTGGTAGTGTAAAGTAGGAGGCAAACGAGCAGAGTCTGTAACATCAGATGAGCTGCCTATGCATTGCATTTGGGAGCCCTTTCATAAAAACACATTGTATACTAAGCAGAAAGTCAATTCCTTAGAGCGCTCTTAGCGATAAGACCGCCTTTGCCCACATTAGTAAGTTGTTTATTTACTATTCTTGTTCTTGTGTGTGAACAATAAAGTGTTTATCTATCTATCTATCTATCCTTACTCAATTTTTATTTTTTTAGAGCTCAGCTCAAAATTTTATTATAAATATTTTTTCTATAGACTTAGAATGGTGACCTCTAACCTCAAATTTTATCTCAGGCCACTGATTGAAATTCTTTTAGCTTCGTCACGAACTGTTAAATTGCATTTTTATGTTAGAGTGGTTACATACGGAGACTTAGCAGCGATGCAATTGCCTATTGCGTTTGTATCGATGCATAATAAGTCGCCGTGTGTAATCGCTCTTAGTTCTAATATCATGTATTAAGGAACGGCCGTGTAAAGAATGATTCATTTTACACTGTGCCGTAGCCGAGCCGTCCTCCGCCGACTCGCGTCCTGATTTTAATTCTAACCGGAATCGTTCTGATTGGATAGTCTCGAAATCAGATGGGTTTCTGAGCGAAAAGATAAAACTATATCTTTCTAATTTGTGAGTTAAATCAACTATTGTTCCGATTAGAAATGTCAAAAGTTTCCGATAGGCCAGTTGTGAATCGCAATTATGCGCCTCGACTCGGAAAAGACGCAGCTTCCGATCGGGAGAGGCAATCAAAATCAAGCTGCTGATCTCCGATTTTTTCAGAATATTTAAAGTTTTCAATAGATTCGCAATTTGCTTGAAAAAAAATGCGTGTTTTGGTACAATATCAATAAAATTTTAATCTAATCTTCAATAGGTAATTGAGATCCATACGTAACACAATATTAGCAGTCTTCTTCGAAATAAAGCATAAAATTTGTCTATCAAAAGTTGTTTATAAGATCATTGATCATAAGACGTTCCAACTCAGTCTTCTTGAAGAATTAACAAACATTATCTCCTCTCAGACAAAAGTGCTCGCGAATGCTCGCGCATTCGCGGGAAGTGGCGCGAAGGCAGGCGCAGTGTGACGTTAAACGTCGTCAAAATACTACAGCCTCAAGGCGCAGTTGCGAGAAAGCTCGCGAATGGTCGAGAATTTCAGCGATCACGCGTGCCTTCTTCGCGAAATTGACGCTTCCATTCCATTTCGTTACGCCGCAATGTAAATTGAGCCTAGCGTTTTTTGCTGGAGGTGATGACTCCAGCACTACCTCCCTGCGAAACGAAGGCTACCCCAGTACAGAGATAATTTCAGCGTGATCAAACAAACATACAAAATCACATTCGCATTTAGTTTCTTATTCCAATGACACTTGTATGGCACACGTATCGTGTGCTATAGAACCTAGTCTTAATTTGTAATTAAATTACTTAGTAACCGTCTGGTTATTTTAATCACGTTTTCTTTGTTTAGTATATTTGTTACTTTACGTTACTCACTGACAAGGACGACACGTTTATAACTCAACGGTTACTACCATTGACTTACAATTATATGGACGTCCGGTCCGCGCTAAAAAGTGTCCGAACTTATAGGGCGTTAAAATCGTATACAGAGCGTCATTCACACTCTAGTCTTCGTTTGTTTGACTGACAGCGAAGCAAGCAAAATTAGACAGTACTGCGATGACATTACAATTTAAATTCAACGTTTTAGCTTTTTCATATTCTTTGACATGTCACTACGTTTAAATAGGTTGACTTGGGACATTTTTTTCGTGGTTTCTGTATTAGACCCGTCGTCCATTTAATTGTAAGTCAATGGTTACTACATTGAAGTTATCCCGGATTTTTTTGAGTCCAGGTGAAGGCTGACTTCTTTTCTCTTCGTACCACTAGCTAGTACAATTAGTGATACTGGCCAGACTTTTCCCGTGAAGGCACTAGGAATTTTCGATATATATCGATATTCAAAAAAATATCGATATATGCGCTCGGTATATGAAATCAATCTGATATTATCGTATCATTCGGTATCGATATATATTAATTTTATTCTATACATGACAAATCGTACAATGTTGAAAGTACGCATTTCAAAATTGTACTTGCCGAAAAGAAACGCACTTCGAGCGCTTATTCGTTGATCATCCGTCAGTGCGCAGTGTAACGTAGTGGTTATATTCTCATTGGCTAGCCGCACATACACACAATAATCTTGACAATAATATTGCTTGTGTGCGGGCGATATTGTTGGGTTGGGAACATACATAAACTTGGATTGTCAATAATATCAGAGCTGTCGGAAATAAAATGGCAGCCTTTGCTGTCTTTCGTAAAGAAATTCTTCTTTTTTTGTATTTCGTTTGTTTTGTTTATAGGATTTCGTATGTGTTGGCAAATTAAATATATTTTGCCTGACAAGAGGCGCCATCTGTGAGCAACGCTGTCGTTCGGTGGATATTGATTCCCGTTCCAGCGATTGGAGCAGTGTTGCCGTTTTAGTGACTTGTTACTAGATCTAATGAATTTTGAGAATGTTGACGTTACGCTTACATGGCACCCGAAACGTCAGCTCGTTTAAAAAATAACAAATATATACGATTTAGTAATCTGAATCGCAAGTATTATAAAAGTAATTGATGAAATACTTGATTATTGTGTCAAAACTGGTGATTTTACTTATTTACTCTTAGTAAAATTTCTTCCTTTTATCTTTTAGAATTATTTACTATATATCGAAAATATCCATGTTTTGTACCGAGATGTATCGCAAAATATCGACACAACATTTCGATATATCATATCGGAAAAAATATCGATATTTTTTACATGAACACCACTACGAAGCATCTTGCACATTTATATTATATTGTTACAGTTAAAGGTGTTTTCAAATTAGATGCTTATGGAAGCACTGCAGTGGCGCCCCTACTGATTTTCATACAATATTTAGAAACGCACTTTTGCAGTCACAATTAGTGAACTAAAAATTACTGAAGCACTACTGGCGCGCGGCGGCAGCGTCACAGTCGTGCAACTGCAGGACTTCTATAAGAGTCTTATTTGAAGTCGCCCTAAGCGGTGTTAAAATGGTAATATATAATAATATATAATGGTAATATAAGATAACTGCATAACGTAATACACTCATAGCCCCGCACTAGGGAAACCCTGTTTCACGGGTGCCATGGACACACACATAGACAACCACAAATTACACCCAAACTCACGAGAGAAATAAATGTAGGCCATACACATATTTCTCCCGGTCTGGGAATCGAACCCAGGACCTCTGCGTGGCAGTCCGGCATGGTAACCGTTCGGCCACGGAGGCAATGGTAATATAGTTTTATGGATTTTTTTGCACACACTCATAATCCCGCACCAGGGAAACTCTGTGTCGCGGGTGCCATGACCACACAAATAGACAACCACAAATTACACCCAAACACACGAGAAAAATAAACGTAGGCCATACAAATATTTCGGCCCGGGAAACGAGACTGGGACCTCTGCGTGGCAGTCTGGTATGGTAACCGTTCCGCCACATAGGCAGTTAAGGGTATAGATAAGGGGTAAGACTGTAGTACAATTTAGTGATACTGGAGGACCCAGAGTATACCTTGCGTATTGCGCCACTAGTAATTTTCGTACAATATTTAGTAGCGCAGTTGCAGCGTTACTGTCGTAACTAGTGTTGTAACTTGAAAAAAAACCAAACTTTTCACATTAAAAAAAAAATTAGTGAAAAAAACATAGCGCCTGGTTTTTTTTCTAAATATGATAATGACATGAATGATAATTATAACAAAAATTTAATCTTCATTTGGATGTTACAAGTGTTACTACTGTTACAGGTGTTACCCACACAAGTGTGGTGTCTTGTAATGTCATCAAAATTTTCTGTGTCTTCGTTTCTTTCATTCATATCCTACCGAATAATTTTATACAAGCGGTTTGCTAATAATTCTATGTAAATGTTGCTATATAAGGGATATGTGCGATGTGAAAAAGAAATTGATATCGCTCTTAGATAAATAAATAAGTAGTGTTTTTATCAATAATGAAAGTAGCGATGCAACAGCAATCGATAGATTTAAAAAAAGGTAAAATGTTGACTGCAGCGCCACAGTCGTTCAACTGTAGCACTTCTATAAGCGTCTAATTTGAAGCCGCCCTAAGCGGTGTTTTAATCGTAATGTAAGTTTTATGGATTTTTTACACACAGTCATTGCCTCGCACTAGGGAAACCCTGTGTCGCGGGTGCCATGAACACACACATAGACAACCACAAATTACACCTAAACTCACGTGGGAAGTAAATGTAGGCCATATAAATATTTCTCCCGGCCCAGAAATCGAACCCGTGGCAAAACAGCATTTCGGCCACGGAGACAGTTATTATTTTAAATACCTATCACTCGCGTACACTGGTTTTCCTAAGTTTTTTATCTCTTGATGACAGTTTTTGAGGTAGGGGAACGGGTGAGATATTTTTTTTTTATTGCATGATTTGGATGCAAAGTCCTTCAGTCGAAAACAATTGACAATAAAATAACAAAAACAAAACAAAGGCTTACAACTTAGAAGAAATTCAAACTTAAGCAATTATTTATAAACAGGTGTTAACAATTTTTTTTTCTACTGTACTTATAATAAACTTATACAGTGGAATACAAAACTCATTATTGGGTAATAATAAGTCCTGAACGCGGCGGGGAACACTGACTTGGTTTCGCACACAACTGTCGTTGTCACATAAGTCTTTCAAAAGAAGTGACCGTTGGTTGATGAAGTTAGGGCATTTGAAAATAAAATGCTGTAAATCTGCTTCTTCTTCTTCAGTGCAGTGGGGACATCGTGTGTGATTTAGAATCTTTATTCTATTTAGATGAGTCGGAACCAAACAGCGGCCAAGTTTCATACGCGTGTTAACAGTAATGAAGCGGGTAAGAGGAAGGATAGTGTTGCCAGATTGCAAAATATTTGAGTTACGTGTTGTGTGCGATGAAAAAAAAACTGTAATGAATAATTATATGTAGATGGAACTGAATTAACGAATAATGGCACAGCTAGATTCAATGGGTACAGTTTTATTCCCGTAGTACTATGATACAAAAAGTAAGTAATAAGAAGTAAATAACTTCTTTTTACTTACTTTTTATAATACCAGGGACTGGACAAGACAAGTCGTGCGCCTGGTGGTAAGCGACATAAAATTTGAGGGATACTGCCTATGCGCTTGTTACCCTGAGACATAAGTTGACAATTCCTTGTGCCTGTGATTTCTGCAGAACCCTTACCCTTTTTAAACCGGAACGCAGTAATGTGAGCATTAGCACTTGACGGTAGAAATAGATAAGGTGGCGGTGCTTCCGCGGTTCGACCATCGCTGAAAAGTATCCTGCTTATCGGTTTTCTATCGGATACATTTCGGGGAATGTGCGCAGGGACTTTTCAATTTAGTTCCACCCTCACCGTATCTCCTTCGGTCGACTAGAAGGCCCGGAGCATTCCATTCTTATGTCGTTGATATTCCACCTATTCGGATGCGTATGGCAAAGGAATGGAATAATCAACTGTCTGTGTTTCTCGAAAAGTACAATTTGGGGCTATTCAAGGCTAGAGTGAATAGGCATTTTTTAGGCAAACGCGTTCCATCGACGTTCACATGGTGAGATTGTGACCAAGCATGTGTCTATTATATATTAATAAAAAACTTCCCGGAATGAACTCTTTCTTATGGAGCTGTACTGCTTCAAAAGTGGTTTGTTTTTTGGCAATGGAATGTCTGTTTATAAGCGGGTCATGTGCAAAGTGAAACGTTATCAAACGACTTCAATAAAAGGATGAGGTTCTCAATCCGCTTGCATTTTTTTGTTGTATTTATGTCACGCGATAACTCAGACTTTTGTGAGCCGATTTTGATGATTCTTTTTTGTTGGAACAAGGGTACCTCAGTATTGGTCCCATTTGAATTTGAAGAAATAATTCCACCTCTAAGGGGGCAAACTAGGCGATGAAGTCAGTTTAGCGCACTTTTCGGTAAGCAAATTCAATAAAACTTGGTAAATAGATGCAATTCCACGGACTTTTGTAGTAAAAATGACAATTATTTGAACAACGTACAGCACTATTTTCCACAAAATATTTTGACAAATAAATATTGTGAACCAATTGTTCAACAACCATTGTCGAGTTGTGGGAATGTCGTGATAAAAACAGTGGAGTTACGTTAAAAATAACCTTGTATTATATTAACTGTCAGTTTGATAATAGCTTAACAGCTATTCAAATCTTTCATGGCAAAGTGCCATAAACTCGACATTTAATTGGTGTCACCTGAATACCTGCGTGTGCGCCGATGACGTCACCATACGTCATTATGATCATTAGTGTACCTTTTAAGTATTCTTTGTATACGTCTCATTCATTGTTTAATAGACAAAGGTTTTAAATTATTTTAATTCAGTAGGCTAGTGACATTTACATCGACTTCGGTACCCCAGCGGTTTGAACTGGGGGCGCTAGATAAGCAGGTCCCGGATTCGATTTCCGGTAAGATCAATTTGGAAAATGAACTTGTCTAGTGATTTAAACTTACACGATTTTCACACATTATTTGATTTTTAAATCGGCATTTCATCGTGTATAAAAACATATTTTATTTACCTAGATGTTTCAGACGCATTGCAACGTCCATGCTGGTCTCGAAGGGACCAAAGAGGAGGATGTCAACGTCTTCTAACTGTGCGAGTTTTTGTAACTACACGTACTTTCTTCATTTTTTTTAAATTTGTTTGTGCACTATGGTAGTCACTACACCGACACACTACGCTCACGATATACTGCGATTTTTTTTATGATACTAGGTGAAGGGACGAACAAGTCGTGCGCCTGATGGTAGACGACACGCCTGTCCATAACAGTTGCAGTGCCACTCAGAGCTTTAAATCGCAAACATCTATGGTGTACTGCCTCTGCGCCCATCACCCTGAGACATAAGTTGAAAAGTCCCATATGCATGTAATTTCACCAGCACCCTAACCTTTAAAACCGGAACGCAGTAATGATCACATTACTGCTTGGCGGCAGAATTGGGTAAGGTGACAGTACTACCCTGGACGAACTTTTTCACAAGGAGCTCCATTCTACTCTTGTCCAGTTCAATGTTCAGTCCCTTCGAGACCAAGGACGTTGCAATTGCAACTGTCTCTGTGGCCGAACGGTTACCATGCCGGACTGCCACGCAGAGGTCCCAGGTTTTGATTCCCGGGCCGGGAGAAATATTTATGTGGCCTACATTTATTTCTCTCGTGAGTTTGGGTGTAATTTGTGGTTGTCTATGTGTGTGTCCATGGCAACAGGGTTTTCCTAGTGCGGGGCTATGTTGAGTGTGTGCGTTATTGAGTGTATGCGTTATTAACACGTCCGAAACATCGAGGTAAATAAAATGTGTTTTTATACATTAAGCCCCGAATTTAAAATCAAATAATGATTTATGTAAATTGGTTATAATCTGTATGTTCGGCGTAATGCCTCAGAGTAAATTCCGAATTGCTCTGGTACCCAAAGTACTGTGAATCTCCTATTTTGCGACCCAGAAGTCTGCTAATTTTCATTTTTTTGAAAATTATTCTGTCAAATCATTACGGTGACAACTGTGCACCGATTCGATATGTAAACAATTGGCGACACCCGTCCATTGTTTCACTTCAAATCGACCAGTTTAACTTGAGTCATTTGAATCGAGTAGTTTAAAAATCGAAAATAATAACAACAAATACCCAGACCCGAGACAACATTGAAAAATTAGTTTTCTACATTGACCCGGCCCGGGATCGAACTCAGGATCTCAGAGATTGCGATATCATGAAAAGAACAAGCCACTCGACCACAGTGGTCGTCAAATCCAAAATATCAAGTTAAACTATCAAGTTAAAAATGTCTTGGTTATGAATTAATATACATTTGAATGATGGAAGAAAGAGAAGAACTTAGCAAGTCTTTGGGTTCTTTCGGAACGTATTTTATGTAACGATTGCCAACAACGAATAAACATAAACATAACGTCAAAAGAAATACAAAATTTAAAGGAATAAAAAACAAATTATATCAAAAAGAACGCTCTTTAGTAGCAATATTTTTTCTTTTTTTTAATAGCAATCTTTAGTAGAGCTTCTGTTGAAATAATTTGTCCAAGGAAATACTGTTACAATAAAAAAAAAAGTATAATGAAACTATCGATTGAAGCAAAACGATGTTAAGTCTCTCGATTCTATCACCTTAATACATTGTGAAACCTCATACAGAGTCAAGTTTGGAGTTCTTTTTGCCCTTGACTTTTCATTCAACATATTACTCAACGACAATAAATAAAAATATTTATTTCTTAGAAATACACACGTCAAAAGTGTCTAGACACGACAGATATGTATATTTGTAACAAATAAAGATTTATGTATTCAGAAATAAACTTGATCCCTATGGATCAAGCACATTTTTGGCAATTACTGAGAATCAAGTTTTTTCATTATTTTTTATAACACCAATGTATTTTTTCTAGTCAACTTTATAATTTGAATTTTAAATTGAAATTTACCATAGTCAGTAGTCTTCTCACTTTCTGGAAGCAACACATTTGTTTTCGTCTAAACACTTAAATTGAATTTTTGGGCAAAAAGTTAATTTATGTATTGTTTTTAAGTTCAAATTAATCTACAGTTACATTGTTTTTGCAAGCTGTGTTCACCCATAATTAGTTGTGCAATTAGATAAGATCTCTTCACAAATGTAATAATTTATAGCATAGAACATTGTAGTAACTGAACGTGAAATAAAACCTGATTTTTTAGCAATTAGCAAAAACGTGTTTGATTTAGACACTTTTGATGAGTGTTTTGTAACTGCCAGATGACTGACCAATTTTTTTGTTTTTTTTATAACATCAAGTGACGGGTCGAACAAGTCGCGCGCCTGATGGTAAGCTACACGCCTGTCCATAACAGTTACACTGCCACTCAGAGCTTTAAACGACAAAGATCTGGGGAGCAATGCCACTGCTCCCGTCACCCTGAGACATAACAAGTCCCATGTGCCTGTAATTTCACCTGCACCCTTACCCTTCAAAACCGAAACACAGTAATGCTGACGTTACTGCTTGGCATAATTGTTATACAGGCTTATTGTAGTTTTATTCATAGAAGAGATGAGCTTTTAGTTGTGTACAACCCGGCTTTTTAACCGATTTCAAAAAGGGAGAAAGTTCTCAATTTGACTGTATATGTTAAGGAGTCACGACACTTGTGGACATGGATTCGTGTCAGAAAACTCTTTATATCCATACGTTAAGGGCGAAAATGATGTTGTGCGTTTTGCGTCGGCGATCCGAGCGAATTTTTTTATGAGGCCAAGTGCCCACCTGTCCATAACATTTGCAGTCAGTGCTTTAAAAGACAAAGAACTTAGGGGCACTGCCACTGCGCCCGTCACCCTGAGACATAAGTCGACAAGTCCCATGTGTCTGTAGTTTCACCAGCACCCTTACCGTTAAAAACCGGCAGCTTGATTTTGATTGCCTCTCCCGACAGGAAACTGCGTCTCTTCCGAGTCCAGGCGCATAATTGAGATTCACAACTGGCATTTGACATTTCTAATCGGAACAATAGTTGATGTAACTCACAAATTAGAAAGACATAGTAGGAATCAGGTTCATCTTCTCACTCAGAAACCCATCTCATTTCGAGACTACCCGGTCGGATCGATACCGGTTTGAATCAAAATCAGGACGCAGAACTCAGTAATGCTTACATTACGATACAATGGAATTACACGATTTATAAAGGGCGCAGTTGCAGTGCGTCTCAGATCTTTTTTTTTAAAGGACTGAGGGGTACTGCAACTGTTATGGACAGGAGTGTCCCGCACCGCCAGGAGCACGGCTCGTTCGTCCCGTCACTTGTTATCATAACAATGTCAGTACAGAGTACTAAAAAACCGACCTCAAATTGCCAAGTATTATTGAAATCGGTAACCGGAAATTGCGCGGAACCGGATTCGTCCCCTAGTTTGCCACTCTTAGAGATGGAATATTTCCTTCAAATTTAAATGGGACCAATAATACTGAGGTACCCTCTTTTCAACAAAAAAGAATCATCAAGCTCAGTTCACGAATTATCGCGTAATACACATAAAAAAACAATCGAATTGTGAGCCTTCTCCTTTTTTGAAGTCGGTTAAAAACTGTAATAAAGAATCCTATTGTCCGACCTCTACTCATCACACACAATAATGTTATTACAATCTTGTACCTTTGTAAATACAATGTTTTTTATATCATCTATGTTGTTAGTGGATTTTTTATCTACGTACAACGAGACAACAAACATAAGTAAAGATGTATTGTACGTATATGTGAAGTTATATATTGTTTATTGTTAATGACGAGGTTTACATTTAACGCTTGTTCAGGGTCAACAAATACTTTAAAGTAGGTTGCCAAGGGCATGAGCACCGTAAAAACTATCTTGTATTTATCCATCAATTAAATTTAACCAATTTCTGGTTACGTTAGGGCATTGAGTATATAACCAGAAATAGAGACGAAATGTCATTTATTTAATTGTTTGAAAACTATTTTGCCATATCATTACCATGATTGGCCAGCCCGAATTCGAAACAATTGACAGGTGTTGTCAATTGTTTCACTTCAAATCGACCAATTTAACTTGAGCGTTGCTGTAATGGACGAAAATTGAAAAATTACATATTTAATTACCGATGAAATGTGATTCCGTTTGTTTTGTAATAAGATGTTTTGCTGTTTTTACCACACCACCGAATAGAACGGCATTGTTAGAGATATTATCTTTATTACAATAAATATAGAATATTTTTTGGAATATACGGAGACGTACACACAAGTCAGTTGTTGGCGCTGTACTGTTTCAGCTTTCTAATTTGTGATTTCAGTGCAAACTAGAATTGATATTTATAAGTGATATATGGCCCATTTGCCTGATTAGTTGATGGATGGATGGCCCTTATTTCGTCTCTATTTCTGGTTAATATATTCGATGGGAAGGTACAATAGAGCCTCACGTGACTAGGCTTGCTTTTTATTAAAATATTGATGGTTTTGGCGTAAAGCCATACAGCTTATTCTCTGCCAACGAGCTATGGAGCGCAGCATCCTGGTCACACCGAATTTGGAACAGTGATCTGCGCTCCAAAACACGAATCGTAGATATGGGCCAACAAGCCGGTAAACTAAAATGGGACTGGACTGATCACGTCTGCCGCATGTCAGACGAATCGTGGGCGAAGGCCACTCAGAATGGATCCCCAAAGATAGAAAATGTCCATGCGACAGGCCAAAGCGTCGATGGCGACTGGACCTCAGTGACGCAAAACAGAGAGGTGTGGAGAGAGGGGAGGGAGGCCTGTGCTCAGCAGTGGGACAGTGTAGGCTCGTAAAAAAAATCCGGGCCAAATAAGTCTGTCGGTAGAGCACTATGGGTACTTTATTGGTAAAAAATGGGGACAGAAATTTTTATAGAAACTATTACGACGTAATTAAGTATACACTTTTAACAGGAACTATAATACCGGCACGCTATGATAGCCGGATCGACGTTTGTCCGTTTATCAAGTTTCAAGGAGCTAAAATTGATATACATTGTTGTCAATAGTGACGTGCAGTAAAATTTATGGATCTATAATATTACGACACAACTCGGCATTCGTATTTCGAAATTCGAAATTAAAAAAAATGAAATCCAATACCATAGTCACTTATAGGATCGCAGTCCAGCACAAGTTCTACCTCCGGCAAATTCGAGCCAAAGCTCAACGCAAAACAAAGCAGTTTCGAATTGATGATTTTATTTTCGTTTTATTGCAACTTTTTAATCAGCTACCCCTTGCAATACTAGTTATAATACTAAATACTTATAGATGCGACTCGCATTTGATTATATTTTTTTCGATAATGAATTGAGGTTTCACATCACTATTGTAATCTGTCAAAACGGCCATCATAGCGTGTCGGTATTAAAATTTTTTTTTTTTTTGACGCGTAGGGTGCGGGCGGTAATCAAGCTTGAAACGGAAGTTACCAGAAGTCATTTGGTATATTTGGTCACGAAAAAGTGATATTTTGGCAAAACAGGGTCGATGGCGAGAAGCGCCATCTACATTCGGAAAGACTAATCTATTATGTCACTCGAGAATGGGAAGTCGTCGCAATATCGGGTTGGACGTTTGTGAGTACGTTTCGCGTGCACTAGATAGGGTCGACGCGCCATAAAATTAAATTTCACACTTATATTCCGAGAAACAGAAGTGCGGACCCGCATGCTGATTTTGATCCAAACCGGAATCGAACCGATCGGGTAGTCTCGAAATTAGATGGGTTTCCGAGAAGATGAACCTGATTCCTACTATATCTTTCCAATTTGTGAGTTAAATCAATTATTGTTCCGATTTGAAATGTCAAAAGTTTCCGATCGGCCAGTTGTGAAACGCAATTATGCGCCTCGACTCGGAAGAGACGCAGTTTCCGAACGGGAGAGGCAATCAAAATCAAACTGAAGGATTCGAACTACGGCCTCTGCTAGTGAGTAGGTAAGTGAATTAGATATGATTTTATCATTATTGTTTGATTTCGAAAATTATAAAAAGTAGTTGACCTACATCTTTACACGAACATTGAAAACAGACCCGATTTTCGTGTTCTCATTGTGTCACACTCGTTGCTTGGGCTACGCAATCGTTTAAAAAATCTCAACGTATTAGTTTACAAACATGTTTTAACTGTCATATTTTAACCAACTAGGTGGTGCCCGCGACTTCGTCTGCGTAGAATAAATTCTTCAAGTAGCCTAATGTAGGTACTATATTAATTTTACTATACTAGCTTTATTGGTTCTCCATACAAGCTTCATTCCGTATGTCACACACTTTAGAGCGGTTACACACGGCGACATGAAGTGACACAAACGCGTATTTGTGAAACGCGCGAGTGAACGACACGCCTGTCCGTAGCAGTTGCTTTAATATCGCAAAGATCTTAGGTATCTGTAGTATGGAGACTTTTTTATAATACCTACCAAGTTACGGTAGATAGATAGATAGATAAAACGTTTATTTGGATCTACAGCTACACATACATGACAGAAAAGTATGTAATATAATAAAAAAACCAGCAGAGTCGCAGCACTGCCTAACACCCAGTTATGTATGTATGCTGTAGCAGTGCAAAAAGGCCATAGCGCATCGTCGGTGTTTACTCAGGATGCCGCGGAGACGATTACCAGCCAGCTGAACCCATTTTAATATTGTATAAATTAAACAAATAATAATTTCGAAACTAAATAGATACGGAAGATAATATAAATATAATAAATAATATTTTTTTAAGCTTTTTTTAAAAGTGTTAATAATATAACCTAATTATAAATTGAAATTCTAAGTCATTATTATATAAAAGTCAATTTAATTATAAATAGGTAAACATTGCTATTACGCAATGTTATGCAGGCAATTTTCGGTACGAACAAGTCGTGGGGCTGGAAGTAAGCGAAAACTATAAAACGCAAAGCTCGGAGGGGCTGTGGCACTGCGCTCGCCACCTTGAGACATAACTTGACAAGTCCCATGTGCCTGTAATCTCACCAGCACACTTACCTTTCCAACCGGAACACAGTAATGCTGACATTCGCCGGTAAGAAGAGTCCTAACAATGTGCTTCCCATAAGTCTCAATGGAATTCCATTGAAGAGAGTAGCACATTTCAAATATTTAGGACACTATATTGCCGACGACCTCAAGGACAATATGGCTATAGAACGCGAGCGCAGGGCACTCTCGGTGAGGGCCAACATGCTGGCTTGCAGGTTTGCTCGATGTACGGTGGAGGTGAAGGTCACTCTTTTCAGAGCTTACTGCACACCACTGTACGCGGGGGCTCTGTGGGCCAGCTATACCCAAGTCTCGCTGAGGGTCATGCGCACGCAATACAATAACGCCTTCAGGACGCTGATGCGGCTGCCGCGGTTCTGCAGTGCGTCTGCCATGTTTGCTGAAGCCCGTGTGGATAGCTTCATGGCAGTCTTGCGCAAAAGATCAGCATCTCTGTTGAACAGAATACGTGGCAGCGGTAACAGCCTCCTGAAGACAATTGCGGTTAGGTGTGAGTGTCCCACAATGCGGCATCTCATTAATAATACAAAATCTGTTCTAGAATTTAAGTACTAACCTAATGATAAGTTTCATTGTTTTAACACTTATGAATCCTAGTTATCTGAATAAATGAATTTGAATTGAATTACTGCTTGGCGGCAGAAATAGGTAAGGTCGCAGTACTTCCCTGCATGAACTCTTTCACAAGGAACTCCATTGCTACTTGCCATTTGTTGGCGATCACATCGATATAAAAGCGCGATTGCACCGATTCAGTCCCGTATGTTGAATCATTATAAGCAAAACATCTGTACAAGTTTATGCACATTGTAATGTTTTGTTAATTGTGAATTTAAAAGTGAAAATAAGTTATAAATAATTTTGTTTGCGTCGTCTATACAACCTCAAACGGCTTTGATTGATTTCGCATAATAGTGAGCGTTGAATCTATCCCTTTGGAAAAAATACATAGTAAAATTGAGGATATAGGTACACTGATATGTGACTATACATGTGAAAACACGATTCCTAAAATTTTTCGCGATAGAAAAAAAAACACAAACTCACTATGCTTACCTTGAAATTTTACAAGAAACCCTTGGATTCAATAGGTACTTTACATATACCAATGATTTTTTTTTATATCAACTGAACTAAATAAAACAAGTATACTATATTATATTATATTATATTATAGTTCATGGTCTTGAAGGCCGCCGGTAGGTGTCCAGTCATTTCCAGCTATTTCGCTAAATGGCATGAGTGTAAAACAGGTGTCTCATTTTAAATACCTTGGACATATACTTGCCGACGACCTTAAAGATGATGACGACGTCGAGAGGGAACGCAGGGCTTTGGCGGTCCGCGGGGATATGCTGGCCCGCTGTACGGACCAAGTGAAAATTACGCTTTTTAAAGCGTATTGTCAGGGTCTGTACACGGGCGGCTTGTGGTTTAGCTGTTCGCAAAGGTCGCTGAATTCCCTTCGCGTCCAGTACAACAACGTGTTCAGGATGATGTTGAGACTACCCCGGTACTGCAGTGCAGTTTGCTCTATCCCATACAAGCTGCTTTAATGCGGTCTTGCGGAGAAAGGTAGCATCTTTGGTTAGTAGGCTCCGGGGTAGTGGCAACAGCATTCTGAGAGTTGTTGCAAACGACCACAGAGCGCCTGTACTGAGGCATCTCGTACGGACAATGATTCCGCACGAGATGTCTCGTAAGTACATGACATTTTAGTTTCTAAGTAATTTATAATTATAATTTCATACTAACAATAGTCTATAAGTTTGTTTCTTTATTTTTTTACTAACACCAATGGATCCTGTTATCTGAGAAATAAATAATTTGAATTTGAATTTGAATATATGACATACATTTTTCAAATGACTGTAAATTCGTATGTAAAAAACTATCCTTGTCGCTTGACCAAAGCAAAACGAACCGTATTAGCACGGGAAAAATTTTAATTGGAGCTTAGTATGATTTATGTTTATTACACAAAGTAGCCAATGTCCTTTTCCTAAGACCCATTTATCTCTATATCAAAATTCGTCACTATTGATTGAGCAATTTAGGCGTGAAGACGTAACCAACTTATATATTGTTTCAGATTCAGTAAGTCAATGCGTATGGGGAATCCTGCTCATCTTGATATCCATAACCGGGTTCATCTTCACACCACTCGACGTTATGTTAAGGGAGAAGCTCAATATGAGACCGGGTAAGACACCTTTTAAAAAATTTTTGCATCCTTAATATAATAAGGCCAATTTGAAAAATGATAACTTTTCTAAGAGAGAGGCTTCAAGATATTTGACATAAAAATAAAAAAGAAAGTACGCTCAAGAAAAATATAATTATTTATTTTATTTAATTTTGTGCCATATCTGGGTTACTTTATTGTCTAATTTGGGTACATTCGAAAACAATTTAGGATTTATAATAAAAATTATATATGTACAAGTGCCTTCGAGCGCGGTCATATGTTGCGTGGTTCGAGTGCGAGTAAATGCGGCGTTGTTTTTTTTTATAATCTTAATTTGAGGAGTTTTAAGGTAATGCTACTTAATTTATACATCTAACCTAGATTAAGACTATCTAAATATATTGTGTATACTTCGTTCGACGAAGGAACGGTCAGTATACTGTTACACCACCCAGTCAGTTGTATGTTAACCACACTGCCCAATTGTCTCCTGAGTCTTTCGGTCTGAACACATTCCATCAAAACGTGGTAAACGTCTTCAAGTTATAGAAATTAATAATAATAATTCTATTTCAACTATGCTTAATTTTCAAATACAATTGATCACGGAATTAATATGATAAAAATGAGTTATGGTATTATTCTTTTTATAATAAAAGCTATCTACGTCAGTTGTGTAATTTTTGTAGACACCACTTTGTCCGGTTAGTTTGAAAAAATATCTTAGAAAATATAACCTAATTCACATTTGTTAATTTCTTATACACATAAACGGTTTAAATTAACGACATTCTGTATCATATTACGAAGAAGTTTCGTATAAGGCCCAGTAAGACACAACTGTAATTTTTAACTTTTTTACTAATATAAAGTCTCGAGAGGTAAAAGTCGTGCGCCTGACAGTAAGCTACACGGCTTTCCATGACAGTTGCAGTGCCACTAAGAATGGCACTGCAACTTTAAATCGTAAAAATCTGAGGGGCACTCCCACTGCGCCTGTCGCCCTGAGACATAAGTTTACAAGTCCCATGTGCCTGTAATTTCACGAGCACCCTTGACCCTTCAAAACCGGAACGTAGTAATGCTCACATTACCGCTCGGCGACAGAAATATATAAGGTAGCAGTACTTCCCTTTTTCTCTTTTTTTTTTATTACCGTGAGGAAAATGCGTTACGCATTCCCCGCCGTCTCCCAGCGGCTATGTGACAGCATACCCACTAAAAACCTCACAATGCACCGCCGCACTCGTGACACTTCGGAGTCATCTCCCTCCGTGCGATCTTGTGCAGGTACCTAGTCACCGAAACAGCCGTGTCCGGTGAGTACATGAACAAGGCGGTAGGTGAGGGACCCGTGCTTCCTCTTTCTCCAATCGGCCAGTACATGGAGCATCGCCTGGACGGTGCGCTCCCCGTATCTGGCCGATCGGAGTGCCTCCTCGCACCCCGCCTGGACGGCGGTGTTGGCGGCACGCCGAACCCCCACTAACTCCTCTAGTGTGGGGCGCTCTCCACGTGCCCTGGCTTCCGCACGGCACCTGTAGGTCTGCTCGAGGACGGACGTCTCGAGCTCCCAGGTTGCGGATCCAGTCAGGGCGCATGCCGCCGCTTCGGAAACCGTCCGGTACCCCCGAGTCGCCCTCACCGCCATTAGCTTCTGCGGCCTGCGCAGAAGCGGCCACAGTCTGGTGGTGAGGGCTAGCAGCAGTACTTCCCTAGACGAACTCTTTACTGCTATACTTTGCCCAACCTAAAAATAAAGTAACATAACCTAAGCGGACTCCGACAAATATTCAACAAAACTCTATTTTGTACAATGCTGCAATGATTGATTATACTACAAAATTACATTAAAATATAATAGAATTGTTGATATACTATTTGAATGACAATAGTTCGTGTGTTAATTTCGAAACCAAAGTTTTGGGAGAACCTTGAGTTGGAGCTTAAATTACCTCAGTTTTGCGGTTAAACAAATTACCGTTACTTACATTTAGAACCAAACTTTGTAGGCAAATACATTACCTCTATAAAACTAAAGCAATCATTACTAAAAAAAAAATATTTTTCGGTTAGGAAATTATTCTATAATAAGTAGGTAATATGTTTATTATTTCCTTATTATACGGTATTGTTTTATTCCTGATTTTTTCCTACAATAGTACATGAGTAAGGCTGCTAACAGATTGACTACATGTTTGCAGTCAATGCGAGAAATTGTAATCAACATCATGCAGTCGATCTCGATTTCAGTAGCAGTAGAGCTCCATGTGAAAGAGTTCGTCCAGGGTAGTACTGCCACCTTATCTATTTCTGCCGCCAAGCAGTAATGACAACATTACTGCGTTCCGGTTTTGAAGGGTGAGGGGCACTGCAACTGTTATAGACGGGCGTGTAGCTTACCACTTGGATTCATTAAAAAAAACCTATGACTTCAAACTTATTTAACTCCCTTCTTTTTATGTCGGGGATACAAATGCAATTTTTTGTTCAAATTATAAACTGCTGCAGTTCATAACATTTAGATTAAACATTTAGACATAACAAGCAGTAATTCTTAATTTATATTCCTGGCGTTGAACTTGATTGATGTTTGAGGTTATTGATGTTGCGAGTAACCCGTTATCTATTATGGTGCAGTAACATTCGGTAGTCGACCGACCGTGACTGATTGAAGTAACTGGAGATTTTGGTAATGAATTTTTTAAGGAATCGTTACGGCTTGCGGTGTACCCACAGACCACATGGTATATCGCACCGACAAATCAGGGGGTCTACTCTCGATCTCCGTCTGACAACCGTCCGAAACAATTACTGCCAAATAAGCAATACTTGACCAAATGAAAAGACGCGCGATGCGAATGAAGCTTCATTCTTGATACTTGTCTTTTAATTTTGTCGAATATTACTTATTTGACAGTAATTGTTTCGGAGATCGAGAGTAGCCCCCCAGGAAACGGCCTAACTGTAAAATGTACATGTCTAAATCCCAAAAACAAAAAAGTAAGTATGCACAGGAAAAATCAAGCTATAACCAGTAATTGACTGAATTCATCGTGTTTTCCTCTATATCTAAGTTACTTTTTTAAATGCTTACATAACCGCTTGGCGGCAGAAATAGGTAATGTGGCAGTACTTCCCTGATTGATCTCTTTCTCAAGGAGCTCTACTGCTACTAAATGTTGGCGGCAGTTTGCTAAACATCCTCCGGTACCTCCAGGCGCGTTGGAGAATTTGGAAACTGGAAAGACGCCGTTTTTCGTCGGGAAGCGAGCGTGCCTTATGCGAGGTTTGGTAGCCGGCTTAGAGTCGATGGCTCCGCTTAGCTCCGGCACCTATCTGGTAAATAGGGAGGGTGCTGTACGTGTACCTGGGGCGGCTCACCTAAGGCACTAGTCTTACAGAGACCCGAATGAAGTCCGTGCAAACGGACTGATCTAGTGTTAAGACCTGACTTAGATAGTACCTGCGCTGGCATTCTCGCTCAGGTCATAGTGCCCTTCTTGTAGACTCTAAGGTTCGGTAGGGAGCAGTGGCGAGGTGTCTATATAACTCGATTGCCACCGGCTTGTCTAAAATTTTCCGCGTACCAGTGGAGGCGCGCAAGTGGTGGGGCACTTAAAAAAACATTTATTCTAAATAAGTATTCACTATTACGCGTAATAACTTGTCTCGATGCATCTCAACTAGAGATGGGTCATGGATAAATATCATTGGGATAAATACTCAGGATAAATATCCATTTTTACTCGATATTTATCCAAAAACTGTTTTACCAATAAATATTTTTAATCGTGGTTTATTATTTACATTTAATACAAATTAAAGTAAAATAAAGTAGGCAGGACATTATTGTTAAAAAAGAATGGCAAAAATGTACTTATTTAATAAAATATGAATTCTAATGAATTTTATTATAAAAAAACAAAAAAATGATTATCCGTGTTTTAGGACAAATATTCAGTAAAAACGGATATTTATCCTTAGACGGATATTTATTGGGTAAAAACCCATCTCTAATCTCAACCAATCAGCGTGAGGTAAACCGGCAGATCTTCTATTTCATTCAAGAAATCTACGCGCTCCCATCAAAATATACGTACACACTCGCAAAAATCCACTTTACGTGAGGCGTACTACAAGTTTCCGGAATGAATAAGAAAAATACTATAAATGGTCAGAAATTAATTTATTGTTTCTCAAAATATTCTCCGTTAGCGTTAATGCACTTTTTCATACAAATAAACCAATTTTGAAAACATTTATGCCACTCCTCAGTCACAATCTCTGAAACATATTTCTCATACTCTCGACAGACTCTTCAGGTGATGAAAATCTTTCAAAAAACTGGTTTTTAATTTTTGGAAATAAATAAAAATCACAAGGTGCCAGGTCGAGACTATACGCGGGATGACTCATAAGGTCAACGTTGTACACCTCCAAAAATTCATTTATCTGTCTGGCCGTGTGAGAACTGTCATTATCGTGATGCAAAATGATACGGCATTTACGGTTATTTTTACAGAGTTCGTTAATAACTTCCGGCAAACAAATGGTCGTGTACCAATCACTAATCACGGTACAACGATTCTCCAAAGCAATAGTAGCCACGTGTCCAGTTGTATTAAAAAAAGAAGCAATCATCTGCTTAGAGCACTTTGCACGCGCGCCGCTTTGGTTGGTTTCGGCTCATTTCGAAAGACCCGCTCGATTGCTGCTTTGTTTTGGGATCGTAACTATAAATCCATATTTCGTCACCTGTTACTATGTCCCACACCAAATTTGACGCCCCTTCGTTGAATCTGGTAAACATGGCATTGCACCAAGTGACGCGATCAGTTTTTTGAGCCTCAGTCAAATTCTGTGGGATCCACCGAGAGTACAGCTTAATCACACCCAAATGTTTAATTGTATTTGACTCATGCCTATGCCTAAAGATGCCCGAATTTCATGGTATGTCACATGCCTGTCTGTTTTAATCATACGGCGCACAGCATCGATGTTTTTGTTGTTCACTGCAGTGGACGGGCGACCGTCACGAAATTCGTCACTGAGATTCACACGACCGCGTTTGAATTCTGCAAACCAGCTATAAATAGTCGTCTTGCATGGTGCTTCATCGCCGAAAGCAGTTTGAAGCCGAGCGAAGCTCCGCTGAGCTGTTAAATTATACTTAAAATCGTAGAAAATCATACTACGAAAATTTTCACGAGTTATATCCATGGCGATGTAGACAACCAATTTCTAACATGACGCCACAATGTAAAAACAAGTGACAATCAGATGAAACCAAATGTATTCTACAGCCAAAGTTACATTTTCAAATGTTATAATTACTTTTTCAATATCTATTGTTTATGTAAGTGGCCAGTTCCGGAAACTTATAGTGCGACCTATATATAACATTTAGAGAAATGGCGGCCGAGCATCTGGAATAATTCAAGTTATTGTCGAATAGCATTCATTTAAATTTAAACCAGGAATTCCAGGAAATTATACCTTAATTTGTTTTAATGTCAGAATAAATGTAAAACGTCCTTAAAATAATGTTACAAAATTATTATAATAATTAATACAAAATATGTTTAGTTACTATTTTGTAAATCTTAACAATAAATAGTATTACATTTGTATCTATGTTTAATTGGGTGCTTCTTTTTAATAGGAATGCATAAATAATGTATGTAGAAGGTCATGGTGATTCGTAGGCAACACTTAGCATTCATGAATTTGTTTACAAACTTTCGTATCGCGATAGGCGGCTTAAGGCTCAACTGTACATTACCACCGCACGACTTGAGAGTTGAAATTAATATGGTGAACAGACTACATAGTTAGCAGTCTAATCCTAAAATATCAGCTTTAAGAAACTCGTAGTTTTGAAAATAAAAATTATTGAAATATTCGATAATAAATGTTAAGAAGCACGTTTTGTAGGTTACGAACGCACGGCGTTTGGTTGTCGCGGCTATAATTTAAAGAAAAACGCAAAATAATAAACATTTTCGTAAAAAAAATTGTTGAAGAACGAAACGCTGCGCCCTCCACCCCCTCCCCCCAAAAATCGTGCGATGGTAATGAACAGTCCTTCCAACTAATATCTTAGGTGCTAATAAGTGTTGTGTTTAAATGTCGCCAAGGCGCCATTTTAATTGGAAAAGAAATGTTTGTTTAAAGTAAACGTTTTTTATTCTTTCAAAAAGTTAAAGCTTCGGCTTTGCCAAGGAAAATTTTTACGCGTCGCCACTGGTAGGAGAGTCACTATAATCAAAACCACATCAAAACTAATGTCGAAAGATGTGGGGCTGTTGACGACTTTAGATCAGTTATTTCCTATCATTAATCATTTGCGCACACTATTAAGTACTAAGTATAGTTACGCCATAGTGATTAGGTAGACGAGAGCAGTTTATCTACACCGGACGTAACTACAAGTGTAAACAAAGATAGTCCGTGACCGTAGGTCGGTGGACGCCAAGTGCATCCGAGTGCTTAAAGATATCAGTTCCGTAAATTGCATTTTAATCATAAAACAATTATGTACTCGTAATTAAGTAACTTTAAACTAGGGTTTCTTAACCTATTTCTAGTCATGGTCTCAAAATTTCAAAGAGCCGACTGACCCTTTCCGAAAAGATATGAAAAAGAACTTCTTGCGGTGAACGGATAAACCTTGTTGTGCCGCCAGGTTAAGATTAATAAGTATTCTGTTTATAAAATTTTTAATAATAAAGGCTTGCTGGTTGCATTAACGCGCGTCTCGCTCTCTCCTATAATGGATAGTTCAAAGGGCGCGAAAATTCAAATACGTCACGTGCACTACACCTGTTTACTCACAACATATTGTATTCCAATTTTTATATTAATGCAACGGGTTAGGTACGCTCGTTCTGGACCCCCAGCGTTCATTACACGGACCCCTTAATGGTCCATGGACTACAGGTTAAGAAACCCTGCTTTAAACTCTAGAGCTTTTAAGACAAGTCCAGGGTTTGGATACAAGCACATAACCCCTTCATGGATAGTAATAGCTATCCCGTTTGGATATATGGATCTTATAAAAACTACTACGGGCTTTACCGTGCGAATTCCAAGTGCTGTCTTTGTAGTTGCCGCCTACTGCTTCTCCGTAGAGAAGTATCAACAATGTACTGATAAAATTGAATGATTTATTTGAGATACATTTGTGGACGTTACACACACATATTTAATATGTGCACACCAAGACAGTACGGTGAATACCGACGTGTTTGTATGAGGTGATGTAAAACCGTACATGTCAGTGCGTCGCCAGCGACTGCCTTTTGTGGTTGTGTAGTTTGTTTTCGCCCTGGAACTTTCGGACAGTAAAAAATCCCTCAATTTTTTTCTCTAAATTTTTAGGATTTCAATCATTGACTTACAATTATATGGACGTCGGGTCCGCGCTAAAAAGTGTCCGAACTTATAGGGCGTTAAAATCGTATACAGAGCGTCGTTCACGCTTTAGTCTTCGTTTGTTCGACTGACAGCGAAGCAAGCAAAATTAGACAGTACTGCGATGACATTACAATTTAAATTCAACGTTTTAGCTTTTTCATATTCCTTTGCATGTCACTACGTTTACATAGGTTGACTTGGGATATTTTTTTCGTGGTTTTTGTATTAGACCCGTCGTCCATTTATTTGTAAGTCAATGATTTCAATAAACCAACAATGTGTACTGCAGAAACCATACTCTATAATAAATAATAATGAAACGTGTTTTCACACTTTAAATAAGGTTAGTTAGGTAGATATTTTCTGCCATCTAGGTAAAATGAATTACTTAATTTTCGTTTTAATTTGATGAATAACTAAACGATACTTTCAGTGTATTATTAGTAATCAAAATCACCTCTTACTACTTTCCAAACTGTGATTTAATTATTCAAATGGTAAATAAATAGCCTTCATCACTGCTTAAATATAATCTAATTAGTAATTGTTTCTTTTGGAATTGTTAGTACTTAATAACTTTTATATGTCTTCTTATACTGCAAGGGTTACACTATTTTACGGTGTAGGCTATTTTAATGTATTGATTTAGCCCTTTTTTGCTGAAATAAATTAAATAAAAATCACTGTTCTACTGTCATAGCCGTACTTACTCATGCACAAGAAACAGTTGCAAAAACAGTTTGCAGTGCTGCTATGAATGTCGACGGGACCAGCCGTCAGTGATAAAGCGTAATAATTATGTTGAATCAATATGGTCACTACGGCATAAAGAAAAGTAGTGACTTTTGGTGTGCGGTGTTATTTCAGCACTGTCCATGAAGGGGTTAAGTGATTCATTCTCACAAATGGCGCCTGCGGCAATGAAGACGTTAAAAACCATAAAACAAAGGTCTGCTGCAAGCACCTTGAAAAATTCGTAAGGTCCGTTGGTTCGGTCCGTGGTTTAGTTGGCATAGCGTAATTTTTTTGCAAAATTCTATAAACTTCAAATGTTTTTTTAACCGATTTCAAAAAAGGAGGAGATTCAATTCTACTGGATTTTTTTGGTTATATGTTACGCTAGTACTCTGGTATTTGTGAACCGATTTTGAATACTCTTTTTTTCTTGGAATTAGTGTAGGTACTTCACTATTTGAAATCAGTGCACACCTTTAGATTTAAGTACAAGGTATACCTTTTGGATAACCAAAAGAGCACACTCTGATAATAATCGCTTACCTCACTGGTTCCAGACTCGAAGCGTAGGCCAATCGTCCAAGTCCAAGGTTTTGCAAACTTTCCGTTTTATCATTGAACCCTTCATAAGATTGAGTCACTATTATTATATTATTTTCTTGGTTCGAAATGTTTATTTATTTCTCACACATTATTTATTACTTACTGCACAGAATATTAATTACATCTTCATATAACATATGTATCTATTAATTAAGTAATGAAATTAGTTTACACTTATACTGTTTTATTTATCTATGTATTCGTTTTATATGTATATCTAGTGTAAATATTTTTATATATACCAAGCCTCATGTTAGGTTAGGTTAGTTATTAGTTTTTGGTATTTGTTAGGGTATTTGTTTTGTTTGTGCTCGAGTCCGTGCTTCACTCATATCGGGCTTGCTGAAAACCAGCGCTGCAGGCTGAAATCTATGAGCCTGTAGCTAATAGCTGAGCAAATCCCGTTTGCGTGTGCCGCGACACGCATTTATTATTACATTTTTAATATTTTTTTTTTATTTTTATTTTGTTTTAATCATTATAATTATGTTGTAACTTTTGTTGTAAGTCCTGTATTTTAGTTTAAAGTTTATAATGTTCTATTTTAATTTTAAGATCATGTGTGTCTCGGTGCTTACGCAATAAAGTATTCCTATTCTTATTAGTTTCATTTCGATTTGAAGAAAATATTCCACCTGCAAGGGTGGCAAACTAGGGGATGAATCCGATTTCGCGCACTTTCTGATAACCGATTTCAATAAAACTGTATTTCCACGAACTATTGACGTTGGTTTTTTTTTATAAAAAAGTTATAATTACGTATTGACATCCTACACAGGTTGGATGCCTCACTTTGATAAGTTTGACTGTAGAGTGAGAAACAGGAGTAAAAAAATTAACATGTTGGGTTTTACCATCGAGTATATAACCAGAAATAGAGCAAATCATGCAAATGGGCCTTATATCACTTTTAAATATCAACTCTCGTTTGCGCTAAAATCACAAATTAGAAAACTTAAATAGTACAGCATCAACAACTGACCTGTGGACGTCTCGTATATTCCAAAAATATTCTGTATTTATTGTAATAAAGATAATTTAACAATGGGGTGTTGTTCCGTTCGGTGGTGTGGGAAAAACAGCAAACCAATATATATATTAATAATGTAATTTTTAAATTTTCGTCTGTTATAGCAAAGCTCAAGTTAAACTGGACGATTTGAAGAGAAACAATTGACGACACCCGTCAATTGTTTCGAATTCGGGCTGGCCAATCGGAGCGCAGTTGTCACCGTAATGATTTGGCAGAATAGTTTTCCAACAAAGTTCATTTCAATTTCCAGTTACATACTCGATGGGTTTCATACATTAATCTAACCGAATGTAGCTCCGTATCTTGTTTTTTAAAATATTTACTTCTAGGGTTATTTTTTCTATGTTTATGTAAGACAAAATTATGTAAGTACTTACGTACTATATACGTAATGTGTATTATTACATTTACACCTGTTTTTAGACCAGTTTTTCCACGATATTGCACTTCACAAAATGACACAACATTTTTGAATATATACATATATATATTTATCGAGTTCTTAGGTTTTCGCGATTGTTACGTATAAGAAATGAAAATATTTTTCAGGATTTATTTCGCGTATATTTGTGTTTATTCGGTTGACTCAACCATGACCTGTAAAGGTCCCGAAACGTTGGTTTGTTTGAAAAAACAAACTTACGCGATTTAAATCCAGAAAAATAGTTTCATATATACATAAGAAATGTAAATGAAGAAAAGACCCGTGAAATGTAACATCCCCTTACAGGATGCTGGAGTTTACAAGCTTTTATTCTAATTTCTATTATTAATTAATAATAAATTGAACCTAATAAAAATTCATTCAATAAAATAATTTGTAAAATAGAATGTAGCGTAAATTGGAATGTTTTCTTTGTCAAATTAAAAATAAGGTATTTAATTAATAACTATTGTAACTATAGTGAAAAAACAGGGTAGTTTGCATTAATATTAGACATAACTGGTTGAAGACTGTACCACCTCAATCAACCGTGACCATGGGACCTGTAAAGGGCCCGAAACGTCGGTTTGTTTGAAAAAACAAATATACGCGATTTAAATCCGGAAAAATAGTTTCATTTTCTATTGGCGAATTAACGTCACAAAAGTCTAGCAACACTGCTCCTTAGGTGCCCGAGGATGTAAAGAGACGGCGTGGACGACCGGCCTTTCAGATGCCTTTTACGAACTGCCACCTAAACCAAAGCCTTTAAGCCGACCCTGCGGGTGCCTTAGAAGATGGTCAAATAACATTTCTAACTGATCGTTCACAATACTTTCACACTCTGAATATCACAACACTAAAACATTGATAAGATGAACAAAATGAAACCATAGAAGCAGAACTCAATAACGTAAACATAATTGGCATTTTTATTATTGTGATTTATGCTTTTTCGTTGAACACTTAACTGTTTCTGTATATATTTTTGTTATTATAGAATCAGTTTAATGTTAAAAAAGCCCAATCGAACTACACAATAAACATAAACGTTTCTTGTTTTGTGACGTTTGTGTTTGTGTGTGTGTTCAGTTGCGAGTGGCGCTAGAGTCCATACATTTTAATCGCAAATGCACCAAGCGAGAAACGTCCGTAATATCAACTTAGCAACCGCAACTGATAGCAATGGCGTTGCTATTGTACAATTAGCAACCAGTTGCTAAAGTTAGGTGATAAGCCTGCGGGAAGGCGTTGGCGGGACGATTTTATTGAATTTGAGAGAGAATAGTGGGAGATTGCCAAAGACAGGGAGCAATGGAGAATTTTGGGGGAAACCTTTATCCAGCAATGGGACATAATAGGTAAATAAAAAAAACAACACGATTGGAAATTGATACATATACTACTTAACTACGAAATGAATTGTTTGACTGAATCCATTGACTTACAAATAAATGGACGACGGGTCTAATACAAAAACCACGAAAAAAATGTCCCAAGTCAACCTATTCGAAATTTAAATTGTAATGTCATCGCAGTATCTATCGCGCTGTCAGTCGAACAAATGAAGACTAAAGCGGAGTTTGGCGCTCTGTATACGATTTTAGCGCCTTACAAGTGCGGACACTTTTTAGCGCGGACCCGACGTCCATATAATTGTAAGTCAATGACTGAATCTAATAAATTAAGCATCGATACAAT
This sequence comes from Hyposmocoma kahamanoa, assembly GCF_003589595.1. NCBI lineage: Eukaryota > Metazoa > Arthropoda > Insecta > Lepidoptera > Cosmopterigidae > Hyposmocoma > Hyposmocoma kahamanoa. Next base: position 5,545,806 of record NW_020653855.1, read on the forward strand.
CTCAAATGGCTTTGGTTGATTCCGTGTAACTGAGAAAGTGTTGAGTCGCTTTGAATAAAATATATAGTAAAATTGGGGATATACGCTGATTAGTATACGGTGTGAAAACAAAAATTTCACGATAGAAAAAAAACAAACTTACCTCGAAATTTAACAAGAAAACCGTTTTATACAATAGGTACTTTACATATACCTACCAATGATTTTTTAAAAATCAACTGAATTAAATAGAACGCATATAGTATACTTACTATATACATCTTTAAAATGCACTAATTTTGTTTGTAAAAAAA
>NW_020653855.1:5546108-5574865 GCF_003589595.1 Hyposmocoma kahamanoa
TTTACGGATATTGAGAGGAGAGTCACGGTGAATATCAATGATGTGACTGTAATTATTTACCGTCCTACATAACCTTGCAACATTGAGTATATAACCAGAAATAGAAACGAAATAATGTATTTATTGTAATAAAGATAATATTTCTAACAATGGCGTGCTGTTCCATTCGATGGTGTGGGGAAGAACAGCAAAACAACTATTTACAAAATAAACAGAATCAAATTTTATCGGTAATTAAATATATAATATATATAAATTTTCGTCCATTATAGCAAAGCTCAAGTTAACTGGTCTTTTTGAAGTGAAACGTTTGACGACACCAAAAGACGACACCCGTCAATAGTTTCGAATTCAGGCTGGCCAATCGGAGCGCAGTTGTCGCAGTAATGATATGGCAGAATAGTTTTCAAACAAATTAAATATATTTCGTCTCTTATTTCTGGTTATATACCCGATGCAATAAGCGAATTTGAGTCAAGTACGGTTTTAGTCAAATGCGAAATGGAGTAATTTTGTTACGAGGGCAACTTACGGGAACAGGCAAATTGAGTTTTTGAAGCAACTGAGGACTAAAAATCAAGTGTTGAGGTTTTCGCGATTGTTACACGTAAGAAATAAAACTATTTTTTCTGATATGAACCGCGTATATTTTTGTTTTTTCACACAAAACATTGTTTTGGGCCTTTTAAAAGTACCATGGTCACGGCCCTTTACCCTGTCCCATGGTCAGTCGTGGTCATGGGACCATGTAAGGGGCACGAAACGTTAATTTGTTTGAAAAAATTTACATCCGCAAAAACAGTTTGTGACGATGCCACTTCTTTCAACGTCATTCCACCTTTTTATCACCCTTTTCTCTGGATCCTGGCCACTTTTGGAATTTTGAATCGTTCTCTAATTCATTTTCTTCTTACTTTGCTTCATTCCATCGAAATTCTTGAAGAAAAAATACGTGTCCTTGAATAATGTAAACCTAACTGCTTATAAGAAGCAATATATTACATACGAACACACGTGGACCGAGCTTTCTCTTTAATTTCAGGCTACAAGTTTCATTTCCTTTGTATATCAAGATCTTTTTATCAGCGAATGTGTCTTCATTTTCCAGGATTCCCCCCGTTCGAATGGTGGGCCGCCCCTCCAGACGAGGTCATTCTGCGAGTTAGAGTCTTTAACGTGACCAATCATGAGAGGTTTATGCTGGGCTTAGACGAAAAGATGAACGTAGAAGAAATTGGACCTATTGTTTATTTGTAAGTTGTTTCATTTTTCTGATTTCTACTTAAATATCTGACTAAAGGAAACATCAAGCAAGACACTCTATGGCTAGTAGCTACTTTAACCAATGTAACAGAATGGCTTTCAGTTCTTAACCGTTTGACTCCTGACTTGGCAGATTATGTAGTGTTACATCTTACAATAAGTCACCATTCTTCTGTATGCCATTCGTTAACTGAGTTTCAAAGAAAGTAATGATGCAAGTTTGAGTTAAATGAGACAGACACTGCTCGAATAAAATTGAAATGCCTTTCGAAAGCCCGGGAAGTCCCCAACCTACAACCTAAACGTGAGGTCATAATCAATAGTTTTGTCTTCTCCAAGTTTTCAATTTCTCACCAAAATGACGTTACGCGAGTTATTAACGTAAAATCGACTAGTTCAAACATAGAAATAAGCGGAGAAAAGTTACACCTTGTTAATAAAGCAGTCTTCTTGGAAGTGGCCTTAGATAGTAAACTTCAATGGTTTCCACAAATATCTTCCCTGGCCAGCAGATTAAGCTCCACTGCATACGCAGTCCGCAGAATACGTGAGCTTACCGATCTTAGTACTGCTAGACTAGTTTACTTCAGTTACTTCCATAGTATAATGTCCTACGGGATTCTCATGTGGGGTAAAGCGGCAGATATTCAAACCATATTTGTATTGGAAAAACGAGCTATTCGTTTTGTGTACCGTCTGGGCTCTCGGGTTTCTCTCAGATAAAAGTTTAAGGAGTCTGGTATCATGACTGTGGCATCACAGTACATTTACTCAAATATTTTATATGCCCCATTGACTTACAAAAAGTCAATGATATGCCCGTAAAAATATACATAATTTCAATAAGAAAGAGGATGTCCAAACTCATGGTATCACGGTTTCGATTAACCAAGGTAAACGACTCTTTTATGTGGAACTGTATACGTTTTTACAATAAGATTCCGGAGCATATATTAAGATTATCATTTCCTAAGTTTAAAAACGACATTAAAAATATTTTGATTGAAAAGTCATATTACAAAATTGAAGACTACGTGTTAGATAAAGATGTATGAAAAGACGACACGGCTCCAGAATCCACTTCATAGCATTTAAGTTTATTTGAACAGAGCAATCCCTAGAGTTTCTTCCTCGTTCTTCTCAGGGAAGTCATCGTAGTGCAGTAGCTTAATGTAATGTAAATGTGACGTTGTCACGTGTAAATTTATTTTACCTATGGAATAAATGATCTTTGACTTATATCTATCGTCTAGTTATGTCATGACCCCCATCCATATACTATTTATTTTTTTCCATCCTTTAAGCCCCCATCCTAATATATCGGTAGTATTGTCTATTGCGTATTAAGAATCGATGTTACCTCAGTTTGAATTAAAATTCCCGTACTAATACGGTTCAGTTTGCTTAGGTCGAGCGGCGGGCGCACTGTCTTTATTTTAGAATTATTTTTTTTACAAATGTAATTAAAGACATTTGAAAAATGTATATCGTAGTATACATGTTCTATGTAGTCCAGTTGATATTTAAAAAAAGGTATATGTAAAGTACCTATTGAATACACCGGTTTTCTTATAGAATTTCGAGATAAGTTTGTTTCTTTTTCTATCGGGAAAATGTTTAGGAACCGTGTTTTCACACAGTATAGTAATCAGTGTATATCTATAATATATATATCTATGATACATATATAGTGTATATGTATCATTTATAGATTTTCCCGAAAATGATTGATTCAACTCTTTATATTTCAAATCTTTACAAATCTTCATATTTCACTGTTGTACGGAATCAAACAAAGCTATTTGAGTACTTATATATAGACTTTTAAGACATTAGTAGTCGTATAATAAGAAAGTACCTAATGTACCTCCAAAGAAACGCAACAACACGGTTTATATGTGTGCCCGCCCGCCGCGCGACATGTACAAACGCAAACATTCGCATAATCTCGTAGTGCTCTCGCGTCGCGTCGACGGCACTCACCTCATCGAAAGCCACCAAAGGATGACCTTTCCATTTAGTTGCAACCGATCTATGTAATTGAGACGGCGAATTTACCAGTTCTATTAATACAGTCCACCTTTTGTTTCACATCCCATTAGAACCCTAAGATTGGTCCTTCGAGCCGGATGACTGACTGATGATGACGATGACTGTATGTCTTTAGATTTTTTGTTTTTATAATATCTAGTGGTGGAACGAAGAAGTCGTGCGCCTGATGGTAAGGCACAGACAGACACTCCTATCTATAACACTTGCAGTACCACTCAGACGTTAAATCGCAAAGACCTGAAGGGCACTGCCACTGCGCCTAATGATGATAGAGACTCAGTCTTTTAAAACGTTTTATAACGACTCGACTCCATTTTACAGGACTCAACTCTAAAATTAAGACTGGGGTTCGAGTTTTTATTAATAAGACTCAGCCGTTATACTAAAACACTCAGAAGACTTGAACGACTTGAAAGATTTAAACGACTCGAGTTGCTTGCAAAGGACTTATACCTATTTTATGGCTTATTAAACCCGAAGTTTATAAATAAAAATGACGTAAGTAGTATGTAGTAAATAATCACGTTTATTTACTTATAATAAAAATCGTAAAATAAATACCTTGTGGGTAGAAATAAAATCACGCCATACGGCTCATGACCCGCGTCTCCCGAGGCTAAGAGGCGCCAGTCGTTTTTGTCTTTTTAGTCGTTTTAGTCCTATAAGTCTTTTAGGCTTCCTAAGGTTAAAGGACTTCGACTCGAATTAGTCTTCAGTTTTAGTCTTACGACTCAAGATAAAAGACTAGACTTGTCGTGAGGCGTTGGAAATTAGTCGAGGTTTTTCAAAAGGCCTCAAAAGACTGAGCCTCTTTCATCACTAACTGCGCCCGTCACATAAGTTGACAAGTCCCATGTGCCTGTAATTTCACCAGCACCCTTACTCCTCAAAACCGGAACACAGTAGTGCTGGCATTACTGCTCGGTAGCAGAAATATGTAAGTAAGGTGGCAGTAGTACCCTGGACGGACTCTTTTAAGGGAGCTCTGCAATACGACGGAGTAGGTACTGCAGTTGTCTGGTTACCGGTACATTAGTATCACTAGCGTCTATTGTTTAATATTAATGACCACGGTGGCCTTATCCCAAGCGTCGAAAAGCTATGACGTCAAACGTTAATATTTGTAAGTATCACGTGTAGAAATACACGGTGACTCAATAATGATGCAATTTTTTTTTAGCTGGGGAGGTATTTATTGTTATTATAGATCGTTAGAGTACAGCGGGTAAAAAACCTGCATAACCAAAATACGAGCAAAAACTTACTTATAAAAGTACAGTCAAACTCAACAAAGTTTCGATTTTAGATTTTATAGCAAATACAGCCACAGGAATTGGAATCGTCTATCTCTGTACTTAAGAAGCAAGCATTCACCCGTTGGGTTGCCACCGCCCGACCGAGTGCACCATGGTTGTATATTTCTAGTAGTATTTAATTTGTATATACAAAGTTGGTCGATTCCACACGGTGAGGTCTGCCACCGTATGACGCACAGTTTTCAAAAGATAGGTAGAGCGTACATTTTTTGATAACATATCGATTTGTATGATACGTCTTTCTGCATCAACTGTAACAACCCTACTCAACAACTTTTTATTGGATAATGAATATTACAATGTAGAGAAAATTATTTTGTAATAGCTAATTTTCTTATGCAGCGTGTTGTATTTTGACAATATTTTGTTTTTTACTCTGTGTTTTATATGTTTGAATCGTTGCATTAATTAATATTTATTCTATTTACTAACTGACGCAGATTTGTATGAGAAGATGAAAGTCTAATTTTTGAAAGGTGTAAATTGCTGAACACTGCCGAAGGTGTTTTCAGATGTATATAATTGAAAATTTGTTTTTTTTTTTTTCAGAGAAAAGCTACTTCACTACGACATAAAATTCAACGAAAACTCAACCTTAACGTATACTGCTAAAAGATATCCTATATACCTGCCAGAACAAAACAACATAGACATAAACGCTACGCTTATTGTGCCTAATTTAGCTGTATTGGTAATATTCACCTTGTATTATTCTATGAAAAACAGCGCCACCAACTTAATATAGCTCAAAATCAGCTTCCTACATTATCGTACATTGTGTACTCAATGATGCTTTTATATCACAATATTTTTACATTATATTACGAGTTTACATATGTACTTACCTGTACAGCCTTTTTTAATGTTAACTATACACGAAGTGCTCTATAAGTACAAACATAAATGTCTGCACTTTAAAAACTACCAAGATCAAGGTTCCTTAAATCATGTTCATCGCATTATAGCAACACGACTGTTTTACATTTCGTAAACAATACAATTATTAGGTACAAACATAAAATTTGTAACCTTGCTGCACGTATTTTTCTTTGATGCATAGTGATTATTATTGTTAATATTTATATAATGTGAGAAAACTATTCCATTACTATGAATAATTTAGCTTCAATTGTGTGAAAATGTTTGGCAACATGATTCAGTGTAATATTTCTATAAAATAATAAAATGTGTCGAAATGATTTCTTCTAAAAGTTTTGCAAAAGTTTATTATTCCCGCGCATTTTGTGTTCCCGTCACAATGAATACAATTAAATTGAATTCGTAATCAGCAATGTTTCAAGATTCGTTATTATTCTAAGGTTTCAACATTTAATTTTGTTGAAGCTAAAAACAAGTTTATTTTTGTAAACAAATTTTTAATTCATGAATTAATACAAAAAGCAGACTTAAGGAAATAAAAGAATTTTATTTTGATTGTTCCTTTTTTAAATTTATTTCATGACCATGGATTTAAGTCCTTGGTCGATTTCATTGTTCAATTATTTAAATGTTACCAAAATAAACTATTATTCACCCAAAAATCGAGATAACATTTGTAATTTTTGTGTTTATTATCTTTATTTTTTAATTACAGGGCATAGCATCCTACCTCCACGATGCCAATTACATAGTGCGTACTGGTTTTCGTTTCCTAGCTAGTTCGCATGGTAGCGAAATGTTTATAAAAAAGACAATTTATGAATATCTTTGGGATTATAAAGAACCCGTGTTAGATACTTCTAAAAACTTAGCACCTGGTTTAGTGCCCGTAAACAATATGGGCATGTTATCGAGAGTAAGTAAAAATGTATTCATGAAACATCTATGTCTAATAAATAACAATATAAGGTACAATACACTGTAAAGTGTAGTGCACACGCGCCCGTTATTTTAATCGAAGATATTTCGAGTTAACCTTTCTTTACTTATAATTCTTTACTAATTATTTTTTCGCAGATTTATTCCGACTTTACGGACATAGTTACAGTAAAAATCGGTTCCAATCATGGACATTCCGAATTTTTCAAGATCGATAAATATAGAGGTCAATCTCAACTGCCTGGATATGACGCCGATGTGAGTGAATATTTCAATCAAATTTAATATATAATAGATTTATCAATTACGTTTGAAGGCGAGCGGCGAAGTAGTAGACCTTTGCAATTTAAAGCTCGGAATGGCACTACAACTGTGTTGGCGTATCGCTTGCGACATACATGAAAAAAAGCAAGGCAATCTATAATTCATATATATGAAATTGTAGACCATAGTGAAATGTACTTTATGAGGTATATTGTATATTATTATTTTATTTTCATAATATGCAGGTAAGGTACAATAAAAGCTTAAATACTAGAAAGTAAAACTAGGATTAAATTCTATGTATAAATTTGGATCCCCGCTGCAAGGTACTCAAGATGCTGGCAGCGTTCCCCCTTTGTATGGCTATGCTAATGCGTTGGGCAAGCTAGCCCTTGAGTGTCGCAGACAGTCTATTAATTTTTTGGATAAAATTTAGTAGAGATGAAAGGTACCGGGACCCCAAGGGTTTCGACACCAAAGGCTGTAAATAGGTAGTCGGAGCTGAGGTGTTCTTTCCGCCAGCTCAGCTGCGGTCCCAGCCCTCTTACTGGTGTGCTGGAGATGGGGTGGGGCAAGTGTGTCGGCACACGTAGCGTCCCACACCAGCGCCCGGCCCATATTCCAGGGGATGAGAGTCATTCCGTCCGGGCGTTTGCTCATATTTCTTTCCTAAACACGATAATTTGAAAATTTTCAGCAATGCCCAGATCGCATCGTCGGGTCGACGGAAGGAGTGATGTATCAACAACGACTGAAGAAAGATGACGTTTTATTGTATTGGAGAAAGACTGTTTGCAAATTGATGCCACTTTATTTTGATAGTAAGTGTATTTTAAGCTGCATGGAATAAAATATTGGAAAAGTAATGATAAATATGAAAAATTTGATGATGAGGAAGCAAAAAGTTATGTCAGAAGGTCAGAAACGTAAGAATTGTACTATAGGCGAGATATTGTGTATGCATATTAAGTATTATTATTAAGCAAGGTACAAGTACATTTATCGTATAAATATTACCTCTTTTAAAAACTTGGATTCGCCATAATCATACGTTGGGAAGGACGTTGTTAATTAGATAGGTAGAGAGATAAACACATTATTCACTGATATAACACAAATACAGATTAAACATAAAAAGAAAACATAACATGATTATCACAGCACTGAAACAAACACTATAAAAAGAAGATCTTTCAATAAAATTTTGTATTGTCCATAACCCAGTTAGGGTGTTGCAAATAAAATTTATTAATAAATTATTAATAATAGTAAGCAGTAACGTACAACCAACATGATCATAGTTTTGAGAAAATGGCGCCTAAATATTTTTTCATGGTTGTAGCTAATGGATTTATGGCAACTGTTTTTACCATTTTTTATTATTTGGATATTTCGAATCACTTAAAATGTAGACAAGACGATAAGCTACAATTTGGCATTAATATCTCAAAGTTCAAGTTTTTATGAGATGACACGTTATTGCTTATTGGAATCCCTATTAATTTGTCATTGAAGATCAAATAATTTTTTGATCACCAGATAGATGGTGTGTGTAACTGACTGACATGGTAACATGTCAGTCAGTCGTGACAATGGGATCTATAAAGAGATTTGTTTGAAAACTAAATATACGCATTTCCTTTGTGTAACAATCGCGAAAACCTAAGAACTGTATATTAATTTCTCTATTAACGTTTTAGTTATGTCTAATACCTACCATAGTTTTTCGAAACCTGTATTTGTTTTTCTCTGTTTTTAAAGTATTTGACATGTATCTTATGTATCTTACAGGTGAATTTATTCTAGACAACGTGCCAGTATACAGATACAATCTATCCGAGTCTGTATTTGACAGAGTCATTAACGTTACGGATTGTTACGATACAGTACCTTCGTTGCCACCTGGTTTGAGCGACGGTTCTAAATGTTATTATGGTAAGAATTTTCTCAGATGCCACTCTATTATAGGTGTATCGTTCTTTGACACTTATTTTTTACACAAGATTTTATTTTCCAGATTTCCCCATGGTCATCTCCTATCCGCATTTCTATACCGGTACACCGCCAAAGGATATGTACGTTACCGGACTTCAACCAGACGAAAACCTTCATAATTCTTTCGTCGTTTTAGAGCCTGTAAGTATTTTAAAGTAAAGTAATATACGTTTGTAAAAAATGCTGGTCTCAAACTGCGGCAAGTAGAGACAACAAAGCAATTCTTGTTACATCTCTGACATACCTTTTTCGCTTCCCCTTTATTCTTGTTTTTTTTAAAGACATCCTCAACCTGGTCGAGGCAAGTGTGCCATTGACCTTTCTCCATCCCGGGATACAACTGACTTACGGCAATCTTGGGTGGCACTAAGCTTCTAAAGAGAAGACTCTTATTTCCAGCCATTGTTCGTTGAGCCTGGTGAAATGGGGCTTATAGAAAAGCAACCAAATAGATTAACTGCTACTACCATCTTCGTACTCCTCTACCGATGGTTATAAACCACAACAGACCCTTATTGTAGCCGTGGTAACGTAATGGTATGACGTCTCAAGGAGAAGCCATAGGTTCGAATCCTACCTCGCACCTCTGCTTTTCTCGGAATTATGCGAAATTTAATTTGAAATTTTCCATGAGCTTTTCGGTGAAGGAAAACATCGCATAAACCTGCGCTTGAAGAAGGTTTATAGCCCTCGGAAAACGTGTGAAGTCCAACCCGCATTGGGTCAGCGTGGCGGCTTATAGCCTATACACTCGCCTGAGAGGAGACCCGTGCCCACGCATAAATGGGTTGATGATTACCTTTTACTCGTTTTGGCAAAGCTGTTGTAGGGCAAGAGGTAATATTAGGTAGACTTTTGCGTTTGATTCTATCTAAAGGCAACTATGTTTCTAAGCTAACAACGTATATTTCTAAGCTATGATTGTTTTATTATGTTCCAGCTTACTGGAATACCGTTCAGATCAGTCGCAAGAATGCAGAGCAATCTCAGAGTTCACGACATGTCTGGCTTCCCAATTGAATATAGAAAATTTTCAAACTTGGTCGTTCCATTATTTTGGGCGGAATATGTAAGTGTTATAATATTAAGTTCAACATTTCAATATGCTCTCCTTTTTACTACTGGAAGAAAATGACGGACCACTAACTGAACTAAACGTATATGATGTAAACAAAGTTTTCAATTGAATTTCGGGTTACGTTCTTGAGTTAGATTACACCCATGTAAGGCGATTTATGTTTGTGGGCTATCAGAAAAGGAATAAAATATACTTCCCTGCAAATCTTTGCTTTTGTAGTTAGGACAAGGAAAAGTTGAAATTTGCATATCATTAAGGAAACGTACAAATCTGGTTTCTCTTTATTTAAAAACAAAAAGAGACCACATTACATTTAAATGGTCCAGGGAAAGACTAGTCAAAGTCACTTGAGGATAACTGTAGGAAAAAATAACACTAAATTACAAATTTTGACTTTAAAAAAGTATTCTTCGAGCAAAGTAGTTTTTTTTATTTATTTTCACATGCTGGTAACGAAAACAATAATTATTTATATAAATTAGTTTCCATTTATTAGAAATAAAAAAATACAAAATTATGCAAAAATATCAAAAAAATTACTGTTATTCTATTCATTAGCAGAATTTCGACGACGTTTATTTGCAGCTCTCTTATATTCTGCTTCTGGAACATCCCGATAAATAGTCCAACAATAATCCGCCAACATTGAAACGTTCCACTTGCCCTGATATCGTTTTTCCATGTTTGCGATGTCCTGATGGAAACGCTCCCCATGTTCATCGCTTAAAGCCCCACAATTATCCGGAAATAAGTCCAAATGAGAATGTAAAAAGTGTATTTTCAAGGACATATTACAACCTAGTTTTTGGTATGATGATAACATATTTTCGACAAGCTCAGCATAGTTGTCACTTCTTTTATTTCCCAAAAAGTTTCTTGCCACAAGGCGAAAATCGTTCCAGGCTTGTTTTTCTTTACCTTCTAGCACAGAGTCGAAATTAACATCGTTAAATAAATTTCTTATTTGCGGACCGATGAATATACCTTCCTTGATCTTAGCTTCACTTAATCTTGAGAATTTCTGGCGTAGGTATTGAAAAGCAGCTCCACTTTTGTTCATCGCTTTTACGAAATTTTTCATCAGCCCTAGTTTTATGTGTAATGGTGGAAGTAACACTTTTTGTGGATTAACTAAAGGGCTATTTTGAACATTTTTTTTGCCCAGGTTGAAGTGACTGACGTTGTGGCCATACCTTTTTTGTATAATGCTCTTTTCTATTACGACTATCCCATTCGCAAACAAAACAACAAAATTTTGTGTAGCCTAATTGTAGCCCAAGCAGCAGAGCTACGACTTTCAAATCTCCGCAGATTTGCCATTGGTGTTCATTATACTTAATGCACAACAAAAGAGTTTTCATATTTTCATAAGTCTCTTTCATATGGACTGCGTGAGCAATAGGAATTGAAGGTAAAATATTTCGGTTATGTAACAAAACAGCTTTTAAACTTAATTTAGAGCTATCTATGAAAAGCCTCCATTCATTCTGTTTATATGTAATGTTAAGAACTCCCATCAAACCACTGATATCTTTACAAAAAACTAAACTTTCAACCATTTCAAAATACTTGGTACTTGGTACTTGGTGCAACGGGCTGGTATCCGCAACTCGACGACAAAGCGCCTATTTTGCGTGTTTTTGCCCATTTCAAAATATTGTATCAACTCTTTTTGTCTAGTACGGAAAGCTGTTATAGCCACACCACTTTCTAAAAGATTCCACTGTTGCAGTCTCGAGCCTAGAAGTTCTGCTTTGTTCTTTGGCAATTCCAAGTCCCTTACAAGATCATTTAATTCAGCTTGCGTTATCATGTGTGGCTGTGATGATGTAGTAGGTACTTCGTATTCTGACATTGAGGAAATAGATGGTGAAGTAGATGTGATTTCATCTTTGTTGTCGTTAATTTTAGGAGGTTTGGGGATTGGGTGAAGATCGCTATGCGGCAGAGGGCGACCAGCCGATGGTACATTTGGATATACTATGGCACTTTTCTTTTTTTTAGAAACACCTTTACCTTTTCCGAATACTGTGGTTGTTTGGCAGAAATAACAATCAGTTGCGTGATTTGTCGATTCCCGCCATTGCATTGGCACTGCGAAACGAAGTGATGTTTTTTTGCCACTCAGCCAATTTCTCAAACCTGTAGCACACGAATTGCAGCAGAAATGTGGAACCCAGCCTTTGTCCTGGTGTGATATGTCTTTGTTAAAGTAGTAAGAATAGGCTTTTTTTATCATAGGCGATATAGAACACCTTTGTTTATTAAAAATCACCTCTCCGCAAACGTAACAAAAATTGTCGGGATTATTCACACATTTCCGAGACATTATGTTATAAAATAATTTTTAGTTTCACTTTTTTTTCACTTTTAGCACATTTATTATTCAGTAATACAGAACAGAGCACTAATGTACGATATTTTTAACATTTGATGCCAACTAATAAAGTTAATATGAACACTGTCAAGTTGAATGAGGGTAGAATCGTAAAATTTGGGAGATAGGAGGTATCTTGAAAACTTAAACTAATAAATTACTTTTACTTATCAAATCGTATTTAGCATGTATAGACAAGCAGAAATTAGTTAAAATTATTTCGGATACTTTTGCATTGTAGACTAGTGTAATTTTTCACTTGGAAAACTGTTCAATTATGGTGAAAAAGACATGCAAAAATGCTACCCCAAATAAAGTCAATATTGACATAATGTGTGTAACCTTATGTATTCCATTTTACTTAAAGAACCTTTATAAATCTTATTCAACTTTTTTACCATTTAGTCTCAAGCATTTTATGCCCAAAACAAAACTTATAATTTATCGACATATTAAACCTTATTTTTTAACGAATTAGATGGCGATATTACTTCAAAACATGTTTTTAGCTGACTTTGATCGTTCTTTCCATGGAAGAAAAAAAACAATGAAAGTTCCTTAAACCTCGAACCGATGTCGTCAAAACTAACACATTTTTAATTTGAAACACTACAAAGTCTTGATATCGATTGGTCGTAATTACGAATTTAAAAAGAAATAACAAATTCAGCCTCCGTAGCATGGATTGTTAATATAATTTAATATTATATTGAAATTTCAATCAATATGCTGCCATCTAGCGTTTAATTGCTGAACGACGACGATTTGGAGTTATTAATTTTTTTTCACCAGAAAAGAAGCGACCATATTGCAGGGGTATAAGCTTTACTTTCGTTTCATGTAACAAAAAAATTATTTCGATAAACAGAAAATTGAAAATTTATTAAAATATCACTTTCCGATTAAATGAACCACCACGGGTAATATTTTTTGTGCAGCTATCATTTTTACACTACAGCACAATAAGGCATTTTTCTACGATTTCAGAGAATTTGCACGAAAGAATGACACAACCACACCCTACCAAGCCAAAATTGGGACCATTAGCATCTAATAGTCTGTGATTGAGACTGAACTCAAATAGTTCTTTCGAGACCTATAGTTGCCGCGCGTCAAACGCTAACTAACCACTTCTACTGTATTTATTGTTCTGTGGTTCTTTCCTTGGTCTCTTCATTTCAAATCAATAGTATATATTTTAACCAAAATTCTACAAATTGATGAGAAAGAACCTAGAAATGTGTTATTTTACATTTACATTTTACGTATTATATTAACACTACTCTGTCAACCACAAAAGCAAAATTTCAGGCGTATAGCTACTCATTTTTGCATTCTTGCTGCTCATTTAAACAAAAACCAATACTGTCAAATCAGAAACAGAACTTTAAAAAAAATGATATTGTTGTTTTGCTTTGTTCCAGAACCAAGTAAACCTGCCAAGCATCATCAGATGGACAATTTACTTCATGGTGGTTGTCCTGCCACCCTTATCTATCGTTATGAGCATAGCAGGGATTCTTTTAGGCTGTTACTTACTAGCCAAACAAATATATCTTCATAAGCTTAAAAATGACAGCCTCAATTCCATTCTGATTTCTAAAAGTAAAAATGTGAATAATATAGCCAAGAATAAAATATTTTCTTATGAAAAGGAAGCGTTTTTAAAGATACCTAGTTAATATAATGACGTTTTGATTCTATTGCATATATTTCTGAAACTTATTTAAGAGAAGAAAGCAAAAAAAGAATAAATCAACCATTAAAATTAAAATAACTACGCTACAGGAGCCACAAATACCACAAATCAGTTTCAGAAATTAAATGCGACATGTAAATGCCTTTTTTTATAGGAGATATTATGACAAGTAAAAGACTGAGACTAAATGTATGTTTTTGAATGTTATATATACAAAGTATTGCGACCTAATTTTAGACAAAATAGATGATTGAGATACAGTTTTGCTATTGTTGAAATATTGTTAATAATGCTCGTAATAATGTTACGAAATTATATATTGAGTAAAACCTTTAATTTCTCCTTTATTAATAAAAAGTATAGGGTCAAATGTGTGTCAATCTTAACACTAAAGGTTTAAATTTAACTCTATGCCGCTTGCAACAAGAATGGTCCTAAGCCCAATGTGTGAAGCTTGATGTGCTCTTGACTGTACGTACAACCAATTATATACATTTACGTACTTAAAGTTAGTGATGCAACAGACAGTGTATACACTGCTGGGCAATGGCCAAAAAAGTGCAATTATGACACCAAAAAAACAAGCCCTATTAAAATCTATTTCGTTGAGATCTTTATAGTATTTACACTTCCGCATCCGTTTTTCCGTTTCCGTTTCGGCTAAGATTTAGTTTTGCATCTTGATTCTGGGGGTCTACTCTCGATCTCCGTCCGACATCCGTCCGAAACAATTACTGTCAAATAAGTAATATTTGACAAAATTAAAAGACAAGTATCAAGTATGAAGCTTCATTCGCATCACGCGTCTTTTCATTTGGTCAAGTATTGCTTATTTGGCAGTAATTGTTTCGGACGGAAGTCCGACGGAGATCGAGAGTTGACCCCAAGATACTTTCGTTGCATCACTACTTACAGACATCAGTTGTATGTCATAATGAAATTGTAAACGATATTTGTGTTTTGAAAATTCATATATATTTTTTTTATCCACGATGCACACACTCATATATCTATATATATAATTTGTAACATTTATGTTGCGTCTATGTGAAAATTATAATATCGACCATTTATAACAAAAATTTTATAATATCGACACAGAATGTGTCCAGAAAGATGCATTTGAACCAATCCTGCTGTATAGTAGTGAGGGCAGGTCAAAAATACCAAAAATAAATGGGTATTCATACACATGAAGAGGCTGATGCGAATGGAAGAAACAAAGACGTTTAGGGTCGCTGCTTACCCTATGAGGCGTGTTATTGTATTTAATTTAAAACATTGAGGGTCGTATTCCAGAACTCTACTCAATGCTCAAGTCAGGATTTGAGTATTGCAGTGAGCACCGAAAATCATACTCAAGTCCTTGCCATTAGAGTCGTATTTCCAGTGCTTGAAATCATACTCAAGTCTGCTCAAATCCTGACTTGAGCCTTGAGTAGAGTTCTAGAATACGACCCTTAGGGTCGTATTTCAGAACGACTACGACGACGATACGACTCAATACTATGTACTCAATATGATTTGAGACTGATTGATGACTGATTGATTGATATGACTTGAGTATGATTTCTAGCACTGGAAATACGACCCTAATGGCAAGGACTTGAGTATGATTTTCAGTGCTCACTGCAATACTCAAGTCCTGACTTGAGTATTGAGTAGAGTTCTGGAATACGGCCTTAAAACACCTAACGGAATGTTGCCATCTTTTTTTATACTGTATCTTTTTCTAAGAACACTCGTATATAGAATATTTTTTTTATAATTTTTCTATTTGGCATTTTCTCAAGTGGATTAATAAATAAAATTTGAACATAGACTGAATTCTGCCGTCCATTAACTAAAATGCGACAAGTGACAAATGGTAAAGAAACCGTTTTAAATAGCAAAAAATAAAGCACAAAATTCTTTTTAAAAACAGTGAAATTACTTAACGTGTTCGACATCGGAACTTATCCTAACGATGCATAGCTGAAGTATAGTTAAACAATTTATTATTTCAGTACTATAAAACTAGGTTATACTTTTTACGACATCTCAAAAAAGTATTTTGTCACTTAACCGCGTTTTAGTTCGCAGACGGCAGAATCTCACAAATTTATTTAAATAAAATTGTACCATTTTGTGTTGAACAACATATTGACAAAGAATGTATACTTTTTTACCTCACTACATACTTAAGAAAGAATCATTTTGTAAGTCTCAATTTTAATTGAAAGAAATGGTATTTAATAAGTTACGTAGATTAGATGAATGGGTAGATTTAGCTGTGATCGTTCCTAATAATTAATAATTTTACTATTTGCTCACTAGTAGCTTTAAGAAGTTTTCGTATATAAGTAGTAAGTGAAATAAAAAGTAAAGAAAATGATATGTAGTTTTATTCCCCATAAGTAAGCAAGTGAACGTAAAATAGCAATATTACCATTTAAATTTGTAACAAAAAAAAGAAAAAGAATATTTTAACAATGCCTCATCAAAAAATTAAATTGATATCTAAACTGGTCACAAGAACTATTTAACTATTTTAGTTAATAAAATCCCATTTTTGCAATATGCAGAAAGGAGAAACAAAACGCACATTGACAGTTTGAATTACTTTTCATTTCGCGGGTGTTAGCAATTTTTTCTCAAGTGGAAGTTTGAAAATAAATACCTACCTTTCCTATCTTGCTTCTCAAGTTACAAGTTCGTCTAAACATTTGTTATGTAGTTTGCATTTGCTTTTAAAAATGAATATGAGTAAACGTGATTGTAATGGCTGGGTATTATGTCCCAGCCAAAGATTACCAGGAAAATTTTACTTCTTCAACACGCTTTCTGGTGAAGCTGTATGGAGTTTAAACGAGTTGGAGGTGAGTTGGGGTGTTTTACGCCATATTTATACTTTAGAGTCGAAAACTAACTTGAAATTTGCGAATTAACAAAGTTTGTGAAAAAAATTTCGACCGCGTGGTGAACGCTGACGAAGAGACAAGCATCAAGTCTTCCTGTTTTCCACGATGCGTGACTGCAATTTTAATCCGATTACTAGTTGGACTGTCAATTACCACCGATATGAAAACTTTTTTTGTTACTACGTGAAAGCAATAAATTTTAACGCCGAAATTACGGGTACGTGAGATTTGGCAATTTAAGGCTCAAGTTAACGAGCGCAGTGACAATACCCCTCAGATCGTTGCGATTTAAAGCTCTTGACTAGCTTTGCAACTGTTATGGATCGGCAGGTCGAGTACCGCCAGGCCCACTACGTGTTTGTCCCGTCTCTTGGTGTCATAAAAAAAGTATAATAAGTGTACATTTATTAGGTGTAAAAGTTCAGCGTAACAAATGTACAGTTTATGAGTATAAATTTTTTAATAGGGGACCTCCTCCGTTTGCTGAAGATTTCGGGGAGCGACCTCGGCACTCCAAGGTACTTTGCCCTGTATCTGGCCATGCCGGAGCACTGTAGTAGGATGTGCGCGTTTCCTCCCCCTCCATGCACGCTTTGCATAGAGGGTTGTCTCTGATACCTAAATTAAAAAGATGTTTATTGTATGGACCATGACCCGTTAGGGCAGCAGTTAGAGTGCGAAGCTCTTGCCTTTTAAATTTGATTAATTTTCGAGATAGACTAGTGTTGAGTGTCGGGAGTACTTCCCTCGCCTATGTACAAACCGTAAGGGTTGTCCTTGTGTTATCATGAAAAGATTTTGTACTTTTGTGTATAGTTGTCCTTGACCACTGGTAGGGGAGGGACACTATGGGTTCTGGTCCTACAGCGTCCGTCTCCGACCCTTCTTTGGCTAGTTCATCTGCTGCGTCATTGCCACATGAGCCACAGTGTCCAAGGCCCTATGTTACGTGTGACTAGGGTACTGTACTGAGGGAGTGGTCATAGTTAACAACGACCTCTGTGGTTGAGTGGCTTGCATACTGGTTTTCATAGTGTCGCCATTTCTGAGGTCCCGGGTATTCGATCCCCGACCGGGTCATTGTCGAAAAACTTTTATATATTATCTTGGGTCTGGGTGTTCATGGCACTGTCGTTGTTTCCGATTTCTATAACACAAGTGCTTTGGTTACTTACTTTGGGCTCGGAGCAATGTATATGTTGTCTGATATTTATTTAGTTAAATACTACAGTTTTAAATTAAAATATATTTCATTGCACTGTATAAACAAAATACAAAGATATCACAAAATATTATAAAATAAGCTTACTGCATGCAATTTCTACCAGGCTACCGTATGGAAGCAGATGATCTTCATTTTTAAGAAACTTCTATCGCTATCAATTTTATTTAGCATAACATTTTATAATAACGTATAATTACTAAATAAACCCATGGAATTTGTTTCAGAAAAGAACAGCTAGACAAAATGACATTCAACATGTGAAATGGCTGAGCTACCCTGAACCAGACTGTCCACCGGAAGAGCCCACTACCAATCCCTGGCAACCCAAAAGACTTTCAAGTTGGGGTCGCCAAACTCCTTCATTTGGACAAGTTGCTTTTCCAAAATATACACCAAATCTTGGGCCAACCATGACCCCTAATATATGCTCAAATATTAGTTCTAATATGCCTAATCATATGGGACCATCAACAAATCAAATTATGGCACCACATATGACAGTATTAGGGGGACCTAATGATACTTACATAAATATGCCTTACCCCATACCTTTATCAATGATGAATCATGACTGGCAGAGAAATTTTGAACCAAATATGCCTTATTGGTCACCAGAAATGGATGGACCTACGAGTGGTGTACCAAAGAGATTCTTCCGATATGAAAATCCAATCAATAAAATAGGAGAGAGTTCTTATAACAAAAATAATTGGATACAACAACAAATGTGTAATAAAAGACAGGTGTTCGGCCAAAAGCAAAATAATGATTCAAACTGTCCAACCGTAATTAACGATCAAAATGCTTTTGGGCTAAATCGTGACACAATGAGTGGTAAAAAATCTGTTTTCAATACCAACAATAAGCAGATTTTCAAAGAAACTTGGCGACAGCCTGATGTGTATAATGCAGTAAAGCATACTTTTGGCCGTTTAAATAGTTCAGAAGACTTTGAATTGCCATGTGTAAGTCAAAAGTCACAGAAAATTTTCCCTAATGCAAATGTAAGGTATTTCAATGGCAATTCCTTTGCATATCAACCAGATAATAACTACATTGACATACCTAAGGTTAGCCCTCAAAAACTTGCACCACTCCCTATCACTGAGATGATAAAACTGTCTAAGTCAATGGAAAATTTGTCAAATTTCAAAGAGAATACTAACAATTTTGTAACACCTCAGAAATCATCTGATATCTTTCGTAGTTACGGTAACTCCAAATCAATGGAAAACTTGTCTCTCAAAGACTCTAGATTAGTTCAGAAAAAATTACCAACGAAACTTAATGTGCAACTTTTCCCAACAACTGGTTCAAGTTTTACAGAAACTAACACCACAATTGTGGAGTCACAATCCAAGTCCACAGCAGTGACAGATAAGGTATCACCCCAAAAAAGACATATTTCCGAAAATGATAATTCGGAATTGACTTCAAAAAGTCCAAAAGTTGATGATACGTCGGATTTGAGACACTTCCTTATTGCGAAACGAAGAAAACTGGACAGCATTGATACTAAAATAGAGACTGGGAACAAAGCAGAAGGTAAATTAATCATTGTACTGTACATTTTTATACAAGACTTTTCTGAATTTAAATTGAAGACAGGCAGTAACCGCAGAAAATGGTTGCTTTCCGGTAAGATAATTTATTAAAAAAATTTCGCCGTGATTTCCGGAGGTGACGGCTGAAAGGGAATACTAGAATAATACTTTCTTTTTTCAACTTCACCTACTACTGATTATACTGATTTCAGGCAAGAAAATTAAAACTCACTATTCAGAAGAAAGCAAGACCAAAGAGTCCAAGAAACGTGTCACATTCGATTTAGGAGTAGAAGATGATGATGAAATGCTTGAAGATACACCAGAAGAGAATACATTGCTTGTAAGTATTGCAAATGCTCCTCCGCCGTAGTTTTCATTTTTATACAAATACATACACGCGCACGCACACACACGATCACGTTCATTTTGAGAGTGCAGTGCCATTCCAATTATGACAATATAGTCCTCCTTTTCGGTTTCGATAACAGCGACCCTCTGAGATTATTTCCTAGCGGGCGCCCTAATATGACTCACGTACTGTACTGTATAGTTATGATGAATATCTTTATAAAACTGGTGCTAAATCATTGCAATTTACTATATAAAAAAATTCGATAGATAACCTTCGTTAAAACACTCAACAGTAATTATTAAAGTTTCGAACAAATTTCTGCAGGCAGAAACCGAAGAGGAATTGACAATAACCACTCTCCGCAACCTCGGCGGCGAACACAACGAGCTGTGGTACATCGTGGCGGACACTGACGCACTGCTAGATGAAGACCAATTCATTGAACAGCTGGTCACTACAGGTAACTGACAATTATTTATTTATATTAGCTATGGAGGGAATTCCCTGCAGACTTGTTCCCTGAGCGGATAAAACTTGGGCTTTTCAATGCGAGAGTGAATAGACATTATTTAGATGTCCATGCTCAATCGTCGACCTCATAGTCACTTTCGATCAGGTGAGATGGAGGTCAAATACGCACTAATTTTTTAATTTAAAAAAATATATGATTTGGCAAAAATGCGTTATATTAGCAAAATAAGGCATTTTTCACGATTTTCCATGTGTTGCGCGAGGTAATTGACACGACCATAACGTACAAGCGAAAATAGGGACTGGGGCTCAGTGCCTCTGGACGCCAGCAGCCAAAGGCTTTATTTGTTCCAGATGATAAATGCTGTCTCCTAGTGCCGTTCGCAGTGAAATATGAAATAGACGCCTTGTGCGTGGGTGATTGTCGCGGGCGACCGCGCGTTATGACCGCGCGACAAATGTCGCGGCGACTGGCAGCGCCGCCTGCGCATATTGTAGGTATGTTTTTACAAAACAATAAATTTGTTATAATTATTAATACAAAGATCGAACACATAGAAACATTTCTTCGACCGAGTGGAATTTGAACCCACGACCATGCTGCACCGTAGCATTGCTCTTACCAACCGAGCCACAGGTCAAGTTACCGAGTTGTCGAAATTCACGTGAGTGCTTTTGTTATCTTTGTACTGACATTTGGCATTCGTCGCCGCTAGTGACATCTAGTGAGAGATTTTTGAAAAACCTTACATACAAACTTTACAGGTGTCACAACTAACAGATGTCGCTTTTCGATCAAGTAATAAAATTTTTGATAATTTATTTTTTTTAAACTCCTATTACAATAATTTATTATATAAGTACTTGTCACTCTTAAACCTAAAAGGGTTTGTTTGTGTGTAGCTCTGTTCGTAACATTTTGTTACAAATAATAACAAAAAGAATATGTCACATAATGGTTATGTGTAACATATTTTTTAATTTCATTTTTATGAATTGCACCTAATTCGGCCTCATTTTTACACACTTACAGTGCAAAATACCCAAAACGATGAAACACAAGAACCTTCCAATCCGATCTTGGATTGCTGTTTTCAAGCCATGGAAGAAGGTAACCACGTGGTAAGTGTAACTTGTTTTTCTTTCACCGGTATTTTAACACATTTTAATATTTTAACTTGTATGATACATATTGCAGCTTTCCCTACTGTAGCGCAACGCCTTTGATATTCGGCGATACCGCCACCCGTATAGGTACTTGCGCTGTTTAGGGGCACATTCCCATTATGTCGTGGCCGTTTATTTTATCGTTGAACGACTGTCGTGTCTAGCTGTTCCGACTTGATCGTGACGACAATTATTTATCGGTTCACGACAGCCGCCTTGTCGTTCGCACGACTAACTGTCGTCACATTTTTGTCGTTATGTTTTAATTATCGTCAGCCGACTTGTCGTTCTAAATAACGTACCGTCAAAAATTCGTGAACTACAGTTAATCGTGTCGTTCGATGTGTGAACAACTTCATTTAAATATACAAGCCACGACACTTTAAACCATAGGTTCCTGAACTTGTCGACTCACCGCCCACTTACGCAAGTTTTAAAAAAAATAAAATATTAGTGCACATTTGACCTCCATCTCACCTGATGGAGAGTGACGATGAGGTCGACGATGGAGCATGCACACCTAAATAATGCCTATTCACTCTCGCCTTGAAAAGGCCCAAGTTATAACGTTCAGGGAACAAGTCTGCAGGCAGGGAATTCCACTCCATAGCCGTTCGCCATATGTGGAAGCGTAACGCTTCGTGCGAATCTTTGGAATATCCACAACATAGGGATGGAACCTAAGCCTACGCCTAGTCCCCCGGTGATGGAAAGGGGAAGGCGGAATTAAATTGTGTAATTCCATCGTACACTCCCCGTGATATATCCTTTAAAATACCGATAAGCAGGCAACTTTCCGGCGGTGTTCAAGGCTTTGCAGCTTCGCGTCCACTAATTCCGAGTAACCAATAAACCTCTTGGCACATTTTCAATTGAATCCAAAGTGGCCAGTTGATATGTAGCAGAGCCATCC
Source organism: Hyposmocoma kahamanoa (assembly GCF_003589595.1). Classification (NCBI taxonomy): domain Eukaryota; kingdom Metazoa; phylum Arthropoda; class Insecta; order Lepidoptera; family Cosmopterigidae; genus Hyposmocoma; species Hyposmocoma kahamanoa. Next base: position 5,568,546 of record NW_020653855.1, read on the forward strand.
CAAAGGTGGCAGCAGTACTCCATGCATGACCGGACTTGTGCTTGGTACAGCTGAAGCAACTGTCCCGGTGTAAAGTAACGCCTCACCCTGAACGATGCCAAGCTTCCTTGCTGCATTTTTAGCCATGGATTCAATGTATCTGCCGAAGTTCAAATTGGACGACAGGTCCATTCCAAGTAGCTGGAGACAGTCGGCTATCGGTATGGATATATCACGAAAAGTCGGAGTCCGTTTTGTGGAGAATAGACACGCCTGAGTTTTGGTAGCGTTAAATTTGACAAGATTGACATCGCCCCAATCGGAGACTGGAGTGTTAAATCCAAACGGCTAACCATGGACTCTCGACAAAACCGGATTTCCTCTCCACTGACCCTTGCATTGGTCAAGTACCTATCTACAACTGTGCTGTTATCAGCATACGCAAAGGTACCTGGAATTAACATATCATTGATATGCAGCAGAAACAGAGTTACTTTACAGTACGCAACCCTGAGGAACTCATCTCTCTAAATCTCTCATATCTATCGCCATATGTTCGGAAGTGTAGCCTTCTAAGACCACTCGAATCGAACGTTCACTCAAGAAATCCGAGATCCAATTGCAAAGGTCATTGGGAAGCCCATAAGAGGGAAGCTTACTTAAAAGGTTTACGTGCCAAAGATACTCTGTCAAAAGCTTTAGAAATGTCCAAAGATACTGCAAGTGCTTCGCCTTGCTTTTTATAGCCTCGCTCCATATGTGACAGACATACAAAAGAAGATCCCCAGTACTTCGCCCTCGTCGGAATACGTACTGGCGATCACTGAGGAGGTCGTTGTCTTCAAGGTACGACAGGAGACGGTTGTTGAGTACGCGTTCCATAGTCTTGCAGAGTATGAAAGTGACTGAGATAGGTCTATCTATAGTTGACAGGGTCAGCTCTGCTTCCCTTTTTCGGCACAGGTTGCACGTTTGCAAGCTTCCACGACCTGGGAACTACACCAGTCTCAAGTGAGAGGCGGTACAGGCGTGTGAGAACAGGAGACAACTCAGGCGCACAGTTACGCAGGACTATTGCTGGAATTCCATCTGGCCCGCTAGCTTTAATCACGTCTAGATTTCGCAGAGTTCTAAGTACCTCTTTTTGGCGTATGCGAACTGGCGCCATAGCGCAGCCAGCCTGAGGTAAAGTAGGTGATAGGTTCCCTGCGTCATCCAGACGCGAACTCTCTGCAAAGAATGAGGCAAAGAGATTCGCCTTTTCTTCCGCAGTATGAGCCAGCGAGCCATCCGCATCCTCAGCAGAGGTGGCAGTGATGGGCGACAAAAGTTAGATTCGACCGCTTTGACCAGGGACGAAAAGGATTTGCTGTCTGCTGGATAAGAGGCAAGCTTGGCCCCTATGTGGCGCACCTGGTCGAACTTGGCCCTGCGTAACATACTTTTGCACTTCTTGGCGGCCTTATTAAAAGCTTTCTTCAAATTTTGAGTACTCGCAGCTTTGCGTAGTCGAGCATCTGCTCAAGGTTTTTACGCGGACTGTTTACGTGCTTCAGGACAACTACAATCAGCGTTAAACCATGGACGAGCTTGGGGTCCATTGGGTACATCAGAGTATGGTATGTAATACTCCATACCCAAAAGCAAAACCTTGATTATAGCATCAGCACAGCTCGACGAGTCTCCTGAAGTAAAGCACGCCTGACAAGGGTATGACGCAAAGAAATGGCGCATTTCATCCAAATCTGCTAACTTGTCTTGCCCCACCCGTCTCAACCACTAGGGCCCTGATCGGGTGGATTTTGTTTATCGAGATAAAAAAAATTCGACAACAACACGTATTTTTTAAATTTACTTAACACAAAAAATCACAAGGAAATAAAATATTTGTTGTGTAGTTTGTATAATTCAGGTGTTTTTTTCAAATGCAGTCGCAGGGACCAGTTTGGGGAAGTTATGCTTTAAACTGAGCGACTATCTGTTGTCACGACTTAATGAGAAGGCGCCCTTGTACGCAGATGTGCTAATGTTGTCACAAAATGGAAAAAAATGTGATTATTATATAATGCAAACATTTAATAACAATAATTATTACTTATCAATATACTTTTCTAATATTGAAGATTTACAAGTTTTGCACTCAGAACACCCAGACCAGTACCAATTTAGAAGTCATTGACTTACAATTATATGGACATCGGGTCCGCGCTAAAAAGTATCCGAACTTATAGGGCGTTAAAATCATATACAGAGCGTCATTCACGCTTTAGTCTTCGTTTGTTCGACTGACAACGAAGCAAGCAAAATTAGACAGTACTGCGATGACATTACAATTTAAACTCAACGTTTTAGCTTTTTCATATTCCTTTACATGTCACTACGTTTAAATAGGTTGACTTGGGACATTTTTTTCGTGGTTTTTGTATTAGACCCGTCGTCCATTTATTTGTAAGTCAATGTTAGAAGTACATTATTGCAGAGACCGGAAAGTAAGGGATTGCTGGACGAGTATGAGTTAAGTGATTTATCCATATCGCATTACAAGCACAAACCTTTTATTTTAGGTATTAATAACAAATAATATAGAATTATACGAGAAGGCAATATCGAACGACGTATTTTGCTACAAACTACAGAAACTCAAAGATGGCATCGTTTCAAAACCGGAACTGTCGTTTGAAGTGACTAAAATTCAAAAACCAAATACCCATAAGAAAGTAGAGCATTTAGTTTTTCAAGTTCCCAATGACTATAAACCTTCGGCGTCCGGGAAAAAGGATCAAATTTATGTCAACTGTTCTAGAAAAAGGCTTTTTGAGGATATTGATTACGACAATAGAGAAAGTCAGAATAGTTTTTTATGCAATAATAATAATTTTTCTTCAAAAAGTTTCAATGCAAACCAAAGAGTGAACTATGACGATGAAACAACTTCAGAACTCAGTCGCGATATAACAAGATTAAATTTAACTGACAGTTTCGAATTTCAAAATGAACCTAAAACAAAAGATCACAGATTCGAAAAGGAAAATATGTTTTCAAATGGAAATTTCCAAACCAACTCATATCAACGAAAGCATCAAGTTCAAAATGAAATGAGACTGGTTGATGAACAAATTGAAAATGTAGAACATTCTGAATGCGAAAAGAAAGATTCTTTTTTAACAGAAAATCGGGCAACGGAAAAGAATCAACTAGCCAGGAGGGAATTTAAAAGTATTAACGGATATACCATAGAGTCTCATTTAAAGAAGTTTGTTATCAGAAGCGAAATTATTGAAGAAAGATTATTATCACGCATTGACGAATGGATATGTTGTTTTACACAAAGTATGGAAGATGTTTTGGCCGAAATACTGCAAAAGCACAACGTACCCTCATTGTCACAGCCACCATGGTCTTTGCAAGAAGGCATAGATTGTATTAAAGAGTTGTTTAACGAAAATAACACTATTAAAATTATCACTCAAAAGCTATCATCCTTATTATATGCTAATAGCTGCACCAATAGTAAAATAAAGACAACAATATTACCAAATAGTTTCATGAGAATGTTCGGATGCTGCATCCTGCTAATTAAAAGCTTGAAGGGCATCCTACCGGATTCTCCTGAAATTCTAGATGGAGAAAACAACTTGGAAAAGTTACTACAAAACATTGAAAGCACCAGTGATGAGATAGAGCTATCGCTAAAGGTTCAAACACCAGTTGTAAGCAGGAGTGAGCTCATTGAACCCCATGTGCATCGAAGGAACTGTAAGTTATAAATACATCAATATTAGATAATGTTGCTCTGATCCCAAACGAAGTGAGCACAGCACTTAGATAGATAGATAGATAACACGTTTATTCAGCACAAATACAAACAGAAACAAAACATTTACAATCACTTCACAGAGTATAACATAAAAGCACATAGAACATTCATTATGAATTTTATACAATTTATATAAAACACATACGAGAAAAACAAATACTATAAGAACTGATAAAATCGAAAACAATGGCGAGGTACCACAAACACCCAGACTCGAGACAATATAGAAAAGTTAATTTTCTCCATTAACCCGGCCGGAGATCGATACAGGAACCTCACGGATGGGGACACTTTTTTTTTATGAAACCAAGTGACGGAGCGAACAAGTCGCCGTCCTGGTGATAAGTGACACGCCTGTCCATAACAGTTGCAGTATCACTCAGTGCTTTAAATCACAGAGATCTGAGGGGCACTGCCACTGCGCCCATCACCCTAAGACATACGTTGACAAGTCCCATGTGCCTGTAATTTCACCAGCACCCTTACCCTTCATAACAGAAACGCAGTAATTCTCACATTACTGCTTGGCGACAGAAATGTGGAGAGAGAGGCAGAAACTGTAAGTTGGCATGCGTGTCACTTACCACCAGATGGGCGACTTGTCCATCCCGTCATTTGGTTTCATAAAAATAAAGTCTCGCTATCCGTGACGTCCATGGTTCCATGGTGGCCGCGTCAATGTAGAAAACCGTGATAACCGATGTACAAGCCACCCGACCACGGAGGTCATCCTACGGTTTAACTATACCCTCGCCTGAGAGGAGACCCACGTCCAGCCGTGAGACGTATAAAATGGGTTGATAATGTTGATTATAATCTCGTTTACGAAAAATGAAACTTAAACAACTTTTTATTTTCAACTTTCAGTTGTTAAAAAGCAATCCATGGTGGAAGAGTACTTGTGTAATCATTTTCCCGCTTGGCAATCTAAAGGCGTATTAATAAAACACGTACACAAGGAACAACATAAAGACGTAAGTCGTATTGTAGCTCCAGAAATATTACTTGTATCCATGAATGAAGAGATCTCTTTTAGATATAAGTTAATATTTTGCTCACCTTCTGTTCAATTAACGTAATATATGTTTTTCATACATTACAATTATTAAAGTGACATCTGTAGTCAGCGGGTGGTAGCTGTAAAGGTACCCTGAGTGAAGAAAAAACTTAATAGATTTGTCACAGATAGCGCCACGGCAAAAAAGTGGTTAAAAACCAAAAACAAAAATCTGTAACATATCCGTTTCATTTATTTGGTGTATTATACAATGTTATCATCTTTGCTACCCAACTCCTTAACAATACTCAGCAGAATTTACCGTGTGTTCAGGGACTTCGAATCCAGCCGAATCTGAGGATTTTTTTAAATATTCGATGATTACGTTTTTTTTATTAAGAGTCCTTTGAGTCATGTCTTGGTTTCATTATCGGGATACTCAGTAATATTTTCCGTTATAATAGATTATGTTTTCAATGTCTCTTAAATAACTTAGTTCACTTATTCGGGTTTTTACATAGTCTTTTAAGCGGTGGGAGTCAATATTTATGTTTTCACTTTCACTTTGAAGTCGTAATTAATGGAATTTTCAGAATAAAGTCTTTTGTAATTTGGTTCAAGATACGGAATATAGTTAACTTTCTTCATCACTATTTCTTTCTTCGTTTTTTCATCGTAATATACTTAAAATAACAATAATCTTTGTAAAGACTAGTTGTAACTTCAAAAGCCAATGCAATTTTTTTTTCGATCATTGCTTTGATAGTTATAACAAACTAATGGAAGTAAATTCACAAAAAAATAATTGAATATCTTAGTAGTAAATCATTGTGATATTTAATAAACTTGTATTACCGTTATTAAAGCGACTTTTCAAGTTAGCCGCTATAGGGGCTGGCACGACTGGACGCGACTTGCGCGAGAGCGACACAGGAGCGCGAGATATTGCTATTTTCTAAAATTCAAAATTCAAAATCATTCATTTGAATAGGGTTGAATGAAATGAACTGGGAGAATAGGGTTTTACCACCAACATTTATAATGTAAAATTTAGGTAGAACTTAATTCTATTCAGCCTTAAACAAAATCATGCAAAATAATAATAATTTAACTGCCTCCGTGACCGAACAGTTACCATGCCGAACTGCCACGCAGAGGTCTCAGGTTCTATTCCCGGGCCGGGAGAAATATTTGTATGGCCTACATTTATTTCTCTCGTGAGTTTGGGTGTAATTTGTGGTTGTCTATATGTGTGTCCTTGGCACCCGCGACACAGGGTTTCCCTAGTGCGGGGCTACGTTGAGTGTGTGTGTTATTATTATTATAAAAGAATAAACAATTAAACAATGGTTTGTTATAAATATTAATACAAAGATCGAAGACTTAGAAAAAAATATTTCGATCCGGCCGGATAATTAACACAAACTTCCACTAAGTCCACTCTTGGTCCGTAATTTCGCAGAAATAAATGATATCAATTCAATACAAATTATTATTTTTTTATTATTAATAATTATTATTTAATTA
>NW_020653855.1:5589865-5626429 GCF_003589595.1 Hyposmocoma kahamanoa
AGCTGGCTTATGGCCAGATGTCTCTGGAGGCATCTACGTTGTAGATTTATGTATGTCAAGATGTAGCACATTCGTGTTTAAACGTGGGTATAGGCCTCCTTTAGAATGTGCCATGAGCAACCGTTGGGTTATATTTGCTGTAGTGTAAATTTGTAATTGTAGTAGGTTGGGGGGTAGAGGTTGGTAGGGGTTTGTTCGGTCAGCTGGTGCCCCCTTCGCCCAGGACTCAAACTACGGAATTCATAGAACAGAATAAACCAATTTCATATAAAATACTAGTGACAGGTAAACTAGGACATTACATTATGGAAAATCTTAACATCGCGATTCACTAATTGCGTTTTCCATGCCAATGCCATCTAGTGGTAAACTTCGGAACTATTGCTACAAATGTTGCTAAAGTTATTGTGTTACGTTATTTGTTTGGTTTAATTAATTAATAATTAAAATAATAAAATCACTCTAACAAACCCATCGACGTCGTCCCGTCACACCTCGGTCTGCCTCGATTTTGGGGGAAACTTTTGTCCAGCAAAAACAGTAAAAAGATTAAAATATTAATAACAAAAAGTAAATAATAATGATGTTTGTTTCTCCATTTGTGAAGTGTATTTTGATACAACAAATAAGTACATAAGGATCTTGGTAATGTGTCTTATTACGGATTTTAAAGAGTTCGTCCAGGGAAGTACTCCCAACTTACCCATTTCTGCCGCCAAGCAGTAATGTGAACATTACTGCTTTCCGGTTTAGAAGGACAAGAGTGCTGGTGAAATTACAGGTACATGGGACTTCTCAACTTATGTCTCAGGGTGACGGGCGCAGTGGCAGTACGCCTCACATCTTTGCGATTTAAAACTCTTGTGTGGCTCTCATTGACTTACAAATAAATAGACGACGGGTCTAATATAAAAACCACAAAAAAAATGTCCCAAGTCAACCTATTTAAACGTAGTAAAGGAATATGAAAAAGCTAAAACGTTGACTTTAAATTGTAATGTCATCGCAGTACTGTCTAATTTTGCTTGCTTCGCTGTCAGTCGAACAAACGAAGACTAAAGCGTGAATGACGCTCTGTATACGATTTTAACGCCCTATAAGTTCGGACACTTTTTAGCGCGGACCCGACGTCCATATAATTGTAAGTCAATGGTGGCACTGCAACTGTTATGGATAGGCGTATCAGTTACCATCAGCTGCACGACTGGTTCGTCCCGTCACTTGGTTTAAAAAAAATCATCAATCGAGTTCATGGCACCCGCGATACAGGCTCTTTCAATTACGGGGCTGTGAGTGTGGACGTTATTTATTTGTTTAATATTATTGTACACAATGTCTTCCTTTTCAGGCAGGTTGTCGCGAAATGCGTTGAACAAGCTCAAATTCTTCAGCAATGCCTCCGTAGCATGGTGTCCACTAACGGCGAACTGTCACCCGCTAGCTCTCTCGGTGAAAATATACGATATAGCAATATATTTGCGGATGAGTAATTTCTATGACTATATTAACCCTTCATGAATCATGAAGAATTTCAAAGAACTTGTTTTTTATACTGTCAGATTGAATTGATATCAAAACTTAATATAACCCGGCCATATCAGGATCTACAAGTTACCTCCTACGGTCCGTGATTTTACAGATTCATTTTACGACAACCACACACTGGCCCCGCCCTTTTCATATTAAATATTTAACTCATTTTTATTGTATTGATTTATGTACCGCTACGCGTGGTGCGATAGTATGAGCTCGTACAACGTGATCGGTAAAATCACGTACCTTGAGAAACCACCCTATGAGTCGAAAATGCACCATTGGTGTAAAAAGGTCACATCAGCAAAATGGCAACTTTTCAGGAGAGATGTTTAAAGATTTAAAGAACAATCGATAACTTTTTTTATGCGTAAATATGACAGCCATAAGATGTTATAGTCTGTCTTATTTGAAGATGAAGTAAAATGACAAGTGAAAAGTGTTGCCTGCTTGCAAGCAACTAGTGAATGCAGTCGATAAATATTCTATCGTCTGAATGTTGGTCACGGTTATTCAATAAATAGCCGAACTTATTTCATTTGAATTATCATCGACCCATTATTTGTCCAACTGCCAGCAGTGCCCAGACACAGGTTCATACATACGTTGCATTTAGAACTATGTCTGTTAAAAATACAAAAGGATACAATATTTTAGAGTTTTTCATTTTAATTCAATATACATAGTCAGATAAATAACTGCCTCGGTGGCCGAACGGTTACTGTGCTACGCAGAGGGCCCAGGTTCGATTCCCGGGCTGGGAGAAATATTTGTATGGCCTACATTTATTTATCTTGTGTGCTTGAGTTTAATTTGTGGTTGCCTATATGTGTGTCCATGGCACCCGTGACATAGGGTTTTCCTAGTGCGGTGCTATGTTGAGTGTGTGCGTTATTACCATTATTATTATAAATCCGCCTGTTCTTATTAAAATAAATAAAAATATAAATTAATTAAATGAATAAAAAATAAAATAAAAATTAATTTCTAAACTTGTAGGCCATTTGACAAAATCAGAATAGAGAAGGCAAGAACGCAATTAGTAATTAATTAATCATTAGAACGTCGTAATATTCGCAATTCACAATCATGTTAAGCAAAATTGTAGCTTCTTTCACAATCTATCGATAAAAGTATTGACAACAGCTACATGACTATTTACAATTTTATAAGAACTACCAATCCTACAAATGTCATTTTACTCCGTCTTCAAAAAAGACAGACTATTATTTATTTATTTTCCAGAATAAACTAAAGAGCAGTGTTAATTATTAATCATTTAAAAAAGCGTAACTCCCGTGACTGACTAGACATTGGCAAAATTCTTCAAGAGAAGCCAGAAACTTAAAAATAGAATAGAATGTTTCTTTATAACTTTCTTTTCTGATGTAGGAGATCACAAGTGGTTTTTTTTTTTGCGAAGGGGGTACGAAGTATGTCCTGGTAATATTATGTCTACATTAAGAAATAAGTGGCAGGTCCTAAAATTATTTTTCAGAGTGAATTTTGCAGTTGCAACCTTTTAAAGACATAGACCATGGAACGCGCAACTGCTCCAAAAATCATAATAAAAAAAAAAAAATCATATCGAGCTTTTTAACCTGTAAAGTAAGCCTTTGTCGTAATTGGAGTTTTTGAATATGGATTAAATATTCCTTTTTTATAACTCTGTGGCTCTTGTGAAATGGGGTACAAGTAAAGAATGCCAACTTTACAAGGAAACGCGACGTAAATACTTAACGCTCAATACCATACATATACCATATACGCTTTAACTGTTTTTCGAGTCTCCTTGTAAAGTTGTCATTTTTACTTGTACCCCTTTTCACTCTCTGTGGCTCTAGCCACAGAACTGGTTACATAAAAGTGAAGGAAAAATCTTCTTTCACAACTAGATATGAAAAGGAGTTACGTAGATGGACCAAAGGATAATTAGTGATAATCATTAAGTAATATTCGACCAATTTAAAAAACGCGTGATGCGAATGAAGCTTCATACTTGACATTGTCTTTTGAGTCGAGCTGAGTCATCGAGTCTATAACCAGAAATACAGACGATATGTCATTGAATTTGTTTGAAAACTATTCTGCCATATCGTTACTGTGTCAACTGCGCTCCGATTGGCCAGCCCGAATTCGAAACAATTGACGGGTGTCGCAAATTGTTTCACTACAAAACTACCAGTTGACTTGAGCTTTGCTATAATGGACGAATATTGCAAAATTACATATTTAATATTAAATTAGCGACGAAATTTGATCCAGTTTTGTAATTAGATGTTTTGCTGTTTTTCCCACACCACCGAATGGAACAGCCCCCATTGTTAGAGATTTTATTTGTAAGTCAATGTTGGAGATATTATTTTTATTACAATAAATACAGAATATTTTTTGGAATATACGGAGACGTACACACAGGTTGGCGCTGTCTATATTTCAGTGCAAACGAGAGTTGATATTTATAAGAGCTGTATCGCTAATGTGTTAAAAGGAATTTATGCCCCTTATTTCGTCTCTATTTCTGGTTATATACTCGATGGGTCTAGTATAGCTTATTTGACAGTAATCGTTGTTTCGGGCGAAGAACGGAAGTAAAAGTGAAAAGCGACCGAAACGTTGGTGAAAAACAAATATATGCAACAATATCTTCATTTCCAAGTAATTACTATGAGAACACCTCTGAAATTGCGAAAGAGACGTCAACAAAGCAATCTAGTGATAACTTAATTAATTAGGTGATTATGACATTAAAATTATAAGTTACTAAAATCCATTTTGAACAAAAAGTAAACAAACCTGTTTGATTAAATTTTTATTGAATTGATATTCAATTATTTTTTGTGAAATTACTCCACTAGTTTGTTATAATTATTAATACAAAGATGGAACACTCAGAAAAAAATTACTTCAGAATTTTAACCTGTTTGGTTAAAATTCTAAAGCAATCACTCAATAAATAGAAGAAGTAACACTTTCGCGCATATTTCGAAGATTTCGACTTGATATATCATCACTGTTTCCATCAATATTCATTTGAATAGCATCGTAAAATCGTATTTGAAAAATGATAGTCCAAAAGTGAGGTTATTATTCGTCTATACTTCTATGACTTGCCTATGGTTCCATAGTGCTGTTCGAAAAAAAAAACATTCGATTCAATCAATTAAAGTTTAGTAATCGATTATTAAATCGAACATTCAATCGCAATCGAACAAGTATGTAAGTGTAAGGATTTGAAGGAGGATTTAAATTGAAATTTTAAATATGCTTATGTAAGGAAAACCGCTAGTATGACTCGATTGAATAAATCGATTTATTCAATTAATTAATCGATTTGTAGTTGGCGTTACAATTGGCCACCACTAAAGCGTCTATGGTCGGATCAGTGACTTGTTTGTTTACTTTTTGTTCAAAATGGATTGAAACGAAGTATAAGGGCGCGTGTATACGCTAAGAAAAGTCTCGCGCTCTGTCGCTATTGCATAGGGCGCATTGTCACTAAACGAACGTTTATGCGCGTGGACTGATTTTGCAAAGTACCACTGTTGTACCACTAATTTTATTGCGACTAATAAATTGCATGATTTACTTATAAGTTTAGTAGAGGTACGACCCGTATTGTGGAACAAAACCTTAGAGATTTATAAAGATAAACGACGTACTTTTGATGCATGGAGAGAAATATTTATTATTCCATACATATAATTTGCAATCAACATTTTTTTTTATTAGTAGTCAACATATTTATTCACACAGTCGGTAGTAAAACGACAGCTACCTGGAAGTGCACTGACACGTTCAGCCCGAAAGCATTCATATCGTGTACATACTCATCTATTTCTTGTCAGGGGGTCTACTCTCGATCTCCGTCCGACATCCGTCCGAAACAATTACTGTCAAATAAGTAATATTCGACAAAATTAAAAGACAAGCATCAAGTATGAATCTTGATTCGCATCACGCGTCTTTTCATTTGGTCAAGTATTGCTTATTGGCAGTAATTGTTTCGGACGGATCGAGAGTAGACCCCCTGCAACAGACACGAAATATTTTCGTGGCTAGGTTCGACAAAATTCTTGTCGTGTACAAGGCCATTCTCGTCTTTTCTGTTGCAGACATGACGAATTTCTTAGCGTGTACACGCGCCGTAAAGCTGAAACTTCCGTTTAATATAATGCGTGAAATAATGTGCTGTGTCAAGTTTAGTGTTTGTAATTTGCAGATTTTTTTTACTTCATTGTTCATGTTAATTCGTATCTATTATAGTATATTTCATGACTTTGGATGGGAGTCCTTCAGTTCAAATATTAAAATTAATTAACAATTTATCATCATCTCAGATTTACCGATTTAGGCTGCTAAAAGGTTGACTGCATGTTCGCAGTTAATGCGTGAAGTCGAAACCGAGTTCATGCAGTCGAGATCGACTTCATGCAGTTAATACGCGAAGTCTTTAAAGCCTTCATGCAATCAACTGCAAACATGCAGTCAATCTGTTAGCAGTCTAAAATGATAAGTTACTAAACCTAAATCTTCTGTTTAATTTAATGCGTGACGTGCTGTCTCAAGTTTAGTGTTTGTATAATAGGGACAGTATTTGATAAATTCCGTAAGTGCTATTTTTGTAATTTTACAGGGGACGCGAGTTTGTGTCGAAATGCAGCATGTACAAGATTTAGAATGGCTTGAAATAAAACTAATTAAGTTTTAATAACATTTTGAGCTACCCTAATTGGCATACAAACTGCTTTTCAACAAAAAATCGCTTCCCGCCTAAAATTACAAAAATGGCGCTTACAGTGTAATGCTTCTGAGGTACAGAATTTAATGATTAGAGATTGCACATTTTTTTGACATCATTGTTTGTGTTGACATTCATATCTGTTATAATATATTTCATGACCTTGGATGTGAATCCTTCAATCCAAATATTAGAATTAATTAACAATCTATCGTCGTTTCAGATTTATATCCTCCTGAGACCCAGGACTCAAAAACTTGTAAGTCCTCGATTTTTGGAACAATGCACAATGATGAAACTAAGACTTAGAGAAAAATTATAAATAAATTCTTTCCCCACCACAAAACTCAAAAAAGGGGGTATCACAGGTGATACTGCGGGTCTAACTCAGAATAAAAAAAGGTTAAATGCACATGGTGTATGTGTTTTGTCAAATTTTAAATATACTGCTAAAACTATGCTTAATTTTTGATTTTGCTTTTTAAAGATAAATTTAAATATTTTTTGTTATTTCTGGGGATGATATTCGTAAAAATATCGGTTAGCCTTGCTAGATACGGATATTTTATATTCTTAATATTTTATAGAAAAGTTAGTGTATTGCATCCACTAACTCGAGATTTAGACCGATTTGTTTTTGTACCTTTGACATATTTAGAGAGGTGTTGAGATCCAATCAACTGTCAAAAAACAGTCTTAAAAACACGAGGAACAGGTTCCACCAGCCTACGTATTAGGTTTGATGTCAGAGTTACAATATCTATATCTTCAGGCTCTAAATAACTTTCAGGGTTACTGTGAGGGCTGGTCTAGATGACTAGACCACTAGGCTCTATATGAATAGAGCCGAGTAGATTGAAACAAAAACTCCTGAGATGGCATTTCACCGCCATAGATTAAATAATTACTTCCCAGTGGATAGGACTACCTGCTCGTTAATTGCTAAATTCTCGTCTCTTTGGTTTTCTCTACAACATTTTTCTATCGCAGAAACAACTGGATGAATTTTTCAAAATTTGTATAGGTACTTCTTTCATTGCATGAGTAACTATCAACGACTTTGATATTAGATCTCAATTAAAAGTATCTGGTACCTATAAGAGCTACTCTTGTTTCAGAAACCAAAAAATATGAGAATACCCAAAGTACCCATTGCCAAGCCAATAAATTTCGTTTCTTGGACTAGTATTTAAAGATCTTTCGTTCTGGTTGACGCTGCAATTTGTTTTTTAATTTATTAAATATTTTGCAATTTAAAACAAATGTTAAATATTAATCAAATTTCATCGATAAGACGTTTAAAAAAATGACGGGTCGATAAATTTTCAAAAATATTCGGGGGTAGGCACAGAGACTGAGTCAAGTAGTAGTGGATTTTCAAATTATTCTTCTAATGAATTTTCGAAAACATATTTATCCTATTCCAAGGCTGCTGACGGTTGAAAGATCTTCTAGTCGTATTGACACGCGTAAGGAAAAAAAGCGGTTCGTCGTCAAAAGAATTCCACTCATTTCCGTCAACTGACCGAGGAATGACCTCCTCTCGAATGTCTTCTTGCTACATTTAAGTCTTCTTCTTCTTTGAGAATATCTTCACACCCTAACTCATTTAAATTTACTAACATCACCTCTAAATCAAATGTCATCCCTATAAAGATGCATGTTTTAAGACTTGAGTGCCCAGATTATCACCTACGATACAGAAAGAAATGGTTGAAAAAACGACTAAAAATGAATTTTATTTTTATGGTTTACATAAAAAATCAAAGGATTAACGTCCTTACTAATTAAGAAACATACAACCTCGGTAGTAAGTAACTTTGAATCAATATTTACCTCTTCGAGAATTCGCCGTGTCGGTATTTACACAAAGGTTCAATTTCGATTAAGGATTCCCATTGTATACTCATGCGCCGATAAAAAATACTTATTGTTAGCAATCGTTAATGTCTTAAGAAATGCAACGTTATGTTAGATCGAACGCGAGGATTGAGATAGCGTGAAATAAAAAATATTAATGAAAGTATCATAGGTGATACCGGGGGTCTCAGGAGGGTAAATTATGTTTAATTTCTTTTGTTAATATACATTAATTAAAAAAATGTTAATTTTAGTTTATAAGAAATGTCCTTAGATTAAGAATACAAACCAAGATAAATACAAATTGTTTTATTAGTTATAAGTTATCCTCAAATTAGTTATTGATAAGTGACTCTGTTAATCATTTTGATTTTTTACATCTAAGTAATTAACACAGATTTTAACAGAGTTAAATGTGGCCTACATTTAATCGCTCGGACCTCCGACATGAAACACGCTTTTTCGCTTTTGTTGTAAGGATATAAACCTTTTTCTGACCAGCTTAAAGCATTTCAGTCTCTATGAGTGTGGTCACTCCCAGCGGGGGATTTGCAGTCTTGGTCACCCTAGGCACTCATCATATACTGATAGACTACATAATGAATTTACTTTATTGCCAGTTTTTATCTAAATCGATTCAAAAATTTACTATTTAATATTTTTATAGAAAATTGATTTGATATATCTATGTTAAGGGCGCACGCCAGTAAAGCGCCCAGCAGGCATGATTTTTTTCCGACATCTGCAACATTTATCGTCATATTTCACCCAACTTACACAAAACCTAAGTAAATGATACACTTGACCTTCCTCATGAATCACTCTGTCTATTGGTGGACACCGCATGAAAATCCGTTCAGTAGTTTTTGAGTTTATCGCCATCAGACAGACAGACAGACGCGGTAGTGATAATATGTAGTGATTATACATTACATTATAGATATGTAACATACTTATATTTTATACATAAAATGTACGAAAGTGATTTAGGAAGATTATTATTATACGATGTGGTGCAGTGCGACCCGCTATAATGCGCCTTTAGAATATTTGGGTACTTTTGAGTTATATCTTGTTATCGTCAGTGAATTTTTTGTCACAATTTGCCACCCTAGGCCCGGGCCTACCCGGCCTTAGGGCAAATCCGCCACTGGTCAGTCCCTTAATTCATGTCTTAAAGCATAGTGAAACAAACTAAAATGTAGAATTATTTTCATCTAAAAGAAAAACATCGCGCTCGATGTGTAATGCTATTTATAGTGATTACTATCAGGGCGCCCACAAATTCGATGCTTATATAAGCGCTGCCGTCGCGCGTCTGTAGCGCTTCAGTAATTTTTAGTTTACTAATTGTGACTGCACAAGTGGCGCGCGAGTGTCACGACAGTGGCGCTGCAACTGCACTTATTAAAGTCGATACAACATCAATAGCTTTTGTTGATTTCGCATAACAGTGAAAGTGTTGAATTTCTTCATTTTCACTTTGGAAATAGTTATTTTTTATACAAATGCGGAAAGTTAGTCATTTTCCACGAGTCTCGAGTATTGTGAAAATGACAAATCCGCACGTGTATCAAACGACGTTTTTTAACACATTTGCGAAAAAACCACATAAATAAAAAAGTAAAATAAAAAACTCACTTTATTTCTTTGTCTGATAAAAATTCAGAGTACAATGGCAACTGTTGCCAATATTCAGCTACATTAAAATTACTATTTTAGTGGCACGCCGCGCAGCGGTCTCGCGTAAAACTCACCTCCGGTCATTATTAATACTCAATCAGCCATCTTTATGGAAAGTATTTTGGGATTTTTCAATGTAACCCGTTGTTTTATAAAACACCTATGCAATTTAAACAAATAAGATGTTTGTAAGTAAATATAAGTTTTAATGATGAATGACTTACGTCACAAAGCATATAAATATTAAATAAATATACAACATTTTTTAGTTCTATGTTTAAGACTTGAAACAACAGTAAATTTAATAAAAATGGAAAAGTAAAAAGCACTAGTGCGAAAAATCCAACTTTCGGCACGATTTGTAGTACGGAAAGTACCACGTTTTGAGCAACTGTATTAAAAATATAGTAAAATTGAACGGTATGAAAACATGATTCCTAAAAAGGTTCACGATAGAAAAAAAAACAAACTAACCTCGAAATCTTACAAGGAAACCGCTATATTCTATAGGTACTCTACTATACCAATGATTTTTTTTTATGTCAACCGAACTAAATAGAATACGTATAATATACTATATACATTTTCGAAATAGCTTTAAATTCGTTTGTAAAAAAAAAATTCTTAATCCAGCCAGTGACTCTGCCGTTCGACCCGCGCAATAGAACCGATTTAGTACGAGAGAAATTTGAATTCGAGATAAGGTAGTATGTACTCTTAATAGCGACCACTAGACTTGGGCCAGTGACAATATCGATGTATGTAGTCAGTTAATATTGGTCCAAAACGTCAACGATTAGACAGCAGCGAGGCGTTTATCTCAGAACTTCTTTGACGGACTGATGTGGAAATCATACCTTATAACAATCATGGACAAACAACAAACTAAAGCGTGACCTAAATATTGTATGAAAATTAGTAGTAGCGCCACTGTAGCGCTTTTATAAGCACCTAATTTGAAGGCGCCATCAAAGCCATATTGTTATCTTTAAGTTGATTATTGTGACTGAAATAATGTTATTTTGTTAATTAATCGAACATATTAAAACATTAAAACACATTGTTTTGTTTTATTTATTTATTTACTTACTTAATTGTAAATACAAACACAAAGAATAAAGTATAATTTGAAGAAGAAACTTAATAGGTACATTTGTATTGAAATTATATTACATTTTTTTTTACTTTCACAGAGCTTGTAAAAACTTAAGGCGCAAACAATCAAGCGGAAACTATCCGCTCGGATGTGAAAATTTTAAACACAATGCGGTGATACTTCTCTCAAGAGACAGTTCGAGCAATTTCCAGAAACTGTCATTCCCAATTTCTTAATAAGTACTTGTAATTTTAAACAATAGAAGAGGACTTTTTATTGTTAAAGATAGTTATTGGATGAGTAATTGACAAACTAAAGCACTATTCACCAACTACAGCTTTATCAACATCATTTTTTTGCTATTCATAATGCATAAATTTTCACTAAGTTTAACAACACTTCTTCAAAAACTTTACACGTAATATACATGTTTTTTTTCCAGTAATTTCATATAAAAGTATAATAAAATATTCGCCTTTTTTACGCGAAAACATTTTGAAAAGGCTGTCCGACAACTTCGTTAATTTTTTTTCGAATTGTCATAAAAACCGCGCGTGCGCATTACAAGCGCATAATTTCCGCTAGATTTGTCCTTCGCTACAGATGACTTTGAATGATGGTTAAATGGAATATCTTTTAATACTATTCCTATAATATAAACTTTTCATAGCAACTATACCATAAGTACAATTCACTTTGATGTGGAATTGTTAGCCTTATACCATGGACCCTGGTAATTGCACTCTGGGAAGGACCACACAAATTAACGCGTAACCACTTTTTCGCTTTTATTGCTTCGATACAACGGTTTTTCTGACCGTCTTAATGCAATTCCGTGTCGACAAGTGGTGATTCCCTTCAGGATATTTTTAAACCACGGGACAACTTTTAACAGGTTAAATACCATGACGAAGTCCGTAAGAATCGGCAATCGCAAAGAAACGTCAGCTGTTCCATACAAAAGGTGTACACCAAAATGAGCTTTTAGAATATTAAAAATAGTTCCCTTGAATCTGTACCCGAGTCTCATATACAACTCGCTGTATAAGTGTGTTAAATGCACGCGGTTGCTAATCTGTCACCCATTGTAGAGGCACTGCAAATGACAAAAATTACCAGACAGAAAATGGTGCTAGATATAGGTTTGTTTAAGGGTTGTAAATCATTACGTTATGTGTTTGGCTGTTATACTAGATATTCTATTATGAATAAATTGGAATTATTTTGCATTTGGAGTTAAAGGTATATTTTAATTTAGAATATAATATCATCTCAAACAAATCTCGACTTTAAATAAATAATTAATATTATACGAACGACCTTATGGTTCGCTACGGTGCCAGTATGAACAGGTTTTATCAAACCTAGTTTTGCTACATCCACTCATGGAGCCGTGTGTCAACTTATACCGGAAGTGTACAACCGACATTGATGCCGTGCATACTATCTACATGGTAAAGAAAACTTTTCTTATCTTCGAGCTGAATCTTAAAAACGTATTTGAAAAATAACTAAATCAATTTTAACAAATTTGTCTCCAAAGTGAATTGTAAATAATAAGTACAAATCCACTCCCTTATCTGTGATATTTATATATTAGTGTTTATGCAGTGTTCCAAGTTTTTGTTTTTCGAACTTACGCGTTCCGTATCACAGATAAGTTGGTGGTCCTGTAATTACATTTAACCAACGGCTGCCAAAAGGAGGGTAGCAACGTCTTCCCTTGGTGAGCGCGCTGATAACTGCATTGTCACATTACCACTGCTCGCAACCAACCTCGCCCTAACCAAAACTGGCGCTCCGCCCCTGAATATACCACCTCCTCTAATTTCTTTCACAGCTTCACCGACTATAGCCGATTTGGGAAGTCCCAAATGCTCGCAAACTGCTTTAGCGGCGTCGTTAACATCATTTTGGGACAAAACAAAAGTATCGTTGGCTTCTGGGGCATTTGATGCCCGCTCCCAAGTCTGTTCCCAATCATCAGTGGCAGCTCTAGCTCTGATTTGGTCAGAAACACCCATTTCAAATTCTTCCAGAGGGTAAGAATCTGCATATCCCTCGCCTGGATCTGGTTGTCCAGTTGTCGGATCACAATCCTTGACAACGAACTCCAAAGTCGCTCCAAAAGTTCCCAAACTATCGAAGAACGCGCAAGGATATTCCACTATGATGAAAACACTTCCAGGTTTGTCGTAATGAAGTTTGGGACAGGGAATTACGGACTTGATCTCGTATTCAGATGGCGTTTCAAGTTTAACTTCAACTTGCTCCAATAATTGGTCACTGAGAGTGTTGACGCATTCAAATTGAAGAATAACATGTCTAGCATAGATGTGTTTCAACAATCTGACGCGGTATTCAGTTTCTGCTTCGGTCAAATCTATCGGTTGCGTTGTCTTGAACAATGGCCCTAGACGTTCTATGCCAGGGATCTTAGTCAGTTGCTCAGAATAGATTTCTTCCAAGGACATTTGCACTGGTCTCTTAACTTCGATCTCGACAACTGGTTCCTTGCTTTCCTTAGGCTCTTCTTCGGCTGGTACACTTAGAATATCGAAAGTTTCATCAGGACGTGTCGTCAAATGATCTCTCAGCGCCTTCTCGAGAAGGACAGCGTTTGGTTTCGGGACATTTACGATGAAGTCGTTTATCAATTGCTGATCTCCAGTGTCCAAAATGGCGCTGTAGTAAATAGCTCGGTCGCGAACTTCATCTTCGTCATCCAACTGACATCTGGCTAGGAGAACTCTTATATTTGGTAAGAGTTCAGCTCTTTGTGCCCCAAATTGAGCGACAGCAGACACAGCCGCAGCTCTTACAGGCCCTGACTCCAAAATCACTCTATTATAAATGAATCTTATATAACGCGATGGTTGACGCGATTTCGGCCCTTCTCTTCCCAGCAAATGCAAGATCCTGACAGCCAACGCCGTGTGCTCACAGTCTTCGATAAATTCGCACAGATGAGCTAAACCGGTTTC
The DNA here is from genome assembly GCF_003589595.1 of Hyposmocoma kahamanoa. NCBI lineage: Eukaryota > Metazoa > Arthropoda > Insecta > Lepidoptera > Cosmopterigidae > Hyposmocoma > Hyposmocoma kahamanoa. The sequence continues at coordinate 5,603,763 of NW_020653855.1, forward strand.
CTTGGCATCCGGATTTTCTTCGACCAATGCAATTATGGCATCAGCAATAGCTGCTTTATACTCTAAACCTCCTTCATCGCGTAACATACCGGCCAAAAACGCGGCAAGAGATTGGTGTTTTCTCGGAAATTTCGTACACAGACGTCTGATCGCCCTTACAACGACAATCTTGAATTCATCCGAAATTTCAGACACGAAACTTGAAATCTGCTTCATAAGTCTATCTACCGAGCTTTCAGCACCAGTTGCTAACAGAGTTGTTACTGCTAAAGTTGCAACAGAGCGATTTGTATCTGAAATCAAATTTTCCAAATCTACAGCACAGGCTGCAACCGCTGTAGGATGTTTTGCAGTCAATCTAGCAAGCGTTCTTGCTCCAGCCAGCCTTAAAGCCGCTTTGGAAGATCCACAGAATAGTTGCAAGACAGAAACAGCAGGGGCCAAGTCTCTGGCCGTTTTCCTCAAATTAACAATGGCATGAGCAGCTTCGTAGATTACCATTTCGGATTTGTGGCGAAGGCAGCATTCGATAAATTCGATGTATGGTTGGGAACCTTCAGAATCATCGTCTTCGACTAATTGGGCGGCCAGGCGAATAAGATAGCATAGGGCGTAAGGTGATTTCAACGAAAACCTTGACAGACGTGTTACAAGTTTTACAGTGGACAGTTTATCATTCTTTCTTGAGCCCGCAACGACGCCAAGAGCATGGTACGACACCATTGCATTGTCCGATGTAATAGCTTCCTGTAAAGATTTAAACATTTATAATCAGTACAGAAATAGAAAATAAACCAACCCTAGTCTCTTAAATACGAATTAATGTACTAAATAACAAATTTCACTTTCACATAGCTAACTTTACCTGCGCCTCATTTGCCCACCGGCGCACCAAGTCCGGAGCATTCGAAGAGAGATGCAAAGCAGACACAAGGGCAGCAGAACTGACTGCTGGGTTTTTGTCAACAATGGCCTGCTTCATGTAGCGTTCTATAGCTTGCAACATCGTGCTGTCGGTTATGCTGCAAAGAGCGCGAATAGCGGCTGCGCGGTAGAGGTCTTCTTTACCTGTAAAACATGGTATTTTAATGAGAGATAGTTTAATATTATCAACAAGGACACCCAATAGCATACCAGAAAGACGATATGAGATGACAGATTAGACGTAGATACACCGAATCACTGGTTTATTAAAACCTTTGATGACTTAATGCAAAAACCTATATTATGTACCTCCTCTGTCATAAAAAGCAGTTCCTACTATTATGCACAGGCCTCCAATCCTCCAATGAGGACAATGGACCAATGTTTTGCTTAACTATCAAATAAAATTATAACTAATTGTCCATTGAAACAGATAAACTAAGATTGAATTTAATAAGGTTTTAATTTAATTTAAAATAGGATATAATTGGGTGTTGGTAGTAGAATCCCTGAATTTTGATATTTCAAACTATTTCATGAATATTGTTATAAATACAAATTTCGTTATTGCAAGCATTGATTAACTGCATATACAAGATTTTTTTTACTCTTATCATTATATACATATCCCAATAAGTTAAAAAAATAGTTTTAAAGTTTTATCATCTCCAACTAGTATGTTTTTGTTTTTTCAATTCGAGCACAATTGTAGATGTAAATAGTAGTTTTAAAATCAAATTTGTTTTCTGACAGATATAGCGGCCATAATTAATGTAGTTTAAAGACATTGTTTCATTGTCTGTGAACTAAGATGATAGGTTATATTATAACATTTATGACTAAGTCTATACCAGCTCAAAGTAGTAGCCCAATTACGAAGTCACCACTCTCTATTGCCAGCTGTCATTCTTTATACCTGAAAACTGCCGCCATTACTTTGCGTATTTTTCGCCATAAATACACACAAAGGCAAATAGTAGGGGTTGATATAAATAAATCATTTCAAGCCGCTATACATGCACTATCGTCACTCACCCAAACTTCGAGAATTGTAGAGAACTGTGTATTATACTGAATACTCTCAGCGAAAGGAATAATGTGATCCAGCATTAGGTTCCAGGTCACTCGGACGTCAAGGGTAATGAGGCAGCAGATAAACTGGCAAAGGCTAGTAGTAGGGAGGCCTACCACCAGCCTTCTTCATTCATTCACTTCATTGGTCCTGAGCCCTTTATAGGGATAGCACACGACCTGGCAAAGCTCACTCTGCTGAAGGAGAGCACACACGTCTCGAGACGTGTGGGCTGCAGACTAAAGGTCTTGAGCATTCAAAAGCCCTGATAGCTGCCTTAAGTGCAAAACACTGTAGGGAAGCTCTTCGTTTGACAGGAATGGCATCAGAATGCTGACTAGAGCCTTAACAGGGCATTGTGGCTTGAACAAGCACATGTCAAATATTGGGCAGAGAGAAAACAGAGAGTTTCTGCCACGAGGCGGATGAAACTCCTGTGCATTTCCTCACCCAGTGCTGTCCTCTAATGGGCGTATGAAGTTCTATTCTGGGTAGGCACAGGCCACATAAAAACTGTTGGAGCCAGGAAAGACCTTCAGTTTTTAATGCTGTTGGCCTTGACTCCGAACTGTAATTAGTGGTGATCACAATAGATCAGTCAATGGTCACAGTGATGAGCACAGGCCCCGAGGGAAGCTACCGTAATATCCAAAAATATTAGGTAGCTTTGATGAATGTGTAAAACTTTTTCAAATGCTGAATGTAGACCTAAAAATCATAAATAAGTAGTTTTATGTATTTCATATAAGATAACTGATAAAACTTGGCCAGTTTTCAGGCCACTTAACTGGCCATTGCATCATAATTAATAAATTAAATCCAAATATTTTACAAGTTCTATTGCCAAGATATGTGTAACTATAATATGATGCCTAACTCTCGAAGGGACAGATAGAAATTACGGGCCTCTACTTGCTACATTCCTGATATATATCTTTCACTTAAATTTCATCACCAAGATAATATTAAAAATATAGTACTAAAACACATTCCAACTCACCAGTCATATCTTTAGTAAGCGAAGAAGTAACAATTATGACGTCTTGGGCCAATGTACTGAGTTCCTTGATGCACAGGTACACCATCCTGCGTAACATTACATCTTTGGATTGAAACAGCTTTGTGGTCGCGAAAAACGCGTCCGTAGCCTCTTGTGTGGTCAATTTCTCCCCTTGGTTGATTAAATAGAGAATTTTCGTCAAAATATGCGTGCATTTTCTCGGGTTAACCGGAGTTTCGTTGAAGTACCGCGACTCTTGTAAAACAATAGTTTTGTCCAAGTTCTGGAATGGATTCCCGCCGCTATCCTCTTCTTCCTTCTTGTCACGCTTAAAGGAGCTCATTTTGAGCTTCTTTTTGTTGAGAATTATGAAATTATTTGGGGCCGACGAATACACTTTACACGTCAGCTGTCAAACTTTTAGTTTTAAAATGTGGCTAAAACAGTGTTGCCAGGGTACTTGAGTTGAAAACTATGTTTCGTTACCATTGACTTACAAATATGGACGTCGGGTCCGCGCTAAAAAGTGTCCGCACTTGTAAGGCGCTAAAATCGTATACAGAGCGATAAACTCCGCTTTAGTCTTCATTTGTTCTACTGACAGCGCGATACTGCGATGACATTACAATTTAAATTTCGAATAGGTTGACTTGGGACATTTTTTTCGTGGTTTTTGTATTAGACCCGTCGTCCATTTATTTGTAAGTCAATGTTCGTTACCATATTTTTGTTACAAAAGCTACATTTTCGTTTTTTCAATCGAAAATTCTACGCGTAAACAATTTGTATTTGTATAACACATAAATCTTAAAAAACAAAAATGTAAGTAAAGTAGAGTTCTAAACAAGTAATTGACTGATTTCACTTTATTTGCACCATCACCGAGTTACTATAATGTTTAGTTTGGGTACGTTATTAAACTATTCAGGATTTACAATAACAAATATACTTGAATCTAAAAAAAAATCTTATCGTTGTCAAAAGTTATGAAAATTGCAATAAATACAAAAGTTACATAAAATTTTGTAGCGTCATGATCAAAAATTGCATGAAATGTAATAAATGTAATCATCTGGCAACACTGCTACAGATCGTTCGTAAAATCCACCGACTAGTGGTAAAATTCACCAAAAATAATGTACATTACATACTCTATGGTAAAATTACAATCACTGCCTAGTGAACACAATATACTCACTCAATGTAAGTGTAAGGGTAATAATGTTCTGTGTCAGGGGGTCTACTCTCGATCTCCGTCTGACATCCGTCCGAAACAATTACTACCAAATAAGCAATACTTGATCAAATGAAAAGACGCCTGGTGCGAATGAGCTTCATACTGGATACTTGTCTTTCAATTTTGTCGAATATTACTTATTTGACAGTAATTGTTTCGGACGGATGTCGGACCGAGATTGAGAGTAGCCCCCTGCACAGACATATATCTAGATCTATGTGTCAGTGCCACTCATCGGTATGTAGAATGGCTCATTTTGAACCATAGTTTGTGTTTTGAACTAATTGTTGTAATGTTTTCTTTCAACGAATTAAGTGAAAATTGTTCGAATAACGGTTATGATAGAAATTTTCAATTTTGGTTTTTATTGACTTTACGAGTAAAAAGTGCACGTGATGTCAATTTCTGAAGACATTACAATAATTACATAGCTACAATTTTATGTGTAAACCTTAGTATAATAACGCATAGAATGATAGTTTCATATCAAACGAACTGTCACAAGTGAGGCAAAAACCAAATTCATGTAGGCGTAAGCAACTTGTAACTACGCTCGTCGGCACGCACACAAATATACAAATAATGATGCCATGGAATAACATTTCCCTCAAAAGTGGGGAAATTGTATCTTGCTTAACTCATCATTAAGTTAAAGGTGCCTACAGATTTGCCCGACATTGTCGATCAGGTGCCTACAGATGTGCTCGGTTTTGTCGATGAAAAACGAATATAGCACTTATTTGTAAATCCAAGATGGCGGACACGATTTTTCAAAATATGCTATATGGGTATCCTTTTCGAGGTATTTGGGGATGCTCATTAGTAATGAGTCATTACGAATATGGCACTCATTTCTAAATCCAAGATGGCGGACACGAGTTTTGAAATAAATGCAATATGGGTATCATTTTCGAGGTACTTGGGGATGCTCATGACGAATATGGCACTCATTTCTACATCCAAGATGGCGGGCACGATTTTTCAAATAAATGCAATATGGGTATCATTTTCGAGGTACTTGGGGGTGCTCATTACGAATGTGGCACTCATTTCTAAATCCAAGATGGCGGGCACGATTTTTTCAAAAAAATGCTATGTGGGTATCATTTTCGAGGTATTTGGGGATGCTCAATGTGAATATGGCACTATTTGTAAATCCAAGATGGCGGGCACGATTTTTCAAATAATGGCAAGTTGGGTATCGTTTTCGAGGTATTTGGGGGTGCTCATTACGAATATTGCTTTTGTTTGAACTGTCGTGTTTGCCATCTTGGATTTAGAAATGAGTGCCATATTTGTATTGAACATTCCCAAACATCTCGAAAACGATACCCAACTTGCCATTATTCGAAAAATCGCGCCCGCAACTTGGATTTAGAAATAAGTGCCATATTCGAAACCTAAAACCGAAAATGCCATAAGCAAACATTAAAGAAAATAACTGTTAAAATAGATTAAAAAATCGCTTAAGAATGCTCCCCTTTTAAGAAAATAAAATATTTTAATATAAAATATTTCGCTTGAGTTACGAAAAGAAAGACATATTAAGCTATCAAAGTTGTACTGGTGGTGCCAACACTATAGTAGAAACAAATATATAAGTACTGTAAATTTGTTGCAATATGTGCTCCAATTCAAATAAAATTAAAATAAATAATTATTCAATAAAGCATGAACGCAGAGCCGTTAAAAGTATTATAAAATAATTAAGTGTCCCAATCACTTACAGGAGTTAACGAAAACATTTAATGTTTATTAAAGTAAATATTAGTTCAAGATGCGCAAATAAATCTAAATTACAGGCACCACTAAAATTTACGTAATATAATTATTTTGATACAGAATAGCAAAATGGGGAGAAAAAAAATTCGTTACTTTGCAACACTTTCGTATCTTGTTGCCGCGAAATTATTTTTCTGTTTTAGTGAATATTTACATAAAAATATGAGTTGAAACGCATTACTTACTTGTGGAATGCGAGGTTAGTGTCTATTTTATGTTTGTCTGTTGTATTTTTACACCCATTTACCGCACATTTCGTCATTTTTAGCAAAAAATTTTGGAGCTGTTCGCGGTGCAATATGACCTTGAGCACTAACAGCCCGCGCGCTCTTGGGACGCGTTTGGAACCCTCTAACTTGCCTCACTTAGCGTGTGCGGGCTAGGTTTCTATGCGTTATTATTCTAAGGTGTAAACAATAATTTCATCTTAAGGTAGTTTTTAAGGCTATTAGTAAATACAATTTCTCAGTCACGAATTTTTAGAAAACTTAACAATTTATTCCTAGACGAATAAAAAATCAACTAACAGCCTAAAATAATGGCGAAATCAAAAACAAACACAAAAATGTCACATTGCATGCTAACTACGTAGTCACAATACTTCCATACCAAATTTCAATTAATTTAGTAGAACAGTTTTCAAATTAGAGTGGTTTTGGTGACTAGAGCAGAAAATTTCAAAAAAGTACATGAAAAATCATAACTTCTAAACTATTAATTTTCGCGGAACTAATGTTTATTTTAAATGAGTTACGATGCAGGAGTATGTGGAGTATCGAGAAGGTATCGAGCTAATTTTTTTTATATGATAGATAACAACATTCCTAACAACTTTTACTCTTGTATAATTTCTTGAAAAGTTGATAGTTTCGGAAAAAAAAAATTAATTTTTTTTGTATGGAGAAATATACATTTTATTTTTTATCTCAAAATATACGAATATGTAATGTGCGTGGGATACTTACAGTATAGTTCGAATCAAAATAATCCGTCCTCATGTACTTGTGGCTTTGTAAGTAAAGGTGCGGCAAAAAAAAATTATTACAAAGTGACTGATTCTTTAGATAAATGTTGACATGAAATTAGTGCTTAATGTATATGTATACATGTACAATGTAATAATAATGTATAAATATTTAATAGTTTGACATAGAAGGTTATTATTCTGTTGTTATTAATTAATTAAGTGATTATTATTATTATTATTCCTTGTACACGTCCGATGACAATGCTATAATTAAACTAAATTTAAGCAACATTTTGCATGCCTAGTCAAGTAAAACATGTGTTCTGTAATAATTGCTCCATCTTTCACACCATGTTTTAAGCAAATAAAATTTCATTTCATTTCAAAATTGCTAACTCTTTTATGTACTTTTTTAACAATATATATATATTGTTAAAATTGTCAATATATATATATATATATACGTAATCTAGAGAGCGTTATAACAATAACATGACAGTTAAGTAGAAACTAGTATATTGAGTTAAAAAATAAATAACAAATCTAAAATTTTGACACCTTTTTATTCCTAAAGCCGCAAGTACCTGCAGATGGATTTTTTTTGATAGACAATGATTGGACCTATATTGTAAATAAACCACACACATTACATTTCCCTACACTTCGAGATAAAAAATAAAATGTTTATGCGATGTACTCTACTTGAAAAAAAGTTTTGGACCGCTGAAAATGGGCCACCTGCATATACTCGATGGTGACACTATGTGGTGAAGAAAAAAAAACATCATTTTGAAGCTATTAAGAACTAAAACACGTACTAACTTCAGACAAATAAACGGGCAACTGAGTTATCGATATCTTAGAACAACTTCCTGTTGTTAGAACGGAAATAACGTTATTATATCGTGTCTGTATTTGTTACGATTCGCTTGAAATAATACAAAATCTCCACTAGAACAAATTTAATGTTTATTTATTTAACATGTCGACTAATACATTTTTATATTTATTAGCAATCACATAGTTTTGTTAATTAAATAACAATTTACATTTACAGAACCGATAAATAGTATAAGCGGGCGCGGGCACGGCAATACCAATTTTTTATAGTTAGTATGGAATTACAGTGGTGTGAGCCAAGTGGGAGGAAGAATGCTTCTCAATTGACGGGTCCACGGCCGAAATTCCTGTTTTGTGAATGTTTAAATATATCTCATCTCATCATATATCAAACCTGTTTATCAAAGACGGTTCACAAACCTGGATATCGATTAAAGCCCCCTTCAGCCAGTACTGTGCCAGTGTGTTAGACTATAACGCTACATAATATCTAGGGCCCTGCCTCAAGGGAAGGCGTAGCCTTTAGTCAGTGAGCCGCTTATTACACTACTCTGCCAACCAGCAGCTTGATTTTGATTGCCTGTCCTGATCGGAAACTGCGTTTTTTCTAATCGGAACAATAGTTGATTTAACCCACAAATAGAAAGATATAGTATGAATCAGGTTCATCTTCTCGCTCAGAAACCCATTTGATTTCGAGAGTACCCAATCGGATCGATACCGAATTGAATAAATATCAGGATGCTGGTCGTAATTTAATAGTTTTGTTCATTCTGAACGTGAGCGTCGTACGTGTTATTAATATTATCATAGAGCCATCGAAGCTTTTCTTTATTGTTTCTCATAGAATTTTTTTAAATTTCAAATAAAACTATAAGCCCTACGGCCCGTGTGTACACCCTTCTTCGTATAGTTTTTGTGATCTTTGTTCCAAATAGAAGACATGTCTTTGTACATGTCTAGTAAGGCATAACAAAACTTCTTTTTCTTTACTGCACGACATGGCAACAGCAAGACAAAATGGTTGAGCGAACAGGGGGTCTACTCTCGATCTCCGTCCGAAACAATTACTGCCAAAGAAGCAATGCTTGACCAAATGAAAAGACGCGTGATGCGAATGATGCTTCGTACTGGATACTTGTCTTTTAATTTTGTCGAATATTACTTATTTGACAGTAATTCTTTCGGACGGAAGTCGGACGGCGATCGAGGGTAGACCGATATATATAGACTGATAATTCTAAAAAGAGATTTAGTTTTTAACCGACTTCAGAAAAAGGAGGAGGTTTTCAATTTGACTGTATGTTTTTTTGTTGTCGTATGTATGTTACGCGATAACTCCTGTATTTGTGAACCGATTTTCATGATTATTTTTTTGTTGGAAAGAGGGTACCTCCATAGTGGTCCCATTTCGTTTTGAAGAAAATCATCCACCTCTAAGTGGGGCTAATCACGATTGAACACACATTTTTATAAATAGCGCCTAAATTTTACTTAAGGAGCAATTATTTTAATGGTTGATTTTGCTATTCTCCAATTCAAGAATTTTCTCTCTCAGTATAGTTTGAGTAGTGAGAACCGATTTTTATTATCTCCTGTATAGTGGCGAACTAGGGGATATTTCAATAAAACTTTGCAAATAGATGTAATTCCACGTACTTTTGAGGTTGGTTTTTTTAGTACTCTGTACTGAGATTATAAGTTTTAAACTTTAATAAAATTATAATTTACTACTGTGTTGCAGTTTTTATCTTCTACTAAAAATCTTACTAAAATCGTGAAATTGCTACGATATGCGACACCGGCCCACTCGGCTTTATACCGAACATTTAAATTCACCAACTGTTGGTTAGCTTAATACTTAAGAGCGCTTCCTCACCTCGAACATTCGCCTGTAATATAACATTCAAGATTCGATTCGGCTGCGATTCCACCAGAGATGTGCTAGGTAGCAAGGTGTGCGTGCGAGTGTCCGCGAGTGCCTTCTAACATAAGTAAGACTTGAAAACATTTCCATTATATCTGGTGGAGTCGCAGCTTTACAATCTGAAGAGATTGTTACATTACAGGCGAATGCTCCCGAGACTACCAAATGTTACAAATGTTGTGTAACGAATGCTCGGTTCTCCTCGCTCACCGCTGCTCGCTTTTGTTATTTTGTACTGGTACATTACAAGCGTATGCTCGCGGTGAAAGAGCGCACTAACATGTAACTTCATCTTCAACTATAGCTTGGCTATGTACCTAACATTTAAATTCACTTTCAACCACATTTCAGCAGCTTGATTTTGATTGCCTCTCCCTACTGGAAACTGCGTCTTCTCCGAGTCGAGGCGTATAATATTGCGGATGGGCTACCCGATCGGATGGATTCTGGTTTGAATTAAAATCAGGGCCAAGCTTTGTACATATAATATTTAGGTTCAATTTGCATTGCGGTGGATCGGAAGCGTCAATTTCGCATCGCTGCGAGAGAAGGCACGCGCGGCCGCTGGAATGATCGAGCATTCGCGGCTATAGTATTTCGTCGACGTTTGACGTCACACTCACTGCGCCTGCCTTCATGCCACTTCCCAGCGATTCGCCAGATTGACAGTCGCGTGACGTGACTTTTGTTCGTACCTAGTTTGTACGTTACATAATTGACCATATGCCCCGTAGCCACCCCCGTAGCATGGCTGCGCATGATACGCGACCCGCGCGCGGTAAAATTGAAATAAGCGCGCCCTATTTCATATTCAATATATTCAATTTTATCGCGCGCGTCGAGACTATCATGCGTAGCCATGCTACGGGGGATGGTTCATTACGCTATATACAATATCGTTACAAAAGTTCGCTTCCACTCCATTTCGACGTAATATAAATTGAGTCTAAGGGTCGTATTCTAGAACTCTACTCAACGCTCAAGTTAGGATTTGAGTATGGTTTAAAGCACTTGATATCATACTCAAGTCCCTGCCATTAGGGTCGTATTTCCAGTGCTTGTGTTGCCAGTGCAATCCTGACTTGAGCATTGAATAGAGTTCTAGAATACGACCCTAAGACTCGTATTCCAGAACTCTACTCAATGCTCATGTCAGGATATGAGTATGGTTTAAAGCACTCGAAATCATGCCCAAGTCTCTGCCATTAGGGTCGTTTTTCCAGTGCTTGTGTTTCAATTGCAATCCTGACTTGAGCATTGAGTAGAGTTCTAGAATACGACCCTTAGACTCGTATTCCAGAACTCTACTCAATGCTCAAGTCAGGCCTTAATATCCAACATTTAAATTCGACTCTATCACTCTAACCATCCAAGTGTGAAGCTAAGTAAGAAAGTGCTGCTCTACTTTGCTATGTTTTACAGTCTGAGATATCAAAACATTAAATTAAATCTCTCTGCGTAAGGTTGAAGCCGCTTGATTCCTTGGTCCAGAAGGTACAAAATCTTAGAGCAGATCTCTCAGAATTAAAGGACACAGCAAAAGCTACTGCGAAAACTATGGAACAAAAATGTTACTCATCCTACCTATCCAAGGTTCAATCGTCTATAGTTAAAAATCCTAAGTTTTTCTGGGCTTATGTCAAGAGTAAGTACAAATCTTCGTCCGTTTCTAATAACATGAAATATAACAATACCACCACGGCAATTAGTAATCTTTTTGCCACTTATTTCCAGACAAATTTTTCCACTACGAGCATCAGTCCTCAGTCAAGGGGGAGTGGCTCTGTGTATGTGCCGGATGAACTTGTGGATTGTTCTGGTTGTAGTATATCCTCTATCGAAGTTTGTTCGTCTGATGTTACTGAAACTTCTCGACTTATCCAAAGGTGAAGGACCCGATTCTGTGCCGGCTGTGCTTCTTGTAAACTGTGCTGAATCATTGGTAGTTCCTATCTGTATCCTATTCAAGCGGTCTATTAGAAAAGGGCTCGTGCATAGGATATGGAAGTCAGCATTCATTACTCCAGTACACAAAACAGGGGAGAAGCATAATATTGAGAATTATAGACCCATATCAAAATTATGTCTAATTGCTAAAATTTTTGAAAATTAGGATATAAGCAAGTGTACGCTGCTTTTGGTAAATGTCAGCATGGTTTTCTTGGCAACCGTTCCACGACGTCAAATTTAGTTGCGGCTGCTGATGTTGTTTCGACTGGTATGGAGGACGGAGCTCAGGTGGACGTTCTATATACTGATTACAGTAAATGTTTTGATCGCATTGACCACACAATATTACTTGATAAATTATCGAGGGCTGCTGTCCACGGTAATCTATATAGATGGTTCTCGTCCTATATTGATAGGCGCAGTCAAGCAGTGGTTCTTTCCGGTTTTAAATCTACTTGGAATTTTGTTACCTCGGGCGTGCCACAAGGGTCTCTGTTGGGCCCATTAAGTGTTTCGTAATATCTTACTCACGTAAAAAAACTCATTATCGTTGGAGGTTATAGTCTTCTAGGGAGTTGTATGAATAGAGTGGACAGTGTCAGGGATCTAGGCGTGTATTTTGATTCCCACTTGCTCTTCGATAAACATGTTGAGAGTATAGTCGCTAAAGCATATAGAGCCATGGCGTTCTTGATGCGGACGTGCATTGATTTTACCGACATAAAACCTATTAAAATATTGTACTGTTCTCTTGTACGCAGTGTTCGGAGATACGAAGTTTACAAATCACGTATTGAAGCCATACAAATAAAGTTTTTAGGGTATTTAAATTATAAGACAGAACAGCGAATGGCAGGCTATGTGGACAGTACAATCAATCATCTATTGACATAGATCTGTTCAGTACTAGTGTAGGCTTGATTCGACGAATGTTTACTAAGAAATGCTTTACGTAGTTACCTATCTCTCATTATTTTGTTTCCTGTCTTTAAGATGTGCGTGTTGTTGGTTGGGCTATATAAGGTTCAATATTTCCATTTATATTATATTTTTTATATATTATAATATTTCTGTTTTACTTTTCCTTTTTTCCCTGCATTAGCAATTGTATCTGTTCTCAATGAGTAAAATAATATAATGTTGTTTACATTCCAATAATAATGTTTTAGTTTCTAAGCTAAAAACTTAATAACTTATTTATTGTGCTACTTATGGACATTTGTAATTAGCATTATCAGCTGTTACTCAACATTTATTTATTGTTAAAAATTTGCTGTAAATCTTCCTAAAAATAAATAAATAAGTAAAATTACCGAAAAACAACATTTAAAGTTGTGCCGACGTTTCAAAATTAAAACTTGTTAACGCGGCGGGTCCGTTTCGATTTGACATCCTCTCCAATGGACGCTGAAAAAAAGATCCTAATCAGGGAATAACTTATATTATACCTATAGATTTTTTTATTTATTTAGAACTTTATATAAATATTTTATATAATGACACTTCTAACGTTTTCTAAATTATATTTGCAAATCTGACGGGGCTGCTTCAGACTATTTAATAAATTTCAAACAGGTTTCAGCAGATAATGAAGGTCTCGTATCAACACCGCATTTTGTTCGTATAGAACTTATTCTAATAACAAATTATATGCATATACGACTACTTGGCATAACTAGCAATTTGGACAATTTTTATTAAAAAAAAAAACAATGTGCCAGGGGAATGTTTCCGGTTATTTGGCAAAATCCATATAATACAAAAAATGGCGGTTAGCTTTAAAAGAAATTCTCTAAACACTAAGTAAATGACGTAAGGCACAAAAATGTTGACTATTTCTATCACGTGTGATGCAACAGCGTGTTAAAAGTCAAGCCAATTTAATAAAATCTAAAAGGATTATTCTAAAATGAAACTACAAATTTACAATATGGCGTTTTATTTTTGCACTTTTTCAAACAAAAAAAATAACAAATATAAATTTTGTCTAAAAAATAAACAACATTTGTTAGCACTACTAACGAGTTTCTAAGTTGATTTAAACAAGTAACCAATAGTGGACTGTAATAAAGCTTTTCAATAAGTTGTTTCTACACTAGAGGCCTATCTCAAAAATATACTTGTTCATCACGTAGATGGTTAAAAATAATGAGACATACCGAATCAACCTGATTATTATAACCAATTAACCAGAGATGGATAGTGGTTTAAAACCTAAGCAACCTGCCCGGGGTTTAACCAATTTTTGCCCAAAATCATGGGGAAAACGGCGAAAACGAAATTTGGTATAATACTATACTTATTACAAGTGGACTTGGAAACACTTACTATAGTTGTCACCAAATAAGAGGCCAAATTTGATAGCCAAAGAAGGCGATAGTATGTAACTTTGAATGTGATCAAGGAAACAATAAACAAACAATTATGTACCCGACTAAAAATCCTTTTATTGGATATCGAATTGTAGTGACGATGAGTTTCTTTTGAAACAATTTTAATTTTATTTTATTCGACAAGCAGTAGTTATACTACTTTATTTTATATTCATTATTATTATTATAATTTTATTACTGACGATCATAGTTATCCCTTGACATTGTATTTCCAATTGCAATATTGTGACATTGATAACATGAAATAAACGATTATATTCTATTCTATTGGCATAAATGAGTTTAAAACAATACATAAATTTTATTGAAACATTATATAATATGACAAAACATATTTGAAGTTGTTTTGGCGCGAATTCCAAAATAAAATGCAATTTTGGGTTACTCCGAAACGTCCTGAAAAACAGTTACGTCCTCAATTTTTTCTTAAATAAAGTGATGTAAGCAATTAATCGCCGAATTTCACCGAGTCATTTTGATTTCTCGGAAAAAATATTTGTAGTTGTTTTATTGACGAACATATTTAATTACACTAAATTCTCGTAATAAACCATTTATGGATATTATAAAATCAAAATTAAAAGAATTGGACACAATTCATCGGAATGTGGGACTATTTTACAAAAGTAAGAGGAATTGCTACAGAATTGCAAGGAATTCTGTAAATGAATTGCTTTTAACTGAATTGCACCATTTGGCCTTTTAGGCCCCCTGAACAACAATGAACCGAAAAATAATCTAAACAATTGCAAACTCTTAAAATTTTGAGTCGATTTCTCGTGAAAATCGTATAATATGATTACCGATGATATGATTAGTCCACATCCCTATTCGCGTCACGATGACAAGTGTCAAATTTGGCCTCTTAATTCTTAGACTATGGAAACCAAAGGACATGTTATATTGACATATATAAATCAGACGTTATATGTATATGATGCATTTAGATGTTGAAAATATAAACATTTTATTGTCTTTGTTTACTACTGCGTGCCGTTGTAAGCCAAAAGAGATAGCACTAAATTGATTTATGTCAAACACGGGAATCGAAAATACGTAATGTCCTCTTAAATGCCAAATGTCCTCATTTTACCATTTTTGGAGCACCCTTTGATAACCGCTTCCGGTTGTCAAAGGGAAGTACATCAAATGTCAAAACCAATATTTGGCCAAATGTTTTATTGAATTATTCGCATGAATTGTAATGAAATGGACAAAAATATTGACAGTGAGAACAATTAAGTATTGATTAAAATGCCTCGCTGCAGCCTTAAGGGGTGCGGCAGTAGAAAATCTGAAATCGACCGAATGCTACATTACACCGGCATGTGTTATTTTTTTCTGCCTATAAATCATATAATAGCCCAAATATCTAATGTAATTAGACTCATTTAAGCCGTTTATTCACGTCTTGCCGAATTTTCTTTGGTTACTTTGGATTGCCTGTTTGTTAGTATATTTTGATGATTGTTGATAACGATTATTTTAATATAGTGTTATTCTTTTAAGCAGACATATTATCGATATTCTGTTGTTAAAACAATTCACTACGTTTTTATTATTACATTATTATTATTATTTTTGAAGTGAAAAACGAGAGAAAGAATGGTTGGAAATTATAGGACTGCCGAACATAAACATTGGATCAAATATCATCTTTATTTGTTCGCTCCATTTTGAAGTCAAATTTTAATAGAACTTTGAATGTAACAAGATTACATTATAATGCAATTCCATCGTTACATTTATTGGTAAATAACTTTATATTTAATTTTGATTAAAATGGCTCATTACTTGCCTAGTAACAATAGCCTAGTATTAATCATACTTTCATTACAGTAAACTATACAAATTTGCAAACATAAAAAACAGTTTCAACATTCAAGCCATACATTTGCATGTCGATATCGACTTGTCTATGATTATGGTACAACACTAAATCCGCCATTTGTGCTGGACATTTTTGGTTTAGGGACGTTTATTCCGTAGATAGGGCAGCTCCTTTCCTATATTTTTTCCATCCTCTAAGTCTTAATTGGTGACGACTATACTAAATGTAATTTTCGATTTTTATGACAACCGATTCAAGTGTAAAAACGACTTTTCCATTTCAATGCGATTTTCAAGCGAATCGATCCAATAGAAAGGCTAAATATAGTTAGCAAGCAATAAATAATTAAAAACAAATATAGTAGAGGTAGAGCTCCTTGTGAAAGTGTTCGTCCAGGGAAGTACTGCCACCTTACCTATTTCTGTCGCCAAAGGGTTAAGGGTACTGGTGAAATTACAGGCACATGGGACTTGTCAACTTATGTTTCAGGGTGTCGGGCGCAGTGGCAGTGCCCCTCAGTTCTTTGTGATTTAAAGCTCTGAGTGACACCGCAACTGTTAGGGACAGGCGTGACGCGTATCACCGTATACGACGTGAAAAGTATTATAAATATATATACTGTAATAATATCATAACCTTTGAATAATACTTGATTTACAAATATTCAGTTAAAATTAGTTTTTGCCCATGATTTCGGGCGTTAATGAGTTTTAACCCGATTAAAACATGGCGTTAACAAAAGCACCGGGTTAAAACCCGGGCACTTGCCCGTCTCTGAGCATCTGAATACAGCAGTGCAATACATATTAAATAATACAATACTGTGATACAAGGGGTTTTCACGTCTCTCGTTACAACTGTACTCAGCTGTGTGAAGTTTAAAGACACAATATAGGGTGTTTGGTAAAATGATAATGAAAACTCGTAAAATGACAGATCTAAAATATAAAATAAAATATAATAAATACTTACAAATTCTATGATTTTGGTTTTTCTACGCGTACAATACTATATTTGACTGTTAGTAAAATAATTTAAAAAAAAACAGCTACTGTATTCGAAAAGCGACAAGTTTGTATTGAACCCTGACATATTAATATCAACGTTCGCTTTTGACACCAAAGTTCTGGATGACCAAAGAAACTAGTCATTTTTGACGAGAGTTCAAATCGAACTTGACAGCTTTTAAATTGTAATACGTATTGTGTATTTCTATTTACGTGTATCCTATGTTACCTATGATAGCATCAACCACATCGGTTGAAGAAGCTGTGCCCCCAATATCTGGTGTATGGATCCTGCAAAAAAAACCAAAAATATGTATTATATTTATTATTTATTATATTAATATTTATTAAAAATATTTATATATTCTTTATTGTACAAAGAAAAGACACATAAAACACACGTTACAATGGACATATACATAGGTGAGCTTATCTCTATAAGAGATCTCTTCCAGCCAACCCTAGCCGTGGTGCAAAAATGAAGTCGTGGTGTAAAAATCGGTTCTCACTACTCAAAGTATATTGAGAGGAAAAACGCCTTGAATTGGAGAAATAGCAAAATTAACCATTAAAATAATTGCTCCTAAATTAAATTTAGGCGCTATTTATAAAAATGAATCCTCATGCGTGAACAGCCACCCTTAGATGTGGATGATTTTCTTCAAAATGAAATGGGACCACTATGGAAGTACCCCCTTTTCAACAAAAAAAAGAATCATGAAAATCGGTTCACAAATACCGGAGTTGTCGCGTTACATACATACAAAAAAAAGAAAAAAGAACATACAGTCGCATTGAGAACCTCCTCCTTTTTTGAAGTCGGCTAATAAATACATACATAAGCAGAATATGTATTATAATAACAAATTACTTGTTTATTATTATATATATGTTACCGATTAGCTATCTAACGCGTTCGACAGAAGGCGCTCTTTTAATTTGTGTTTGAAAGATGCTCCCGATGGACTGTCACGAATGTTAGCAGGCAGTTTATTCCACATACGAGCTGCACTTATCGTAAATGAATTGTGAAAGAATAAGGGATATAATAGTGTTCTAGTGTTACAGGTATATTTTGGGCGGGAATTGGCGGGATAAGGGAGAAAAACGGAAACACAGATAATGAGGAAGCTGGGGGTTATTTAGAATTTTATAAAGAAGACAAAGAACGTGCTTATCTCGGCGAAGATGGATTGGGTGCCATTTCAACTTAGTCCGAAATTCAGAGATATGGTTCACATTTACGTAAACCGAATATGAAACGGATTGCCAGATTTTGTTAGGGTTCTAGTTTGTTAAGCAGCTCCTCAGTAGCATCCACAGAACTATAAATACAGTGGAAGTGGTTAGTTAGCGTCAGGCGCGTGCCAATTACAGGTCTCGAAAGACCTATCTGAGCTCAGTCCATTTTCGCTTTGTATGGTATGGTTGTGTCATTTTTTCGTGCAAATTCTCTAAAATCCCCGAAAAATGCCTTATTGTACTGTTTTGGTGATAGCCGTACCATAAATACTACCTGTGGTGGTATTTCAAGTTTTACTCTAATAATTTTTTTTTTTTTTTTTCATCGAAATATTTTTTTGTCACAAGAATCGAAAGTAAAGAGAACTAAATTAATAACTCCAATTCGTCGCCGTTCAGCAATTAACCGCTAGATGGCAGCACATTAATTGAAATTTAAACAATATCAAAACGTCGTAACTTGCTATAATAGGTATTGATGGTATTGAATTTTCAACGATATGCCAACGGGGTAAAGTTTAAATTATATTAACAATCCAGAATTTGTAACTTCTTTTTAAATTTGAAACAACGACCAATCGATATCAAGATTTTGTAATGTTTCAAATTAAGAATGGGTGAGTTTTGGCGACATCGGTTCTCATAGTAATCGAGGCTTAAGGCACTTCCATTGTATTTTTCTTCCGTGGTAGCATCCAAATAACAAACATCAGCATAGTCGAGAAAAGGGAGTAGTAAGACTAAGCAAGTATAACCTTGGTGTTGAAGAAGAATTGAAGCCACTTGAGAGAATGATAGGAAAAGTGCATGGGTCGACTAACCTCACGCACCTGTAGTCTCCAGGACAGTGTATGGTCGATTATCAAATATATAATAGCAGTAGAGTTCCACGGTCTTTTTTTTATAATATCAAGTGACGGGACGAACAAGTCGTGCGCCTGATGGTAAGCTACACGCCTGTCCATAACAGTTGCAGTGCCACTCAGAGCTTTAAATCGCAAAGATCTTAGGGGTCCTGCCACTGCGCCTGTCAACCTGAGATATAAGTTGACAAGTCCCATGTGCCTGTAATTTCACCAGCATCCTCACCCTTCGAAACCGGAACGCAGTAATACTGCTTGGCGGCTGAAATAGGTAAGATAGCTGGACTTCCCTGGACGAACTCTTTCACAAGGAACTCTACTGCTACAAAAGCATTTTGAGACTTGTAACGCCTCACGACTCGACTACACTTTTAACCCTTAAGTCTTGAGTCATCAAAAAATTAAGACTACTTTGACTCGAAGTTTTTACATCTTGATAATTATCAATGATAGTGAATTATCACTTCGACCCCTGAATAGTAGATAATATTTATATAAATTTATCCATTTTCAAAGTGATAATTATCAAAGATAGTGAATTATCACT
Source organism: Hyposmocoma kahamanoa (assembly GCF_003589595.1). Classification (NCBI taxonomy): domain Eukaryota; kingdom Metazoa; phylum Arthropoda; class Insecta; order Lepidoptera; family Cosmopterigidae; genus Hyposmocoma; species Hyposmocoma kahamanoa. The sequence goes on from NW_020653855.1 coordinate 5,623,345, forward strand.
TCAAACCATGACTAGTAAGAATGAATATATAATTTTTCTATACTTGTCCACGTTGATGGTTTTGTTAACGGCGCGCCGGATGAGGTCGGCGTGGAAGTGGTGACCGAGATGCTCCAGCATGCTGACTGATGCGTTGATCATCGCGATCGGGTTCGCGATGTTCTTGCCCGCGATCGCAGTGCCTGCGCAATCACAATTAATCCTAATGTTACTTTTACAACATTTTATAATAATAATAACCTATCGATATACAGGTTGATTTTTAAATCCTTACGTCACCTTACACTTACCAGTATTTCTAGTGCCGGGTTCGAAGACCGCATAGTGGTCCCCGTAGTTCCTGCCTGAGAGCAACCCGGCTCCGCCCAAAACACCGCAGACGACGTTGGAAACGATCGACCCGTAAAGATTTGTCATCAGCATCACGTCAAATTGGTGAGGCCTGAAACAAATACCATATTTATGGTCTGCCTTTTTTGAAGATAGAGTAAAATGACATTTGCAGAGGTGCCAGATTTCATAAAATTTTTCATGAGAGTTGTTTTCGATACTTTTATTTTTATTTCACTGCCTCAGTGGCCGAACCATGCCAGAGGTCCCAGGTTCGATTCCCGGGAAAAATACTTGTATGGCCTACATTTATTTCTCTCGTGAGTTTGGGTGTAATTTGTTGTTGTCTATGTGTGTGCCCATGGCACCCGCTACACAGGGTTTCCCTAGTGCGGGGCTATGCTGAGTGCGTGCGTTATTATTATTATTGATCGATTGTGAAAGAAGGTACAGTTTTGCCAAAAATGTCTGAATGGCGGTTCTAAATGATTATTAATTAAGTTATTGTTTCCTTTATTGTTGTTTTGACAGTTTGCTTACAAGATGCATCGAAATAAATTTTTAATCATATACATTTAAAAAAAAACAACAATCCAGATTTGATTATATACATTGTATATTAAATTAAGATGAAAAATTCTAAAATGTCTCCTCTTGGTATATTTAACAGACATAGATCTAAATGAAATGTATAAAAATTAACAATTCTGATTTATCTCGCATTAGCTTAATCAACATTTAGTCGATATAATAATTATCGACTGTGTGTGGTACAGCACTATAAAATATGTTAATAGGTAATATACGGGCACATCTCTAATTCATTATCTTATTATCTTTCATTATCTCTGCTCTGTTAGCACATATAGAAAATTAAGTTATAATCTACAGTTAAAAGACAAGCGTTTTATTGAATATCAACGCTACAGACTGCAATTACTAGCTGCTTCGAACTTTCATTTTACTCCATCTTCAAAAGACAAACCATAAAAATAAATATAAATACTCGTCACCTTTTTGGCGACCTTGGCAGCCGAGCGGTAGGCCCGTTAGGACCAATTTGGGAAAATAATTTTTCAGTATTGTATCTTACTTGGCCACAAGCTGCATGCAGCAGTTGTCAATGATCATATCGTTGTGTTCGATGTCAGGATACTCCTTCGCCATCTTGCGTGACGTTTCGAGAAACAGACCGTCCGAAACCTTCATAATGTTCGCCTTGTGCACTGTTGTCACCTGAACAATACATATTTAATTATTAATACAAAGAGCGAACACAAAAGAAACTTCCTTCGACACGCACGATTGGACCTGTCGGATCGAAGTAATTTTTCTGATCCACCACAAAAAACATTCTGAAATTCAATAAAAAATCTATAATACATATTTATTGATCTGCAAAATTTTATTTCACGTTGTGTAACGATCAGGGTTCGACGTTATCATTATCATGGATAATTATCATGGATAATTATCATGGATCATCAATCATGGATTATCAAAAATTGATAACTGTCACGATAATTGTCTTGACAAATACACTTTTTTTTACAAAATGGATTTTATATATTTTTTAAATTCTTTTAACTAGATACTAACTGCGTTCCGGTTTTTGCTTGCTGGTGAAATTATAGGCACATGGGACTTGTCCACTTCTGTTTCAGGATGGCGGGCGCAGGCGTGTCGCTTACCACCAGGCCCACGACTGGTCAGTCCCATGACTTAGTGTCATAAAAAAAAACTTATGTAGACACTAGCGACGTCATTCATATCACAAATTGTTTTTAAATCACCTATAAAATATAGACTAATTTTACAACATGATATACTATAGCATCATGCTGGTAATTACATTGCGTATCGGACGTTACGTTTACATTTCGTTTCGTATAGTCGCGGTGGGCTCACGTACATTATTGAAGAGGCCGGGAAGTAAGGGATTGCTGGACGAGTATGAGTTACAAGGACGAACGCCAAGCGAGGCGTTGTACTAATACGAGTTAAGCAATCCCGTTCCCGCCGAGGCATGTATAGAATTTTTCTCAAATAATGCGAGGAAATAATAAAAGACTAAACAGAAGAAGACGTATAATAGATAAAGTAAAAAAATATTAATTAACATTAAAATTTATACAAATTTTTCCAGGTACATTGACTGATTTGTTTGAATGTATATCCATGCATTTTCGTCATTGCTCTTCTCACTAGCACCCATTTTCGCGACCAAAACACAAAAAAGTCAACAAAACAATACCAAAACACGTATAAATGTTACCGCCATTTTATTTTTTTTAAGTAAGCAGTACAGGTAGGTTGTTTTTAATTCTCGCAGTTATGAACACTAGGCAGTTAGGTGTATGAGTTTTTCCTTTGCCTGTTTACATAGTTCATTGTTAAGTAGGCAGATTTAAAAGTTTAGAGACGAGGACAGTAATAGATTTTCATACTTACTTTGCGGGCCTTGGCCGAGAAGAAGTCGCACGGTCCATAAATGACAAACTTTCCGTGTTCGTTTTTTGAAAGTAATGCAAACATTTGCGAGCATGTTTGAGAAATGTGATTTTTTGAAAAAACGTACACGGAAGGTTTGTCATTCTATTGTTTGTATTGTGTAACATTGAAAGATGTTACTTTCGATCATTGACTTACAAATAATTGGACGTCGGGTCTAATACAAAAACCACGAGAAATAATGTCCCAAGTCAACCTATTTAAACGTAGTGACATGTAAAGGAATATGAAAAAGCTAAAACGT
>NW_020653855.1:5626439-5641193 GCF_003589595.1 Hyposmocoma kahamanoa
TATAATTGTAAGTCGATCATTGACTTACATATAATTGTACCCGACGTCCATATAATTGTAAGTCAATGCTTTCGATACAGTAAATAAGCAAAACCAACCTTTGTTTGTTTCAGGTTTGTCTAATTTTAGGGATAAATGGTGCATGTAGGAATATATTAGCTCACGAATACCACCACAAAGAACAAAGAAAATCACAATATATTTATATAATATTATACTTAACATTATAATATTTAACTGCCTCTGTGGCCGAACGGTTACCATGCCGGACTTCCACGCAGAGGTTCCAGGTTCGATTCGTGGGCCGGTAGAAATATTTGTATGGCCTACATTTATTTCTCTCATGCGTTTGGGTGATTTTTAGATTTGATTTTTTTAGAATTTGTGGTTGTCTATGTGTGTCCATGCGAGACAGGGTTTACCTAGTGCGGGGCTATGTTGAGTGTGTACGTTATTATTATTATTACTATTAATATTATTAATTTTTTTATTATACATCTTCTTCTATTTAGTCTTTTATTATTTAGTCGCATTGTTTGAGAAAAGCACTATACACGCCTTGGCCGGAAAGGGGATTGCTTGACTCGTATTAATACAAGGTCTCGTTGGAGCTCAGTCTTGTAACTCACTCGTCCAGCAATCCCTTGCTTCCTGGCCTCTGCAGTAATGTACTATTTCGTATGCCTTGATAGTATGCCATGGCGATCATAAAATAATGTATATTATCATCTTTATTGTACACCCATGATGACGAATAAAATTATTTGATTTGAACTTTAGTCATCGTACCTTCTTCCTGCCGTTTCTTTTGGCAAACTCAAAGGCGAACCTGGCCACTCGCTCGGAGTTACTCGCGGTGACTACTTTCATGCTCTCGATGACGCCGTGTACGGACTCGTGTTCCAACATAGCATATTCACCTTCTGTGTTTTGTCTAAAGAAAGATAAAAATAAAAATTAATATACTATTGTTAAGGCGAGGTAATTGACCGCGAGAGACGTGTGGGGGCCACAATTTGCGCGCTTAAAATGAATATGAATAAAATAAGAAAATGCGGAGAAAATTTGACACAGATCCGACGTCGACAAGCGGCCGATGACGACTGACGGGGTAGCGGATGGCGCGGCGTGTCGTTAAACCGCTGTTCGAGTGATTGCTTTAGAATTTTAAGCATACCAGTTTGTCTACTTTTACTGTATAATTGATTAAAAAATTTGGTGATTTTAACCACTCCATCCCCCTTGGTATGCCGCCTCCATAAAGCTATTATATCCACATTTAGCTATTAAATTCGAGTGATAAATTTTATCACACTAGTGGACGTGGCGAGTACAGTGACGTCACATTTTTATGTCATCGCGAGCGCCGGCGACCAATGATTGCAAAAGATTAACATAGTGCCAAACATGGCTGCAAGGTGACAGCTAATTGTAAAACATTTACACAGTAATTTTATCAACGCAAAAATTTAGCGCGACAAACGAAATCAATAGATATTTCTTGTTTCATGGTTTTCGTGGAGGCGATGATTAAACGACAAAGATAGCATATACGCAATTTTATATCGTTGTCCTTGTTCTTCAAAGTGTATAACAATAGTGCATTACAAAATGAGCAAACTTAGATTTATCAACTGAATTAAATATTGTCACGTATAGTGTCATGTGATAAACCTCTTTATCACACATATTCAGCCATGTTACGGCTACAGGTATCTATATGTTGGAATACCCTATCCCGACCATTGGTCATTGTAGACAGAGCGTCGGATGAGGTCCGCGTGGAAGCAAATTGAGGTACTTAATTTTTATCAAATCATTTTAAATCTTACCTAATAACAACGATATCGATGTCCTTATGCCTCGATACAATACCAGGGTAGGATTTGCAGTGTAGGACATAAGCGTACATATCCAATTCGTTACGTAGAGCCACATTTCGAGATGTAACATAGGATGCTTCTGATTTGGTTTCAATGTTACCCTGTAACATGTTACATAATATCTATGTCACAAAAAGTTTTTCCGGCCGGATCGAAGGAATTTTTTCTTAATAATTATTAATACAAAGATTGTACAAGCTAGTGGAGTAATTCCACAAAAAATAATTGAATATCAATTCAAAACAAATTTAATTGAAAAATATGGTAGTTAGTAATTGAATAATATTAGGTCTTTAACATAGCATTAAAATTTTCAGTTTCATTCAAAGTGACATTCTGCACATTGACACCTTTTTTCTTGAACTTCGAGTAATTTCAAGTTAATTGGACTTAAAATGAAAATATTATGAAGCCAGATGTGCAATTCAACTGCGACTATTTATTTACATAAATTTACGACGTTATTTATACTCAAAACTTTTCATTTGCTAAGTGTGATGGGTGGGACACTCACTACACCTGCCTGTTTGAGTTGATGGCTTCATTGCCAAGATCAGGACAAACTATTAATATTTTGTTCACCAAGTTTTTCATATGAGATAACTTAAATGTTAAAGTTCTATTTTATATATACAGGGTGTAAATTTGAGACGGGGCAGCAAGGTCAGCCACCTTAATCGTTGTAGTTACAGGAAACCGGTTCTAGAAGACTATGCATTAATTTTGAAGATATTTTGACTGGCATTCACAGATTTCGAAAAAATGGTACGGTCAGCAAAATAAAATGTAATTTTTACAAAACTTTTTTTTATGCCATCCGATCTGGTCCTATTCGATCCGGTCTCCGTTAAAGATCATTAGTCTCTATAGTTTTAAAATGTCGTAATTATGAGAACAATTATAAAAAGTTTGCTTACAAATGATGGATCTACATATAAACAGTGTATTTTTTAAAATTCTGTGCATTCAAATGTAACTTGTCCCACCTGTCACTAAATGGTGTCCCAATCGTCACAATTTAACACATCAAATGTTAAATTCGGAAATTAAAGTAACTGTTATACCTAGTAAACATCGTACAAACTAGAGTCCATGAAAATACAAACATTTATTCAAATTAAAAACGTTTACATGTGTCCCAGCCATCGCTGTGATGGGTGGGACATACTTTCAAATCTTAATATTTACATTCCCATTTACGTGCGCAATGCCCAACAAAGCCAAAATAATGACCCTTAGCATAATTGTTACTTTTACAAAAGCAAATGCCAATAAATTGCATATTTGTTGGTTAAAATAAAAATATATATGTTTTATTGTGACGGGTGGGACTTGAAATTAGTATCTACTTATTGAGACTTTAATAATTCCTCACCATATATATTTCCATGCAATCACTTATCACTGTTTTAAAATTCGTAAATTGTATTTTCTTCGACAGTAATAACTTTTTAGAAAGACGCACAATAACTGCAAAAGTTGTTGCTAACATTATAAAAAAATGCTTCACTACAGACTTTGACTGCGTTAATGAAGACAAAAAATACAATAATTGTACAATATCCGAAAAATCTCATTTATTTCCAATGATTTGATTTATTGGGCGTATTCTAGTCATACAATTAAAACCAAATTATGTAATTTATTTTTTTGAACCACAGTGTCATTTTCGTTGGAATGACCCTAATGCAAAGTTACCTTAAGGCCAACACCGTTTCGTTTAATGGTAGTGATTGCGTATTGAACATCATCGTCATTGTCTACAGTAGGGTCAATGTCCACCACCTCAAAGTCCACTGGTGCACCAATGTATCTGAAAATAGATAAAGATGTACAACAACTGGCTGACAAAGTGCAGAGGAGAGATAAAATGAATGTAATTCTTAATTTAACCACTAAATAAATAAAGGCCTATAGCATGTATCTGTCCAAATGATATGATGATGATGATATGATACAGTGTAACACAGTCTTTAGCAAGCAACTCAACATCGTAGTGCCTAATTTACTTGTTAGGTCTTAAATAGGGACAAAAAATTGTATTACCTTCTACTAAAATATTAATGTGCTACAATCAATTCTAGAATTCATTATGTGACAAATCCGTCGAATGAGATTAGACGAAATTAGAATCGAAAATTATTGGACTCATCGGTTTTTGTTCAGAATTTCTCAACTGTCAAATACCTACATGATTTAGCAAGTTATGCTTTGTGTATTTGTTTTGCAAACATAAAATTTACATAAAGTCTCTAATAAAACTATAAAAAGCAGTACTGTCATCATTTTAATATAAAGTTAATCGGAAATTGGTAGGTGTTGCTTGATAAAAAAAGTCATTTAACATGTACCCTGTGCATGCATCATATGTGGTACAGGGTCAAGAGCAAATCAAGCTTTACACTTAAGATTTAAATTCAAATCTATGCTGCTTACAAAAGAACGGTCCAAAGTACAAAGGCAAGCTTGACGTGCTTTTGACTGTACATTTCGATGTCCAAACAATATGTGAGTGCATCACATGAGACATGGCCCTTTATAAATTTAAGAGTAAAACCAAATTATTTTTCTTCATCGTTTAATCATGCGATCAGTTGGATGACTATGAGTAGATGTGTTGCGTGATTACAAAACCAAATTTGAACGTGTAAGCTAGAGCATCTTTATTTACTTGTATGTATGGACCACAAAAATTGTGACAATTAGCATGTGGTTCTGGATGACTTTTTAACCAATGTTGCCAGTTTATTACTGTCAAAATAAAACAACACAAAAAATAATTATTATATTTTTACTACAAGTTACAAAAGTCTATTATTGACTTCCATATAATATCGCACGTGATAATAAAATCAAAAGGACAATTAAACAATGTCACAAAACCCAACAATCAAAAAATAAAAAGCCGGGTAAGCACAACTAAAATAATTATATGTGTGGCACCAACTAAATAACTCAAAAAAAACATGTGGTGCATTTGGGAAAATTGAGAAAATGGAATGGGGTTTATAGAAATGATTTTTTCATTCATAAATGTATTAATATATACCAATTCCAACGTATTTGCAAAATAACAAAAACTGCACATAAGGCTCAATTTCTGATTTCCAGTGACACAGGGTAGGTGTTAAGTTGTGAATATATATTTTCAGAGCTTTTGAAATCCAATTCATGAACATTTTGCTCACACCTTAGCCTAGACTATATAGTATTCAATGTTCGAAACTCGAAAATAACACTCTGCTAATTAAAGCGTAGATATAAAGGCAGGAAATTGCCAAAATAGAACCTAAAGTGACAATAAAAGTTGAGTATGAAAAACTTACTTAAAAATTTGTCTTACGTATCCCATGCACTCTGGGCCGATACCACCACCAGGGAGCATAGATACTGCGTGTCTTCCACCGTACTTGGCCATCGGAATCAATTTCTGTTTCCTTATAACTGGAGTTTTATGCTGCATATCGAAATCTGATATAGTAGCGGTCGCTGCCGCCGAACTGGCGTACGTCACGCCGCACATATCAGGCAGCACCTTCAATTTACCTAACAACCTTACAGCCATTATGAATTTCTTTTAAAAACCCCTTTTAATTCGAGAAAAATTATCTGACAATGTTGGATAATCACAGGAAGGGGAAGATGAAATTTGACATTTCAAAAATTCGACTGCTGATAGATGGCGCTTGTTGTGTATCGAGATTTCATAGATGACGCTACTGTATAAACCGCCATACACGTAACTGTCAAGATTTGTAATGAAATAGTTAAAAAAATTTGTTTTAAATCATATTTCATTAAGATTGAACAAATTACTTTGTTATTTTTTTAATTCTAACAAAGCATGAGGAACACGATATGTTTTTCATATTTTAGAAAGCCTACTCGACATCAAAATGTCAGCCTTTTAATGGCAACACCAAGAAACTGTCAATTTTTTTCTATCGTGTATGGTGCGTTTCTCCTTTCACGTTCTTTTCCACTAGATCAGCCCATGAACGGGCGTCCATTTTGCTTCGCCATATTGAATTTGGTCGGACATCTTTGGACGCCATGTTTAGTCGGACATATTTTATAAACATTTTCGCGTAAATTTCAAATATTTTTGAGCCTAAATATCGAACTTTTTTTCACTGAAGCTCGGTGCATAAATTGCTGTAAATATTGCAGCGGAGGAAACTGTGTCTACGCAGCAGTCCATATTTGTCTCCAAGGGGCCGTGCAGCTTTTGTTAGAAGATAAATAAAGGTAAACTATTTGAAAAAACATTCGTAGTTTTTGACACTTTGTAACAAGTGTTTTGTAGTTTTCTGTGAAAATACTGATATGTGCAGTATGTTGATAATGTGGGGACAGAGGTCATAATAAGGATGTTCGATGATACAATGGGTTGGCGTTGTCGTTTTATATTTAACTAAAAAATTGCCGACGCCCCGGCCGGCGAGGCGAGGCGGCACTTCAGTCGGCCCCCTGCACAGTAACTGACGGCTGTTCCAGTCCAGACTACTTTTTCGCCTACATTTACTATTACTATCTACTTTTATTCAATCAGTCTTTTGAATGTAATTAATCTCACTCTTTCATTGTGATACGTAATTTAATATATTAAATTAATCACTTTGCCGCTCGTTATTTACGTTTTGTAGTGTTGTTTCTCGTATATATTAGAGAATTTTTCTGTTTACAATGATACACATTAACATATAAACAATTGCAGAAGAAAATGAGTATGGGATGGTTAAAGGAGAAACTAGACAGAAAAAATAAACATTTTGTCTACTTTGTTCATAAGTGGAATGTATATAGGTACCTACTCCAGCTGTCAATTTTTAATAGTAAAATTGTAAAGAATACTAGTCAAGATAGATATGTTAAAAATTAATGGTAAACACCCAACCTTATAAGTATTAGGGTGGCTTATTCAGAATCTCTGCAGGCCTTCATCACTGCTACCAGCAATTTGGTTTATTGTGATCATCAATTATGTATAACAAAAGATCAGAATTGACATGGTGTATTTGCCTAAATATCAGGTAACATATGTATAGAGTGCCTATGACATCCTTCTAAAATTATGGAATTATTTTGTATTTTGTTCTATTTCTGTGTGCAACTTGCAACATTTAAGTATGGTAGTGTATTTAGAAGTATTATTTAATTAAAATTATAACTTTTTATATAAAAAACTGACCTCAAAGTTTGTGGAATTACATCTTTCATGATACTATTTTTCCGGTTTTAAATTGCGTTTATTTGTTTTTTCAAACCATCGAGTATTATAACCAGAAATAGAGACGAAATGTCATTTAATTTGTTTGAAAACTATTCTGCCATTTCATTACTGTGACAATTGCGCTCCGATTGGCCAGCCCGAATTCAAAACAATTGACGGGTGTCATCAATTGTTTCACTTCAAATCGACCAGATTAACTTGTGCTTTGCTATAATGGACGAAAATTGGAATATTACATATTTAATTACTAATGAAATGTGATTCTGTTTCTTTTGTAATTAGATGTTTTGCTGTTTTTCCTACACCACCGAATAGAACAGCACGGCATTGTTAGAGATATTATCTTTGTTACAATAAATACAGAATATTTTTTTAAATATACAGAAACATACACACAGTAGTTGGCCTGTCTATATTTCAGTGCAAATGAAAGTTGATATTTATAAGAGCTGTATCGGCAATGTGTTACCAGTAATATATGGCTCTTATTTTGTCTCTGTTTCTGGTTATATATCGATGTTCCAAACATTGCCGTTTACAGGTCCCATGGTTACTGTTACCTGAGGTGGTACAGTCATCAACCAATTATGTCTAATATTACCAAAGCAAACCACCCTATTTTTCCACTATAGTTGACAAAAGTTATTAATACCTTAATAATAAATACCTTATTACAAAGAAACACATTATGTTTTACAAATTATTTTATTGAATGAGCATTTGTTTAAGTTAAATTTATTATTAATTAATAATAGAAATTAGAATAAATTAAAACATATTAATTAGTGCCGGAGTCTTATGCCTTGGGAATTTTCATCAGAGGAAATACTGAATCCCAAACTGGTGGTATGGAGAAACCGTCTTCTCTGTTGAAATTAGGATGTTTTTTAATTTCAATGGCATCTTGCAGCATCTTGGGTAGATAACAGACTTCTTTTACAAGGACCTGAGGTTTATCAAACTTCATTGAATGTGTAGGTTATCCATGACATGCTCGCAGACTGCAGACTTGTTTACGTGACAGTGTTTGACATCAGCTATATGTTTGACACGGGTACAAATGTTTGAAAAAACCAAATATACGCGTTTTAAAATCCGGAAAAATAGTTTCATTTCCTATGTGTAACAACTGCGAAAACCTAAGAACTCTACATACATCTATCTAAGTTTTATTGAAATTGGTTACCTGAAAGTCCATGAAACTGGATTCATTCCTTAGTTTGCCACCCTTAGAGGTGGAATATTTTCTTCAAATATAAATGGGACCAATACTTAGGTACTCTCTTTCTGACAAGAAAGTTGGTTCTTCAAAATCGGTTCACAAATGTTAGAATAATCACGTAATACAAAAAAAAAAAAATTCATTTGAATTGAGAACCATTAAATATATCTATCTATTTTTGTCTTCAGGAATTTCAGAGTGATGTAATATCCACTTAATGTTTGTTACTTTACGTTTAGGTTAAAGTAACAAATATAAAGTTACTTAGCCTATTTTGAGTTCTTGTTATTGCTGAGTTAGGACAAAGAAAGAGCTAGGATTTTGTTTACTGTGTTACAACATTTTTTTATGACTTTCTTTGCTATATGAATCTGCACCAACTCAACTCAATACAATGGATGACCAAATTAAAGATGAAAAAACATTATATCTTATATTAAAATAACAAACATAAAAAAACTCTTTAAAGTTTTATTCTACTCTTAATTAATGTGGCGGCTGTTCGCTTGTATTGTTTACACTATTATTTGAGGAAAAAGTTATATTTTTACTTTTAAATGTAACATAATGTTATTGCTGTTTTACTATGATCGTTAAGATTTATCAATGCGAATATTATATACTTACATGGTTATTCTAGTAATTGGTCGTACACTTTAAAAGTGCAAAAATGCATTTCACTGCAATGCATTGAACTGCCTCTGTGGCCGAACGGTTACTATGCCGGACTGCCACGCAGAGGTCCCAGGTTCGATTCCCGGGCCGGGAGAAATGTTTGTATGACCTACATTTATTTCTCTCGTGAGTTTGGGTGTAATTTGTGGTTGTCTATGTGTGTGTCCATGGCACCCGCGACACAGGGTTTTCCTAGTGCGGGGCTATGTTGAGTGTGTGCGTTATTATTATATTATTATTATTTCAATTAAGATTTTTTTTAACTTTACCATGAACTATATTGTATATATTACAAAGTTAGTTTGTTGTAAACTACGCAAAATACATATTCGTAGGAATAAACGTTGAATTACCGAATAATCATAAAATGAATTGGAAAATAAATGTGAAAAAAATTACAAGGTGTATTTTGAGCGGGAGAATTCAAAAATGCAAAAAAAATGCGGCTTTTAAGCTCAATTTATATTGCGGCGGAACGGGATGGAAGCGATATTTTGTAACGTCGCAATATAAATTCAGCCTTACGTTTATTCGACGAGGCCATCGAATTGTCATAAACTTAAAAAAAACTTATGCTATGTACAATTTCATTTAAAAAATTGGCAGTGTTGACCTATTACCCGTATATCTAAAAAATTATCTGATTGCAAATTTTGACTAAAGATATGACAAAGATCAAACAACAATGTTATCATATCAATTATGTAAATAAACATACGTGTTACAAATGATAACTTTGATAAGTATTGCCTTGTATGACGACAACAGTTTTGTTGTTTAAAAATGCATTGAACTTTAATATTGGTTACATGAGAAGTAGGGTTCGATCTTTATCGTCTCGTATCGTATATTGGCCCGTTTTAGTCTACTACAAATTGATAACAGGTGATCGGAAAAGGCTAGAGTATTTACTTGAACTTTAAGGAAGTTATACATATAGAGCGGGTAATGCTGTCGGATTTCCCGGAATTATTGTATTTCGTTCTACATTTTTACTGCGGTGGTGTATTTTTTATTTATTTATAGCCTTTATTGCTGTAACTAACTTAGCTAACACATTGTATGACATGCATACTTATTATATATTACTTATTTATTGTTACTCAAATTTGTTGACTACCAGTACCAGTACGAGTGGCTTTAACTTTTTGAAGAAACAATACACTTACTTTAACAAAAATTACACAAAAATAACTATAGTTTTTAAAGTAATTTACTACATTTTATGCTCCCCACGCGAAACGAAAGTTTTGTTATTAAACAAACTCATAAATGCTAAGTGTTGCTATTTTAATTACCTACGAATTACTTATCTACTTACATTAGGAATAATGTAAATTTACGTGAATACTATTCGCCTAGAAGCTGATTAATTCCGGTTTCTCGGCCGCCATTTCTTTAGATGTTATAAAGCGGGTTTTTGCGAATGTATACGTGTTTTGATGGAAGGTTTTATTTCTTTAATGAAATAGAACATGAAATAGAACCCGCACATCCACCGGCTTACCTCGCGCTGATTGGTTGAGATGCATCGGGACAAGTTATTTATTACGCTTTTAATAGTTGAATATTTTGAATATGTTTTTAAGCGGTAGGGTATGCGCGCTGTTTAGTATAATCGTTTGGTAATAAGCGGAAAATTTTAGGCAAGCCGGTGGGAAGCGTATTGTATGGACGCCTCACCACTGCTCGGTACCTGGGGGCCTACTCTCGATTTCCGTCTGACATCCGTTCGAAACAATTAATGCCAAATAAGCAATACTTGACCAAATGAAAAGACGCGTGATGCGAATGAAGCTTCATTTTTTTTTAAATTTATTGGTTCACTTACAGTTATTACAATGTTACTTACTAAAATTAAATGTAGGTATAGAAGATCTTATCTAATTGCACAACCAATTACAAGTAAACACAGCTCACAAAAACAACATGAATGTAGATAAATTAGAACTTAAAAAAAAAGCTATTTAATCCAGTTTAAAAAAAAAGAGAAAAGTAAAATACAAACAAAAAAGTAATAGTAAATACAAGCGAACAAGGGTCTCGGCATTATTAGTTAAACAGAAAAAATAAATAAAATTAATTAAGGTTAGATATAATACTATTACGAAAATTGTTCAGCGACTGCCAAAATATATCGCTTACCTGACTGTGCTTATTATATAGTCTACAGAGCCTTGGGACACAGGAATTAAAGCCCAGAACGGTCTTGCGAAACGGAGGCACTAAGGGTGTAACTGCATACCTGGGATATTTTGAGGGAATTTTGAAGTTAAATTTAGCGAGCAGTTGTGGACAGTCTATGTGCGAACGCAAAATTTTATATAGAAATATTAAGTCCAATAATTCCTCTCTCTTTGCAAGTGATAGCATTTTGAAATACGTCAATCTGTCAGAATATGACCGCTACTTTCTGGCCAGACCCATTGAGTAAGCTAAGTGCCAGAGAAATCTCTTTTGTACTCGTTCCAGCCGCAACATGTGATTTCTGTGATTCATACTTGATACTTGTCTTTAGTTTTGTCGGACGGAGATCCAGAGTAGACCCCCTGTTTAGTAGCAGTAGAGCTCTTCGTGAAAAAGTTCGCCCAGGGAAGTACTGCCACCTTACCTATTTCAGCGGTCAAGCATTAATGTCACCATTACTGTGTTCCGATTTTGAAGGGTAAGGGTGCTGGTGAAATTACAGGCACATGGGACTTGTCAACTTATGTCTCAGGGTGACGGGCGCAGTGGCAGTGCCCCTCAGATCTTTGCGATTTAAATCTCTGAGTGGCACTGCAACTGTTATGGACAGGCGTGTAGCTTACCATCAGGCGCAGGACTTGTTCGTCCCGTCATTTGATATTATTAAAAAAAAAAATTTAGCTTGTCCTAAGATATAGGCCTCTTCCAGAGATTTCCATTTCTCCCTATCTTTTACTGTTAGCCTCCATGCTCCTCCAGCAACATATTTAAAATCGTCTTCGCGTCTGAAGTATGGTCTCCCTTTCTCGAAATTTATATGCCAAATTTAATTTGAAAGTTACTATGAACTTTTTGGTGAAATCTCCACATCGAAGAAAGTTTACAATGTTGGAAAACGTGTAGAGTCCACCCGCATTTGGCCAGCTTGGCGGACTATACCTAAAACCTCGTCTGAGAGGAACACGCAGCCAGTAAAGGGACGAATAACAAAAGTTTTCTAACTGCGAGTAAAAAATATGAATATGAGTATTTTCAGTTTAGTTTTCCCCTGCTTCAAAGGTTGTCCTCTTGAAGAGATCGCTCTTGACGATAAGGCCGCCTTGTGCGCACGTTAATTCTAAGTCGTCTAAGGGTCGTATTCCAGAACTCTACTCAATACTCAAGTCAGGACTTGAGTGTCGCAGTGAGCACTGAAAATCATACTCCAGTCCTTCCCATTAGGGTCGTATTTCCAGTGCTTGAAATCATACTCAAGTCTGCTCAAATCCTGACTTGAGCATTGAGTAGAGTTCTGGAATACGATCCTTAGTACCGTTTTTGTTTTTGTGTATGAGCAATAAAGTATATATCTATTTGTCTATTTTGTTTGTTTTTGATTTTATTTAATTTTTAACCATTCTGGAATTTTAGAGGTGTTATTATTCGCTCTATGTGTATTACTTAAAATTTAAGTAAATATACACCGACTTCTGGTGATAGCACGCGAGTGAAATTTTTTAAAACTATATTACGAAATTGCTTTTTGGTATACAAAGGTAAAACCTCACTTAGCAAAGAAATTTCGCCATGAATTCACTCAAGACTTGTACAAACAGTACAGATCTGGACAAAAAATTCAAATTACTGGGCACGTAATTCGTTGTATTTTTACATGTAACTATAGCAAAATTACGCGCGTAATAAACTTTTAACAATTTTGTATTTTTTTTAACTTTATGAATATTTATAATAAGCACGATAAATGAGTAACATAAGTGTATTTATTTTATGTTTGTATTCTTTATTATTACGTGTTTGTTTCATTATTGTCATTTATTTGCATATGTTGAACTGGTACAAACCAAAGCTGGTTTTTGTTCCATCGTTAGCAGCCTTGATTTCAATTTTCATTTCGTACTTGTTTCTTAATAAATAAATAAATAAATATAGATTTGTCTTTAGCCAGTCATAAAGGTAGAAATGGGACAACGTACACGCTATTATGACTTGTAACAAGGTTTTAAAATTAGCATTCTCAGCAATGTGCTAAAGCGTGCTGACAAATGGGTTGTAACCCTAATTGCCTGTGCTAACAATACGGACTTTGATGATATCAAAAATAATTTCAAGGACATACTTTGACACTAGTACAGGGTCAAGAGCACGTCAAGCAAGACACTTAAGATTTAAATCCAACTATGCCGCACAAGATAACAACGGTCCCAAGTAGAACTTGTCAAGCTTGACGTGCTCTTGACTGTACCTATGCGAAGTTTTCAAACAACGACTTTCTTTCCAGGGGTTCAAGATGATGAACCAGGAGATAATGTGCGAGGTGGAGATTGGTACCCACGGTTCCATGGTAGAGATTGATGGGGATGACCAGGTCGGAGTCAAGGTATGTATTAGGAGTAGCTTTCAGATCAGATCTTCCAATAGCACCACATGAGTTTTAGCAGTGTGTTGATTCTGGAAAATCTGAAATGCTCAGGGAAACAAATATACACACAGGGAAATAAACATAATTCGAGGCACCTTGCGTTTTTGCCTTAAAGGGGTAGAATACAAAAATAGTGTTATCATCGAAGAAAAAGGTTTCCCCCGGTTTTGCAAGTCTAAATTTCCAACAAGGACTTATGGAAAAAACTTTTAATATACTAGTTCTAAAATTGCGTAGGCTAGTTCTTGATCAATCGAACATTGTTTAAGCTTAGGGCATTTAATACTGATGCGAGGTGGTTCGAATTATGTGTCCAGGAGTGTATATTTTACCACTGGTAAAGAATCCTCTTCATCCATTATTCTCTTTCTTTTTATCGTATCGCTAGCATACACTATATTATTGTGTCCCATAAATCAGCCATGCCGATTACGTCATTAGTAACCACCATTAAATGTGGCAAAGATCTAATGCTCTAATGCACCACACGCTTGTCATTTGCCGCAAGCCCCAAACGTCTACAAACGCTTGGCTAATTAGGCGAGACAAACGTTGCACACGCTTGCAAGCGCACTAGCACACAACGTTAGTCATAGTGCTCCGGTAAAGCAAGCATGGCGGACGTCGAATTTGTGTCTTTTATTTAGACATGAGGGCCGCGCCGGCGCGCCGCCGCCGCCGCGTTTTTCCTTGCGCCGCCGCCGCCGACTAATGCAATCGGTGCGCCCACGCTTCCGTATTGTGTATGTGAAAATGGCGACGCCAGAAAATTACTTTTCTAAGATAAAACTTTTTTTTTTATAAAATGTAGTTCGCATTTGACCTCCATCTCATCTGATGGAAAGTGATGATGAGGTCGACGACAGATGAATGCCTCTTCACTTTTGCCATGAAAAGGCCCAAGTTATAACGTTCAGGGAACAAGTCTGCAAGCAGGGAATTCCACTCCATAGCCATTCGCCACATAATTGTGGAAGCGTAACATCGTGCGAATCTTTGGAATATCCACAACATAGAGGTGGAACCCAAGTCTACGTCTAGTCCCCTGGTGATGGAAAGGGGAAAGCGGAATTAAATCGTGTAATTCCATCGCACACTCTCCATGATATATCCTTTTTTTTTTTTTTTTTTTTTT